>NW_024749657.1:2480603-2500992 GCF_018991925.1 Homarus americanus | reverse complement strand
TAGTCAGTCGCTCACCCTCTTTATTATTTTATTAATTTGTGTACACTCCTGGGGCGACAACACTAGTCACAAGACCACGCGGTCGAACACAAATACAATGGTACTCGTGTTCACTCACTCTTGAAGCTCAATGAAATAAATTTATTATGTTGTTTACCAAGACTTGAATTGTCACACACACTATGGGGGCTTCCGGCGTCACTAAAAACAAAGCCCTTGGTTGTGCCCAGAAAGTTGTGCAGACAAATGATCTAGATTAAAAATAATAGTATTATTACACGAACGAACAATTTGCTAAATTGAAAATGTTAAATTTTTTTACTTTAACTATAACATTGTTGGAAAACCTTATATCGTATATTGTCACGTTGGCGGAAATTACCAATGCAATAATTATATATTTTGCCATCTTGAACCTGACTACCGTATGTGTGTCCCTTTGTTTCACTAACACAACCCATGTTCTATCGTTTCACCACATTCATCAAGTTACTGTATATCAACTGTACAGTAAAACTGTATATATATATATATATATATATATACACATATATATATATATATATACTCTATATATATATATATATATACCATATATATATATATATATATATATATATATACTATATAAGGACCTCACCAGCAGGTTTCAGGGGTCCCTCGTCTAATGTGCTCTTGTGGTATGGTGTTAGTGTTTCGGTCCCATGCACCCAGGTGGGGTTCGGAATCCCTGGCTGGCTTCAACGTCGTTATTTCCTGAATTCAAGTCCGCGTGTTATATGGACTAAAAATGAGTATACAGTACCTCATGTTTCATACCAGCTGGATTCGGTAAAGGTGCTACCCCGGCATCCATAAGCAGCCGCGGGCGGTTCCCAATAAGGAGGTTCGCGGCCATCAGCTCGATGAACAGGCTTTGTGTGAAATATCACATAGTCTGAGCGCTTTGGTACTCTTGTGGTATGGTCGGTAGTGTTCCCTGGTCTCATGCATTAGGTCGGGTTCGAGTCTGGCTGGTGAGGTCGTTGATTATATGTTCAAGAATCGTGTTATATGGACTAAAAATGAAATATATATATATATATATATATATATATATATATATATATATATATATATATATATATATATATATATTAACTAATAAAACACGCGGACTTCACCATACAATCAACACACTCCATCTGTCAATATTCTGGTGGTCAGCGGTTATCGTTCCCCGGTCACAGTGGCAATAACAAATTGGGCCCGTCATTGGCAACATTCTATTATGTATTACCAACACCACGATACGTGTAGTAACACAGATGATACTAAATGTTATATAATATTCCGTGAGATAAATGTACAGATATGTGAGCCACTACAGAGCTTAGCTCTCACTTGGCTCACCCATATCAATTTTGTTATTGCCCACTTGTATCTGTAGTTCTCCGGCGAAATAAACTGTTTCAAGATCAATTTCCATCGGTCAGCCTGTCTCTTCCAATCTCAACAGTGCCGGGAGCGTCGAGACAGTAGCTAGGTACCGGTAAACACATGGAATCAACAGGTCAATGTTTCCATAGTTACTGGGGTGCCTGAGGTGGAGGGAGGCAGGGGGGTGGGGGGGATAATGCCATTAGTAATAAACGAAAAGCAAATAAAAATTATGATAGCGTGACAATATAAGTCTCCACTTTTCCTTTTCTATCTCACCTTACCTCCAATTCCTTCTTTATCCTCCTACTTTCCTATATTCTGTTCCTCGTTTACCTTCACCTCCGTAATCGATCTCCCCATCCTTCACTTATCCTCTCTGTTCTTCCATATCCTCTTTCTTTTGTCTACCCTTATCCTTCTCTTTATTCTCTCTTATCCTCTCTCTCGTCTCCCCTTATTCCCCTCTCTGTCCTCCCTTATCCTATTACTCTGTTCTCCCTTATCCCGTCTCTGTCCTCCCTTTCTCTGTTTTTCCTTATACCCTAACCTGACCTTGACCCAATCCAAGTATACTAAATTGAACAAAATCGGTTCTAACTGTTCAAAAGCAATTGTTATTGATTAAGGTTTGGATCACATAATTCAAGTATCTATATTTTTTATTTGGTTTATTAATACACTGATATTCTACATTAGATTACAATTATAATTACATGATTATAATTTCCCTGGATTACAATTACTTTCACGATTACAGCTACAAGAAACTAAGTAACATTTGATTATATAGAATCTACGTATTAAGAATCAACTGAAAAATTCAGCTTTGACTTGAACACTGCCCATTGAAGTGAATATATCAAATTGGTTAACGGGTGAAGCCAAGCTTTATAGGCAGTAAATAATGCAAAATATCCAAGAGCGCAGGAGTATACTTTAGTGCTGATAACTTGCCTCCAAACACTGCCTCGAGGTAGAACACGAAGGGCCTCTGGTGGTGGAGAAGCAACTGAGGGATCATAGTAGCCTACTGGTCACGTGGGCAGTGTTGTCACATTATATGGCTACAATCTACAATACATTCCCAAGGCGACCACATGACTTGACAGACTAGGCTATTCAAAGTGTCGGGAAAAATGTAAATGTTCATTGACATGTACTACATTCCTATAAGTATATATAATATTATAAACATTTCAGTTTAATCATTCTGTAATTACATATTAAGATTATTTTTGATGGGATTACGAGTCAAACTGCTCAAATATCTTTTTTGTGGCAGCTTTTCCTCCCGCCTGGTGGCCAGCACAACCTTGCAGGTTCCCTGCTGCTATCCTAACATCATCATTGACCACCTCTAATGCGTTAACAGATAATTCTTCTTGCCATTTCCCCCACCTTTATAAGCCTACTACTACTACTACTACTACTACTACTACTACTACTACTACTACTACTACTACTACTACCTACTACTACTACTACTACTACTACTACTACTACTACTACTACTACTACTACTTTTTTTTTAAAATGGCCTCCAGCCTCCCCCAATAGCCACACCTTCGCCACCATTTATTTACCTTAATATTAAATATCCTAATACATAAGAAACTATCCTATCTGTGTTAAATTAGTTGAGCCGCAGATCCATGCGGCATTCAGTGACTGTAGCCTCATAGTCGATATCTGCAGCAGTTGTCGGAGTAGGGGCAGAAGCTCTCGTTCCCCTGAGGCAGAGCAAAGCCGACCGAAGGAGAGAGAAGGACAGTCGACATCTCATCCAGGCTGTGACATAACTTCTGGGCTGCTGCTTCTGTTCGGAGATCAGCTCCGCGAGTCTGGCGTAGAAACATCTTGCACTTGGGCCCATCCCACCAGAGGTTGTGAACACTAGAGGAGCTACAACTTTTTTTTTTTTTTTTTTTTTAACGTGGCCTCCAGCCTCCCCCAATAGCCACACCTTCGCCACCATTTATTTACGTTAATATTAAATATCCTAATACATAAGAAGCTATCCTATCTGTGTTAAATTAGTTAAGCCGCAGATCTATGCGGCATTCAGTGACTGTAGCCTCATAGTCAATATCTGCAGCAGTTGTCGGAGTAGGGGCAGAAGCTCTCGTTCCCCTGAGGCAGAGCAAAGCCGACCGAAGGAGAGAGAAGGACAGTCGACATCTCATCCAGGCTGTAACATAACTTCTGGGCTGCTGCTTCTGTTCGGAGATCAACTCCGCGAGTCTGGCGTAGAAACATCTTGCACTTGGGCCCATCCCACCAGAGGTTGTGAACACTAGAGGAGTGAAGCTGCCTTGATCAACATTTTGAATTCTCTCCCCATATGCCCTTCTCTTGTCGTTCTCGTTCCTCCTATGTGCAGCATCGAGAGCTAGGTTACGGTGACAAACGGCCATGGGATCAAAAATCCTGATGTCGAAGAAAGCTCGCTGTCCCCGCGTCCAGAATCCTCGAGCACTGACGTCCACACGGGCTTCGTTAGATGTGTTTGAAGTCCTGTGTTGGAAGATCTCGCCATCCAGTGGAAGGAGGGTCGGTTCTACCATGACGTCCCGGCAGATTTCCTTCAACATATTTGCTGTGAGATCCCTTACCTCGTCATGCCTCATGCATATGAAGCCCCCCTTCTTGCAGACCATGGCGTGATCGCCATCATAGGAAGAGCCACACACGCATTGGGAGGGCAAACCATCTACTGGCCAACCGTACCTTAGAGCAATGGCATCTGTAAATTCTTGTTTGTTAAGGCTGAAACCATTTGCCCTTATCGGTAACGTAGTTAACCAGTTCGAGGCGCCCACCTCCTGCGCTATAGCTACTTTTTTTGTCAAATTTTCTGGAACCTGCAGCAATAGTTGCTGCAACATGTCATTTTGGCAGTGCTGCCGATCTGTTGTAATGGACCTACGGATCTTATTTACTTCGCTGGTGTCCACTTCCCCTGTTGCATTCTGGGCTATTATGTGGTCAGTGAGGGCTGCCGTGAGCTTAAGTGAATTTTGATGTTCAGAGTCAGCAATCTCCTCTGGATTAGTTAGTCCCATCCCTCCCAGTCTTGGTGGAAGTGCAAGAAGTGTTCTTTCTGCTAGGGTTAAGTCAGGGTGTTTCACTAGTTTGGGAATGAACTTGACACTGATTGCTTCTTCCAAAGGGTGGAGGAGGGGTCCGATCTCAGGGATGGTACGCATCAGGTAGTTCCAACGATGCTTGACTCCATGGGTGAATGCTGCAAAGGCCGCATGTGGCTCTGTGTTAGCAATCTCCGATAGAGCTTGGATTTCGCTAACCCACTCATTCACCTTTCCCGCTACGTAATCGGTCTTGAAGTCCGTAGTGCCAATTACTGCGCCTAGATGTCTTTGGCCGTCCTTAGTTATTTTGACCTCACTTCTGCCGAAAACCTCCAATGCCCGATCATAATGATCTGGCTTCATGATGAGGAAGGATTTGCTGGCATTTGGGTGGTACCCTATTTGTGGACCTCGCGATGTAACCAGGTCCCACCACTTTTTGATGTCCTCCACTTTTCCTGCTCCTGTAAGGTCATCAGCATATGCCACTTGTTTGACCCCAGTTGTTTCAAATTTTATTTCTTGTTGGAGCACTGATAGGCCTATTGCATACATTGCCATTGCAACGGGGTCCCCCTGTGTTGTTCCCTCGGTCGACTGTAGAATGGTATCACCTCGTAGAGCCTTGTTGTTTACTATGTAGAGGTCTGATGGATTCCTATACGAATTTTCAACATACATCGCAAAGCTAGGACACTTGATCTTGATGTTGTGCAGTGCAGCCTTGCGGTTAAGTATGTTGAATGCGTTTGAAGCATCCACCAGGAGAACGGCCTCACAATCACGCTGCTCAAATATCAATCTCATGGCGTGAATGGCCGCCTCCCCACCAGCCTGGTGGCCAGCACACACTTGTAGGTTCCCTGCTGCTGCCCTGACATCGTCCTTTACCACCTCCATTATGCACTTTCCGATATCCGCCTCAGCACTTCCCCCACCCCTATAGGTCTACATCCTGGTTTCTTTTCCAGAGGAATAAGGCGGCAGGCCGTCAGGGCCTGGAGGTGATGGCAGCAAGAGGATGCAAGCTTTCTTGCAAGGGCGGCAATGGCAGTGCAGAGATCGCTTGCTACAGGGCCAAACTTGTTTGTGCTGAGGATGACCCTCCAACCGTTTGCATCCAGACCTGAAGGGCCGGCTCCTCCTCGAGTCTTCAGTGCCTTTTTCCACACCATCTCTCCTGTTATTTTCTCGAACAGGACAGCATTTGGTGGGATATAGGCACCCTGGAACCTGATGCCTTCATCTTCACTTGCAGGGGGATGTTTCTCTTTCAATAGTTTTAATGTCTCTCTGTTTATTGGCATCACCCCACCGGAAGATTCCTGAGTGAGAGATCTTACCGCGAGAGACACTTTTCCCACAAGCATTTTGTTTCCAAATTTTCTTGCCACGTCATCGGTGTTTTGCTTTCCGTCACCCGTAGATTTTAGTCTCTCCTGCAGTGTTCTTGCTTCACATAGGAGGTCATCTAGGGCCCCAGTCTGCCACATTGTCAATCTTCTCTTCATTGCTGCCACATTTTCTTTGTGCTTAGCCTTTGTGTGTGTCCTCTGACAAAATAGATGTGGTATTATTGCCAGTATTTGAAGAGCTAGGGGGGCGAGGAAGCGGTCCTGGGTGTAATCAGTCATGAAGCAAGTCATCTCCCGAATCATTTCTTTGGTGGCCGCACACTTGGGTGGTTCAAATAAGTTAGCGGGCGACCACTTGACAATTTCTGAGTAGGTTTCTTTGACCCATACGCCTGCATTTTCCATCGACATGCCATTCCACTGAGGCGGCTGTCTCTCATTCTCCTCGTGGACACCTGCTACTGAGGGAGCAGCATTTATTAGTACTACATTTTCGGGTTGAGTAGACTCACTGCTATCATTTCGGATATCATCGGGTGGTTGGGTCCCGGCGATATCCACTGTGGCCGCCTGTGTCGGCACCCTGCGACGTGGGTTCCGACACTGGTCTAGCTTCCTGCAATCCACACATGGTCGGTTGTTTCTCGCACATAAACAATTTGTGCAGTTTTGGTTCGGGCTAGCACAGACGCAGCAAAGACTGTTGCCAGGCATAGTGACCAGCACCTTGGGCGACAGATACTTCCGCCTCCGACCTCTGCTATTGGGCTCATACGGACGAAGAAACTAGATCTTATGCGTATGAGGCACAGAGGTGACGGCCTGGCCTGCGGTGTCCGAGTAGTAGGGGCATACACGCGCGTGTGGTTGTGTCGGGCACCCCCCATATGGGCGATAATCCACACATGAGAATAATCCACTGGGAGCAAGAATTGTCACACCTAACACTTGTTTATGTAACTTTGGTAGAGATAGCCACCATTTCTATGGTCTCGCTAATGTAACATTAGTTATATATACTCACTTGGTCAGCCGACACTACATGGAGTGGCCGTTACTTGAGGCGACCGAAAGCGCGAGGCACTTGGCCCCATAGGGGCGAGAGTCGCAATGCCACCCTTGCTAGGGTAGGCCTATCGACACACTGGCACTGACACTTGGCAACTCCAGCCACCCACCATTCAAACACTCACAGGCTTACTTGAAGATCGCCGGTGAACACGAGCAATATTTGCGTTTAATGTCGTAAGGAATGAGAAGAGCCGTCGGCGATGATGCTCAAGGTGACATCCAACATTCATCGACACACTGTGAAATTCTCGCTCCCACAAACTGAGTATATCCCCACCAATAACACTTTAAATCAGGGAAGGCACCCCAACACACCCGATGTTCTGGCTATTTTTTTAACGTGGCTTCCAGCCTTCCCCAACAGCCACACCTTCTCCGCCATTTCATTACCTTAAAATTAAATATCCTAAAACAAAAATAGCTACCCTAGCTGTGCTGAGTTAGTCAAGCCGCATCCATATGCTTCATTCAGTGACTGTTGCATCAAAAGCAATATCTGCGATCGTTGTCGGCTTGGGGGGCTGAAGATCTCGTTCCCCAGAGGCAAAGCAATGCAGACGTAAGCAGAGAGAACGACAGTCGACATCTCAACCAGGCTGTGCAACGTGGCTTCTGGGCTGCTGCTTCTGTTCAGATAACACCTCGGACAGTCTTGCGTAGAATCATCTTGCACTTGGTCCCATCCCGCCAGAGATTGTGAACACCAGAAGAATGAAGCTGCCTTGATCAACATTCTGAACTCTCTTCCCTTACTCCCTGTTCTTGTCATTCTCGTTCCTCTTTTGTGCAGCATCAAGAGCTAGGTTTCGGTGACATGCGGCCATGGGGTCGAAAATCCTCGTGTCAAAGAAGGCTCACCGTCCCCGCGTCCAGAATCATCGAGTACTGACGTCTACACGGGTTTCATTGGATGTGTTTGAAGTAATTTTTTTTTATAAACGTGGCCTCCAGCCTCCCCCAATACTCACACCTTCGCCACCATTTTATTACTGTGTGGGGTTTATGTAATGCGAACGAGCCGAGCAAGTGACCCACTGCATGGCGTGAATAAGCGTGCGCACGAGTGCTGTCCTCTAGTGGCGTGATTGACGCGTGCATGAGTGCTGCCACCTAGCGGTGTGAATGAAGTTGGATGTCTGAGCACGAGGTTTCGTGATCATATACAGATTGTTTCCTGCTGCACCACTGTACAGATCTCTCCCAGTATACTGCATCTGTGAAGACTGTGTTTCATTGAGCCGTCAGGAACCACGTAGAATTTGAACAATTACCTTAATATTAAGTAAAATCCTAATACAAAATTAGCCACCCTGGCTGAGTTAGTTAAGCCGCAGATCTATACAGCATTCAGAGACTGTTGCCTCTTAGTCAATATCTGTGACTGTTGTTGGCTTTGGGGCCGAAGATCTCGTTCCCGTTGAAGCAGAGCAATGCAGACCTAAGCAGAGAGAAGGACAGTCGACATCTCAACCAGGCCGCAATGTGGCTTCTGGCCAGTCTTGCATAGAAGTATTTTGCACTTGGCCTCATCCCACCAGAGGTTATGAACACCAGATGAGTGAAACTGCCTTGATCCAAATTTTGAATTCTCTCAGCTATGCCCTGTTCTTGTCCTTCGTTTTGTTCTTGTGTGCAGCCTCGAGAGCTAGGTTAAGCTGACATGCAGCAATGGGGTCGAAAATCTTGATGTTAAAGAAGGCTCGCCATCCCCGCGTCCAGAATCCTCGAGCACTGACGTCCACACAGGCTTCATTGGATGTGTTTGAGGTCCTGTGAGGGGGATTCTCACCGTCCAATGGATGGAGTGGAGGGAGAGTCGGTCCCACCGTGACGTCGTGGCAGATTTCCTTCAACATATTCCCTGTGAGATTCCTTACTTCGTCATGCCTCATGCACGGGAAGCAATAGCATCTGCAAATTCTTGTTTGTTAAGGTTGAAGCCTTTTGCCTGTATCGGTAAAGTTGTTATCCAGTTCGAGGCGCCTACCTCTTGCGGTATAGCTACTTTTCTGTCAATATCTCTGACAATTGCTGCATCATTTGTTGAAGTTCATCACTTTTGGTGTGCTGCCGTTTGGTCGCAATGCAACGTCGAATCTTGTTTAATTCGTTAGTATCCACTTCACTTGCTGCATTCTGTGCTACTATGTGCTTAGTGAGGGCTGCTGTGAGTTTGTCAGAGTTCTGAAATTCGGTGGCAGCAAGCTCCTCTGGATTAGTGAATCCCATTCCTCCCAGTCTCGGTAATAATACAAGCAGTGGCCTAAATGCTGGGGTTAAGTGAAGACTTTTCACTAGAATTGGAATTAAAGGAACCCTGATGGCTTCTTTCAGAGGGTGGAGGAGAGGTCCGATATCGGGGATAGTGCGCATCAGTTAATTCCAGCAGTGCTTGACTCCATGGGTGAATGACGTAAATGATGCATGTGGCTCAGTTTTAGCAATATTCGATAGAGCTTGGCTTTCCTTATAAATGAACACTGTAGGAAGTTCATATTGGTGTACTAATCCCTTCAGGCGAGTGAGGTGAATAAGGTGAATGGACTGAGTTGAGGTAAGTTAGTGAAGTAAGTAATTACTTGTCCTTCTAACGCACAGTAGTTTCTTACAGGTGACAACATGAGGCTGATGGGGTGGCAGGTGGCGCTCTTGTGTTTGTGGGGGACTCACTTGGCACTGACCTTCGAAATAAAGGTAATAGTAGCGATGGACATGACCTTCGATACGAATGAAGCGATTTACACAGCCAACGTCACCAGTCATTGTAAGTGTTCTAAATGATCTCATGTAGTTTAGGTAATTGTGCTGGGTATTTTGAGGCGACATAGATGATTATATATCTCTTTGTTAATGTATCTCTCTCTCTCTCTCTCTCTCTCTCTCTCTCTCTCTCTCTCTCATCATCCAAATGGTTCTCGTCTTCCTCCTCTTCCTGCATATTTCTCTCTCTCTCTTTGCTTCTCTTTCTTTCTGTATGCCTTTTTCTCCGTCTCTTGGGCTCTGTTGCTGTGGTTGTCTATGTCACTTTGTATCTGCCATTCTCTCTGTCTTTCTTCCGTCTGTTTGTATGACGCTCTCTCATGCCAGGCAAGTGTAAGATGTTGTGCTTCACACTGACCGCCTGTGCGGCCTGGTCCTCACTGCCAATTGACGCAGGAATATACCAGTGTTTCCTGGACGACAAGGGACCCCAGACACTAGCCCCCTTCAACCGCACCAATGCTGTCTATGCCTACAAGATAGGTAAGTTCTAAGATACGTTCACCCAACCAAACGTAGGCCCTAAGATACGGTAACTCAACCTAACCTAGGCCCTAAGATACATTAACTCAACCTAACCTAGGCCCTAAGATACATTAACCAAATCTAACCTAAGCCTTAAGATACATTAGCTCAACCGAACCTAGGCCTTAAGATACATTAACTCAACCTAACCTAGGCCTTAAGATACATTAGCTCAACCGAACCTAGGCCTTAAGATACATAAACTCAACCTAACCGAGGCCTTAAGATACATTAACTCAACCTAACCGAGGCCTTAAGATACATTAACTCAACCTAACCTAGGCCTTAAGATACATTAACCAACCTAACCTAGGCCTTAAGATACCTAACCTAGGCCTTAAGATACATTAACTCAACCTAACCTAGGCCTTAAGATACATTAGCTCAACCTAACCTAGGCCTTAAGATACATTAACTCAACCTAACCGAGGCCTTAAGATACATTAACTCAACCTAACCGAGGCCTTAAGATACATTAACTCAACCTAACCTAGGATACATTAACTCAACCTAACCCCTAAGATACATTAACCAAACCTAACCTAAGCCTTAAGATACATTAACTCAACCTAACCGAGGCCTTAAGATACATTAACTCAACCTAACCGAGACCTTAAGATACATTAACTCAACCTAACCTAGGCCCTAAGATACATTAACTCAACCTAACCTAGGCCCTAAGATACATTAACCAAACCTAACCTAAGCCTTAAGATACATTAACTCAACCTAACCGAGGCCTTAAGATACATTAACTCAACCTAACCGAGGCCTTACGATACATTAACTCAACCTAACCCAACATAACATACGACATAACAAATTACAACCTGACCTATATTAAACTCTAACACACACTAACCTAAACTAAGCTAAACAGTGATTCTGTTAACTTTTTGTTGCATGATTATGTGTAGTGTAAGTCTATAATTATGTGTAGTGTAAGTCTATGATTATGTGTTGTGTAAGTCTATGATTATGTGTAGTGTAAGTCTATGATTATGTGTTGTGTAAGTCTATGATTATGTGTTGTGTAAGTCTATAATTATGTGTAGTGTAAGTCTATGATTATGTGTTGTGTAAGTCTATGATTATGTGTAGTGTAAGTCTATGATTATGTGTTGTGTAAGTCTATGATTATGTGTTGTGTAAGTCTATAATTATGTGTAGTGTAAGTCTATAATTATGTGTTGTGTAAGTCTATGATTATGTGTAGTGTAAGTCTATGATTATGTGTAGTGTAAGTCTATGATTATGTGTAGTGTAAGTCTATAATTATGTGTAGTGTAAGTCTATAATTATGTGTTGTGTAAGTCTATGATTAAGTGTAGTATAAGTCTATGATTATGTGTAGTGTAAGTCTATGATTATGTGTAGTGTAAGTCTATGATTATGTGTAGTGTAAGTCTATGATTATGTGTAGTGTAAGTCTATAATTATGTGTAGTGTCAGTATCATTATTCCAGAATTCCTTTTGCTGAGTCATTTCGATCAACACATAACTCAAGTCTCCCTTAATGTATAATATGGACACGAAGTAGTACCTTAAGCTGTGTATTCTTATATTACTCTATTAATTATGTATAGTAAAGTATTACAGAACATGTATTAATCCTATGTAATATTTCCATTTATTATGCACCATGTTATGTATATGAATTATCATATTTACATTTTATGTATTCAGCTTGTGAATGCTGGCATCTGTACATGCCAGCGCGCAGTGATACAGAGAGTGGAGATCACCAGTCCTTAAGGTGTGGAAGTGCTCTGTCTTATTAGTTCCCCTGTATATCTCCCGTACGAGAATAAGAACCTATTTTCAAGATAACAAGTGTTTGTGTATACCCTCAGTAGTGTAGAACATTTTGGGGGTACCAAAGACAAACATAGATGGCGCAGTGAGATTTCTCAGTGAGATTCAGAGGACTAAGCCTTCCCGCCGGACTGTGTTAATGGCGTCTCGTCTTCAGCTTCAAGGATTTACAGCCAGACTACAAGCTTCAGGACTTACAGTGTTGTGAAGTGCTATGCTGTGTACAGTGCTGTGCTGTGAAGTGAAGTGTTTTGTGAAGTGCTGTGTTGTGTATTTTAATCAGAATTGTCTGTGCAAACTGCAGTCAGATGACTGAGGGAACTTGCCCAGCAGTACGTGCACTCTCGTCTCCGGTCATAGGGTAACTGACCGCGCAACTCTGCCCAGCGCGCACCAAGCCTCCCGGCAATGAGCCATACACACACACACACACAAACGCATTCACAGACCCACTTTATATTAAATTCTTGCGAATTACTTTAGACTTCTGTAATTCTATGCATAGATTATGAGGGGTTGACCCGGTCTTTGCACAGATAGAGTACAGAAGCTGTCGGCATGTCTCACAGGGATCAAAATGATACCCTGGACGATGGGGTTATGAGTTTAAGCTTGGGAGACCTCTCCCCATCCACACTCAGGCCCCACGCTCCCCACAGTGACAACGCCCAATCACCCACAGAATCTCCTCGTTCGTCGCGAGCAAGCTCTCCTGTGGTGCCTGCGTCCACAGATCTCCTTCAACTGATTAAGTGGATGGAAACTTCTCGACGCCAGGACTATGTTGCAAGGAGAGAAGAGGAAGAAATTCGGTACGGAAAATCTGAAAGACGACGCCATGAAGATGAACAAAGACGCAGAGAACTAGAAGATATACGTAGAAGTGAGGATGACCTGAGAAGAAGAGAGGATCAAGCCAGATTTGAAGTCTTGATTTCTCTGTTAGCCTCCCCACAACGGTCTACTGCACAAGATTCTTCTGCTACTACTAATGCTGATACGACTAGAGGTACTGGTACCTCATTTCCCAGAGTCGGATCAACAATTCCTCAAAAGGCTGCAGCACAAACGCCTCCCTCTCTGAAGTCTCACGCTTCTTATCAGATATTTCGGGAATGGCGTCGACGTTGGCAAGACTATGCAACAATGGTTGACCTGTCAAGTTTACCACAGCCTAAACAGATGATACAGCTTCGTATGTGCTTGTCCTTAGAGACACAACGTACTCTCGAGCACACACTTCAAGTGCCTCCTACGAAAACTCTGACTGTAGAGGCCGTGCTTGACAAGTTACAGGAACATGTTTAGGGACAGCGCAATGAAGCACTTAAAAGAAGAGAACTCCTCCAATGTAAGCAGCTTGATGGAGAATCTTTTGATGCATTTTTTGTAAGACTCAAGAGATGTTCAGAGGAAGTTGATGTTTTTCCTGGAAATTCTCAAGTCTGTGAAGAGACACAACTCAAGACAATTATTTTAACGGGTATTCGAGATGAAGAGCTAGTTCAGCGTCTCATTTCACTTGACCCCACTTCCTCCCTTCAAGATGTAGTTACAAAATGTCGAGCGTACAAGGCCGCCAGGTGTGCGACTTCAGCTTTACGTTCACAACCTGACCAGGTGAGGGCGGTGTCTTCCTACAGAAAGGGTAAGAAGCAACAAGGTTACCCTACCCCTCACCCTCCAGCTACACCTTCAGCAGCAGCTTTGTGTAACAGCTGTGCGAGACAGCATAATGCCTCCCAGTGCCCAGCTGCTCAAAGCGTGTGCAGAAGTTGCGACCGCCAGGGTCACTGGGCTTACACAGTCAAGTGCCCTGCTAGCAAAGTTCAGTGCAGACTTTGTGGTCGTGTGGGCCATTATGACAAAGGTTGTCGTAAGAAGACACAGAGGACACTACTAAGGATCCAAGAAGTCATCCTCAGGTAGTGCTGGCGCGCCCCCTCCTTCTGGCCAGCATCAAGACGCTGTGTCCAGTCGTTCCTGCCGTCGTGTACATTGTTCCACAGACACGACGCCCCAGCACATCAGTGTCGTTATTTCTCACGGTAACTTGTCATCCAGTCTTCAGATGTTACCTGACACCGGTGCTGACGTCTCAGTAATTGGTCCACAACACTTAGCAAGTTTGGGAATACCCCGGAGCAACCTACAGCCCCCTCCTCAGACAACGAAACTGACAGCTGATGGTTCCAAGATGGTTCCAGCTTTGGGATCTTTCTGGGCTACTCTTACCTTTGGTAAGCAGTCTTGCTCAGCCCAGATTGATGTTCATGATGGGATCCCAACTCCGCTTTTATCATATGGCCATTGTCAAGAGTTGGCCATTATTTCCAAGGAATTTCCCAAACCTATTTTAAAGGTCACCCATGTCAACAGGTTGAAGGAACTCCCTATCTCTACTAACACGTCCCCTTCTGATGCAAGAGCTTACCTTCTCAAGGAGTTTGCTGACGTGTTGGTTACGAAGAAATCTTTGGGATCCACACCACTCACGCCGATGGTGGGTCCACCTATGAAGATTCATCTTAAGGATGGTGCCACACCTTTTGCTATCCACACCCCTCGTTTGATTCCTCACGCCTACAAGGAGCTAGTTAGACAAGAGCTTGACTCCATGGTTGCTCAGGGAATCATCAAGCCGGCCGGAGATGAACCTTCACCTTGGTGCCACCCTCTCGTCCCCGTCGCCAAACCTCGTGGTGGAGTACGGATCACCACCGATCTGTCAAAACTTAATCAGCAAGTTTCCCGTCCAGCCCACCCTTCACCCACACCCTTCGCAGCTGTTCGAAATGTGGACCCGAAGGCAAAGTTTTTTACAACGATGGACGCCTTATGTGGTTATTGGCAGATCGAGTTGGCCGAAGAAGACCAGCATTTGACTACATTCATCACACCACATGGAAGATATCAGTATTGCAGAGGCCCCATGGGATTTGCCGCTACGGGCGATGCATTCTGTCAACGTGGTGACGCGGCCCTTCAAGGAGTCACGAATTGTGTCAAGGTGGTTGATGATATATTACTCCATGACGAAGACTATTGTGCCCACCTCTCCCGAATATATGAAGTTCTCACCAGATGTCGAAAGTACGGGATTACCCTCAACGCTGACAAGTTTGTAGTCGCCGCACCATCAGTGAACTTCTGTGGGTACACTCTCTCAGCATCAGGTATCGCAGCTGACCCGGAAAAATTAAGTGGAATCAGGGATTTTCCAACCCCTGCCAACCTGACAGACCTCCGTTCTTTTTTGGGTCTGGTCAATCAGCTGGCTGAATTCTCACCTGACATCTCCGCCGCAGCTCAGCCGTTACGCCCCCTGCTGAGCCCCAGGAGGACATTCCTGTGGACCCCAAATCATCAAGAGGCCTTCCAGCGAGTCAAGAAGGCCCTCTTAAGTCCACCTGTCCTCGCCTGTTACGACCCAGCCCTACCCACCGTCCTCCGGACTGACGCCTCCAGACTCTACGGCGTTGGTTACGCCCTTCTGCAGGACCATGACGGTGGACAACTCCGCTTAATTCAGTGTGGATCCCGGTTCCTGACGGACGCCGAGACCCGATATGCCACGATTGAGCTGGAGATGTTGGCTGTTGTCTGGGCGATGACGAAGTGCCGCTTCTACCTGATAGGACTTCAGCACTTCACCCTCTTCACGGATCATCGCCCTCTTATACCTATTATCAATCACTACTCTTTGGATGCAGTAGAGAATCCTCGCCTTCAACGTTTGAAAGAGAAGCTCTCGCCTTATCTCTTCACGTCTGTGTGGCGTGATGGTAAGCTGCTGTGCATGCCGGATGCCCTGTCCCTTGTCCCTGTCAGTCACCCCGCCCAAGAGGACGAGATGTTGCGTTCTACAGCTGCTGCATCCCTCAAATCAGTAGTCTCATTGAAGGCCGTCTTCACATCAGAAGAGTCTACAGCACTGGATGCAGACAAGACCCTTGAAGATCTCCGCACCGCAGCCCGGGCCGACCCTTCCTACATCTGGCTCGTCGACTGTGTGTCCCAGGGATTTCCATCTAACCGATACGACCTTCATGAATCGCTACTCCCGTACTGGAAGATACGCGAGGACCTCTATTGTGACGGAGACCTCGTCTTGTATGGTCCACGAGTAGTCATTCCTGCTGTCCTACGCCGCCGTACCTTGACCCGCCTTCACGACAGCCATCGAGGAGTGGAGGCCACCAAGCGACGGGCAAAGCAGACTGTATTTTGGCCCGGAATCGACGCGGACATTGCAAGTACCAAACTCTGCAACCCAGCCAGCAACAGGAACCTTTAATGTGCGACGATAACCCTTCAAGACCCTTCGAGTCTGTGTCGGCCGACTTTTTTGCAGTGGCAGGGAAGTCCTTCCTCGTCATTGCCGACCGATTGTCTGGATGGCCTGTTGTCGTCCCCTGTGGTAGTGATACAACGGCTACTGCTACCATCCGGAATTTCAGGCATTACTTCAGAGAAGTTGGTGTTCCCCTCCGCCTCAGGACTGATGGAGGACCCCAGTTCACCAGCCACGAGTTCCGGAACTTCATGGACCGTTGGGGAGTCCGTCATGTCGTGACCTCGCCCCACTACCCCCAGGCGAATGGACACGCTGAAGCCGCAGTCAAGACTGTGAAACACCTGATCGAGGTTTGTTAGAGTTACGCAACACCCCGAACTTCACCGGACGCTCCCCAGCCCAGGTTCTATACGGACATCATCTCAGGTCTTGTGTTCCAGCCCACCCGAAGTCTTTTTCTCAAGAATGGCAAGCCAAGACTGAAGAATGTGACCGCCGTGCAGCAGAACGAGCCACAGATGTCGCTGCTCGGTACAACTGTCATGCCCGCCCCCTTCCCAGGTTGAGTATCGGCCAGCAGGTCAGGATTCAAGATCCGGTATCTCACCGCTGGGACAAGGTTGGGGTTGTCATGGGTATTGGCCGGTCCAGGGACTACCAAGTGCGTCTTCCTAGTGGTAGAGTATGGTGGAGGAACCGTCGTTTCCTCCGACCTGTGGAGCTGCCTAGTGTTGACCCTTCCCCAGTAGAGTCCCCTAATGCTGATGTCTTTACAGTAAATCCATCCCCACCTTGTGTTTCTGCCCCAGTACTCCGCAGGTCCGAGCGACTCAGAAACAAAAGGTCCGCTCAAGATGAAACTATGAGCGTATAGGGGGGAGGGAGGTGTATAATATGGACACGAAGTAGTACCTTAAGCTGTGTATTCTTATATTACTCTATTAATTATGTATAGTAAAGTACTACAGAACATGTATTAATCCTATGTAATATTTCCATTTATTATGCACCATGTTATGTATATGAACTATCATATTTACATTTTATGTATTCAGCTTGTGAATGCTGGCATCTGTACATGCCAGCGCACAGTGATACAGAGAGTGGAGATCACCAGTCCTTAAGGTGTGGAAGTGCTCTGTCTTATTAGTTCCCCTGTATACCTCCCGTACGAGAATAAGAACCTATTTTCAAGATAACAAGTGTTTGTGTATACCCTCAGTAGTGTAGAACATTTTGGGGGTACCAAAGACAAACATAGACTTAAAGGTTGCTTTCTCCACCATGACACCCAGGCGAGTCCTCCCCCTGCCTATTCCAGTACCTTAGTCATTCTTAGCTTTCGTCTTTATTCAAAAAATCTTCAGAGGCAACTGAATTTACAGGGACTGAGACAGACTTATATACAATGGGTGTGTGGATTTGTGGGTCCCATGTTATTGACCTGACCTGATGTTATGTAAAGGTCACCCATTTTATATAAGCTTCTCTCAGTCCCTGAAAAATCTGTTGCCTCTGAAGATGTCTTGAATAAAGATGAAAGCTAAGGTGCTCCAGTGTTTCCGTGTTTCCCTTTTCCTGTGTGGTTTTATCAAGACTTATGTTTTCGACGTTTCCATTGTGGATCTACATGACACGAGAGTCATTCATTAAGTAACGAGACAAATGAATATAACAGCAGAAGTAATGATTTATTATTTGTTATTTTTCCATATAATCTCCCTCTACAACTATGCACTGTTCCCACCTTTCTACGAGTTTTCTTATTCCTGAGGCGAAAAATTCATTCGGCTGACTCAGTAACTAATTTCGGATTTTTCTTTTTTCATCTCTTCATTATTCGAAAAATGCTTTCCACGTAAAGATGTTTTGAGCTGACGAAACATGTGGCAAAATCTTCCCGCCCAGTTTTCTAAACATTTCCTGCGTGTCCTGTACACTGTGTGGTCGTGCATTTTCTTGAAGAAGAATCATGCCATTTGCAAGCCAGGACTCTTCAGATATGTGGCTGGCTTGATCTCGTTTTCTAGCATTTGTGAATATGATGCACTGTTGATGGTACGTCACTCTTCAAGATAGTGGCAGTATATTGGTCCATTCATATCCCAGAAAAGAGTAAGCATGCATCACTTTACTCATGTTCGCTGAAGGGAGCATTTAAATTTTTTTTTTCTTGAGGAGATGAAGAACGTTTCCACACCATACTATGATATTTTCCCTCCAGGTTTCATCACAAGTCACGATCCACTGTAGAAATGTCTCACCTTTGCAGAGAAATCGTTCTTTCAGTTCAATTGAAATTCGCAGTCCAGCGGCTTTCTCTTCTTCACTCAACATTTTGAGGAACCAACGTGCACACGTTTCCTTAAACCTGAGAACACCATGAACGACGTTGTTTACTTTTCCAACACTGACATTCAAAGCTGTCACAATTTGTTCAATTGTAATGCGTCAGTTTCCCCAAATTTTCCGCTTAATGTTCTGGTGCAGTGTGGGTGTTGAATACTTCGACAGGTCGTCTGTCATGATGTTTGTCCACAACGCTTGTTCAACCATTCTCGTAAATGTTCGCTCGACTGATGCAATTGCTTCCGTATTGAAATGACATTCTGCAATGAATTTCTCTTGGTCTGGTCCCTTCCAAATTTAAAAACGAATAGCAGATCATTGTTCTTCCAAAGAACAAAATACAAGTGGAACACTCATCATTAATGCAACACTTACTCAATACTAATCGAATGAACTGACTAAACAAACTGATGAAGATGTAGTTTATACATGTCTAAACATGTCGTATAATGACCACTGCACTTGCCCCTCTCTTGCTCATTGTGTTCAGATAGATATTCCAGACATCCTTCCACTAAAACCTTGTCTCAAGAATTGTGTAAAGTAAATGAAAGTTGTGTAAACCGGATTACGTTCATCTGCACATGTGCATAGATGGGTGGAGCTCAATGGGCAACCCACACGGCATCTCTCTCTTGTTCCGGCTATGGTCACCGTCACACCGGGTCAGCTCTCCTTCCTTCTGAGCTACTGTACCCTGTAGCTAAGGAGTCAGTGGTGCTTAAGCTGACATCCCAATTAGGTCGGCAGTGCAGTTTTATTGTCTTGTATCTTTTATTGTAAATATATATAAAAAAGCTACATTTACCTAGGTGCTTCCTTTGTCCTCTGGCCCAGGACTCTATACTGTAGTCATGACTGAGTATTTGGGAACTGAAGTCAAACTTACTTGTAAGACTCAGCATAACATTATTACTATTATCAATCAATGTGTTTTTCAGGGTAAGTTTGGTGTGGTGACCGGTGTTGTGATATATATATATATATATATATATATATATATATATATATATATATATATATATATATATATATATATATATATATATATATATATATATATACACACACAAGTGATCGCGGGCACGTTCGTGCCCTTGTGAGAGTTTGAACACTCGTGACAGTGTACAGCGAAGGAGGGTGTGCCAAATCCGTAGACTTGCATCGTTTTCCATCGTAAATAAAATTGTTAACTAATGCCTTCCTAAAGAAACCATCGTCATGGGACCAGGTTGGTCCACTCTACGAATTTTGTGCGATTTTTCCACCAAGTTTGATGAAAAACGATTGTGCCGTTTCGGCTGCCCAGAACAGACACACACACAAACAGACACACGGCTAGTCCTATAATATATTAGATAATCATAAAAGTTTACAATGGTCATGAGTCTTTTGCTGCCCTGTTTCCATATTAGACTTCCTTCAGTATCTCTCCTTCCACACTTCTAACTATTCCTACACACCATTTCTCACACACCCAGAGAAACTTCAGAGCCTGATAGGTGTTCGTCAGGAGAGTGATGGGCTGTTTTACATTGTGCCCGACCTGAGGCTCGGGTTCCAGCCTGCCAAGGACTACTGTGCCAAGCTCCCCGGTTTCAGGATGTCTATCTTCAAGACGCCAGAGCAGTTCGATCTGGGTCTCGAGATGGGTCAGAAATTCACTGGTAAGTTGCCAAGTTCTTAAGAGAAAATACCTAGGTAC
>NW_024749657.1:2464782-2480504 GCF_018991925.1 Homarus americanus | reverse complement strand
CACACACACACACACACACACACACACACACTCTCTCTCTACCACTTCCGCTGCTCCAGGACAACAAGTTAGGTCAGTCCTCTCATCTTCACCAGGTCCTGTCCCCAGTGTTCCCCTGGCACATGAAAGGTCGAGTGGCCTCTATATGAGCGACTTCAATTCCGTTAGTCCTTAACTGGTACAAGTAGGTCGGAGGAGAACCCTTAATATATATGTAGGAGGCCTCTTCAAGTGGTGTCATGTAGGTTCCATCACCCCATATCAGCCTGTTTGTGGATGTCCTGGTCAAGTCGATGAGCATGCCTGTTAAAGAGAGGTAAAGACATGTCAAAATATATTGACAACCTTCTTCATTCTTCTCCTTAACCCTAAAACTAAGGCATATTAAGCGGTACTTCATAACCCTGGGCAAGTGAAGCACCTAAAACTACAGTAAGACCTTCTGAACCTGTATGATATATATGGACACAAAGTAGTACCTTCAGCTGTATATTATTATATTACTCTTATATTACTCTTATTAATTATGTATAGTAAAGTATTACAGAACATGTATTAATTCTATGTAATATTCTATTTATTGTGCACCATATTATGTATATAAATTATCACATTTATACTTTATGTATTCAGCTTGTGAATGCTGGCATCTGTACAGGCCAGCGCGTAGTAATACATAGATAGAGGTAAAGAGAGAAGACAGAGTCCTCGTGGCGTGACCACGGGCTTCTGCGTCCTACTGTTTGTATATATCTCCCGTACGAGAATAGAACCTACTTTTAAAGACAACAAGTGTTTGTGTATACCCTCAGTAGTATAGAACATTCTTTGGGTATCCCTGGCAATACACGCTAGAGAACCTATCCAGGAAACTCCTTCCTATCATACCTAGGTATTTTCTCTTAAGAACTTGGCAACTTACCAATGAATTTCTGACCCATCTCGTGACCCAGATCGAACTGCTCTGGCGTCTTGAAGATAGACATCCTGAAACCGGGAAGCTTGGCACAATAGTCCTTGGCAGGCTGGAACCCGAGCCTCAGGTCTGGCACAATGTAAAACAGCCCATCACTCTCCTGACGAACACCTATCCGGCTCTGAAGTTTCTCTGGGTGTGTGAGAAATGGTGTGTAGGAATAGTTAGAACTGTGGAAGGAGAGATACTGAAGGAAGTCTAATATGGAAACAGGGCAACAAAAGACTCATGATCATTGTAAACTTTTATGATTATCTAATATACTATAGGACTAGCCGTGTGTCTGTTCTGGGCAGCCGAAACGGCACAATCGTTTTTCATCAAACTTGGCGGAAAAATCGCACAAAATTCGTAGAGTGGACCAACCTGGTCCCATGACGATGGTTTCTTTAGGAAGGCATTAATTAACAATTTTATCTACGATGGAAAACGATGCAAGTCTACGGTCTTGGCACACCCTAGTTAACCATGCAAGTCTACGGACTTGGCACATCCTCATTCGCTGTACACTGTCACGAGTGTTCAAACTCTCACAAGGGCACGAATGTGCCCGCGATCACTTGTGTGTGTGTGTGTGTGTATATATATATATATATATATATATATATATATATATATATATATATATATATATATATATATATATATATATATATATATATATATATATATATATATATATATCACAACACCGGTCGCCACACCAAACTTACCCCGAAAAACACATTGATTGATAATAGTAATAATGTTATGCTGAGTCTTACAAGTAAGTTTGACTTCAGTTCCCAAATACTCAGTCATGACTACAGTATAGAGTCCTGGGCCAGAGGACAAAGGAAGCACCTAGGTAAATGTAGCTTTTTTATATATATTTACAATAAAAGATACAAGACAATAAAACTGCACTGCCGACCTAATTGGGATGTCAGCTTAAGCACCACTGACTCCTTAGCTACAGGGTACAGTAGCTCAGAAGGAAGGAGAGCTGACCCGGTGTGACGGTGACCATAGCCGGAACAAGAGAGAGATGCCGTGTGGGTTGCCCATTGAGCTCCACCCATCTATGCACATGTGCAGATGAACGTAATCCGGTTTACACAACTTTCATTTACTTTACACAATTCTTGAGACAAGGTTTTAGTGGAAGGATGTCTGGAATATCTATCTGAACACAATGAGTAAGAGAGGGGCAAGTGCAGCGGTCATTATACGACATGTTTAGACATGTATAAACTACATCTTCATCAGTTTGTTTAGTCAGTTCATTCGATTAGTATTGAGTAAGTGTTGCATTAATGATGAGTGTTCCACTTGTATTTTGTTCTTTGGAAGAACAATGATCTGCTATTCGTTTTTAAATTTGGAAGGGACCAGACCAAGAGAAATTCATTGCAGAATGTCATTTCAATACGGAAGCAATTGCATCAGTCGAGCGAACATTTACGAGAATGGTTGAACAAGCGTTGTGGACAAACATCATGACAGACGACCTGTCGAAGTATTCAACACCCACACTGCACCAGAACATTAAGCGGAAAATTTGGGGAAACTGACGCATTACAATTGAACAAATTGTGACAGCTTTGAATGCCAGTGTTGGAAAAGTGAACAACGTCGTTCATGGTGTTCTCAGGTTTAAGGAAACGTGTGCACGTTGGTTCCTCAAAATGTTGAGTGAAGAAGAGAAAGCCGCTGGACTGCGAATTTCAATTGAACTAAAAGAACGATTTCTCTGCAAAGGTGAGACATTTCTACAGTGGATCGTGACTTGTGATGAAACCTGCAGGGAAAATATCATAGTATGGTGTGGAAACGTTCTTCATCTCCTCAAGAAAAAAAAAAAGAAAAAATTTAAATGCTCCCTTCAGCGAACATGAGTAAAGTGATGCATGCATACTCTTTTCTGGGATATGAATGGACCAATATACTGCCACTATCTTGAAGAGTGACGTACCATCAACAGTGCATCATATTCACAAATGCTAGAAAACGAGATCAAGCCAGCCACATATCTGAAGAGTCCTGGCTTGCAAATGGCATGATTCTTCTTCATGTCAATGCACGACCACACAGTGTACAGCACACGCAGGAAATGTTTAGAAAACTGGGCGGGAAGATTTTGCCACATGTTTCGTCAGCTCAAAACATCTTTACGTGGAAAGCATTTTTCGAATAATGAAGAGATGAAAAAAGAAAAATCCGAAATTAGTTACTGAGTCAGCCGAATGAATTTTTCGCCACAGGAATAAGAAAACTCGTAGAAAGGTGGGAACAGTGCATAGCTGTAGAGGGAGATTATATGGAAAAATAACAAATAATAAATCATTACTTCTGCTGTTATATTCATTTGTCTCGTTACTTAATGAATGACTCTCGTGTCATGTAGATCCACAATGGAAACGTCGAAAACATAAGTCTTGATAAAACCACACAGGAAAAGGGAAACACGGAAACACTGGAGCACCTTAGCTTTCATCTTTATTCAACACATCTTCAGAGGCAACTGAATTTACAGGGACTGAGAGAAGCTTATATAAAATGGGTGACCTTTACATAGCATCAGGTCAGGTCAATAACATGGGACCCACTAATCCACACACCCTTTTTATTGACCTGACCTGATGTTATGTAAGGTCATTCATTGTATAGAAGTCTCTCTTAATCCCCGTAAATTTAGTTGCGTCTGAAGATGTTTTGAATAAAGACGAAAGCTAGGAATGACTGGGGTACTGGAATAGGCAGGGGGAGGACTCGCCTGGGTGTCATTATGCAGAAAGCGACCTTTAATTGAGAGTGAGTTATATGTTAATTGACATGACCGAGCAAAATGGTTCCTGGAATAATGATACTTACACTACACATAACACTGGGGAACACACTTTCGGTTGCATGAGTTCTGACACTTGATTCTGGTAGATTTGAGGTCACAGATTCTGAAAATGGCATTCGTTTGTGCAGATCAGGTCTAGATTCAGCAATCAGGCCTGTGCCCCATTCAGATGATGTTCCAAAGCCTATCTTCACTCAACTTGCTTCCGTTGAATCTGACAGTGAATATGACACTGAGGTCACAGAGGAGTCAACTAACAGAAATAGTGACTCAGATTTTGCAGGCATATCAACAGAACCGCAAACATTTAGCCAAGCAGAACTCAATGACTTAGTTCGAGATCTGGGTCTGTCTAAAAAGCTGTCAGAATTGTTGGCTTCACGGTTAAAAGATAAAAACTTGCTGAAAATAGACACAAAGGTAACATTCTTTCGCAACAGAGAAAAGAACCTCTTACAGTTCTTTGATTCTAAATTTGACTTCGTCTACTGTTGTGATATTTCTGGATTAGTCACCGCGATGGGAGCTCCAGGTTATGATCCGAAAGAGTGGCGCCTCTTTATAGATAGCTCTAAGCGGAGTCTGAAGTGTGTTTTATTACATATAGGCAACATCTTTGGCGCAATACCCATAGGACACTCAGTACACCTGAAAGAAAAATATGAACACATCAAAACGGTTTTGGAGCTACTCAAATATGAAGAACACAAATGGATCATCTGTGTTGATCTAAAAATGGTCAATTTTTTGCTAGGACAGCAAGGTGGGTATACAAAATTTCCTTGCTTTATCTGCCTCTGGGACAGCAGAGCCAAAGACAGACACTGGATTCAGAAGGAATGGCCAGTTAGGGAAAGCCTCAATGTTGGGGAAAAGAACATCATTTATGAACCCCTAGTGGAACGTGAAAAAATTGTTTTCCCGCCCCTTCACATCAAGCTGGGCCTTATGAAACAGTTTGTCAAGGCGCTCGATACTGACAGTGACTGTTTTAAGTATCTGTGTGAAGTGTTCCCTGGTTTAACGCTAGAAAAACTCAAAGCAGGTATTTTCGACGGCCCTCAAATTAGGACGCTGATTAAAGACCAAGCCTTCACTCAATCCATGACTGATGTTGAGAGAAATGCATGGGGAGCATTCGTTTCTGTTGTAAGGAACTTTCTTGGAAACAGGAAATCAGAGGACTATAAAAAGCTCGTTGAATCTTTGATGGAAAGTTTCCATGTGTTAGGTTGCAACATGAGCATTAAGATGCATTTCCTGAACAGTCATCTTGAACTGTTTCCGGCAAACTTGGGGGACGTGAGTGATGAGCAAGGTGAACGCTTTCACCAGGATATCAAAGTCATGGAAGACAGGTATCAAGGTCGCTGGGACATTCACATGATGGCGGACTATTGCTGGAGCATTCAGCGAGACTGCACTGAGAGACGATATTCAAGACAGTCCATTAAACGCAAGTTTGTGCCTGAATAAATCTGGCATAGTTCACAAAAGCAACTGATGAATCCAAAATATGCTTGTCAAGGTAAATAAAAGTAATTAAAAATTAATTCTACGTGTTTGGTAATTCCTCTCTGTGTGCTGGTTTAGATTTTTAGCAGTAGTATATGGTAGTCTAACTATATATAGTAGTAAATGGTAGGTAACTCACCGCAACAAAACTAGACCCGATAGAAAAAAACCGGTGCCATATTTGAAATCAGTGACCTCAATTTACCCAGAAACATGTCTCAAAATGTATGCAACTGACAAAAAGTTGAATGTGTAATCATAGACTTACACTACACATAATTATAGACTTACACTACACATAATTATAGACTTACACTACACATAATCATAGACTTACACTACACATAATCATAAACTTACACTACACATAATCATAGACTTACACTACACATAATCATAGACTTACACTACACATAATCATAGACTTACACTACACATAATCATAGACTTACACTACACATAATCATAGACTTACACTACACATAATCATAGACTTACTCTACACATAATCATAGCCTTACACTACACATAATCATAGACTTACTCTACACTACACATAAAACTACAGATAATTCCACTTACATAGTCTATAATCACAATCTTACACAGCATATTAGGGATTAGGTTAGGTTGAGTTAATGTATCTTAGGGCCTAGGTTAGGTTGAGTTAAGGTATCTTAGGGCCTACGTTAGGTTGGGTTAAGGTACCTTAGGGCCTACGTTAGGTTGGGTTAATTTATCTTAGGGCCTACGTTTGGTTGGGTTAACGTATCTTAGAACTTACCTATCTTGTAGGCGTAGACAGCATTGGTGCGGTTGAAGGGGGCTAGTGTCTGGGGTCCCTTGTCGTCCAGGAAACACTGGTATGTTCCTGCGTCAAGTGGCAGTGAGGACCAGGCCGCACAGGCGGTCAGTGTGAAGCACAAGATCTTACACTTGCCTGGCATGAGAGAGAGTTATACAAACAGATGGAAGAAAGACACAGACACACAGACAGATAGGCAGAGGTATACCGACAGACAGACAGACAGACAGATATAAGTGATAGATAAATAGACATGCACAGAGACAGGTGCAAAGAGAGAAAGATACAATAACAAAGACATATAATCATCTTTTCTATGTCACCTCACAATACACAACACGACACAATTACCTAAACTACATGAGATCATTTAGAACACTTACAATGACTGGTGACGTTGGCTGTGTAAAACGCCTCATTCGTATCGAAGGTCATGTCTATTGCTATCATCACCTTTATGTCGAAGGTCAGTGCCAAGTGAGTCCCCCACAAACACAAGAGCGCCACCTGCCATCCCATCAGCCTCATGTTGTCACCTGTAAGCAACTACTGTGCGTTAGAAGGACAAGTAATTACTTCACTAACTTACCTCAACTCAGTCCATTCACTTTATTCACCTCACTCGCTGGAAGGGATTAGTACACCAATATGAACTTCCTATAGTGAGGGAACATACTACTGCAGCATTTTGTGTTCAATTATTATTATTATTGTTATTGTTGTTGTTGTTGTTGTTGTTCTCTTTAGCAGTAGTAGTAGCAAGAAAAGTGTTGGGACCTCGTAACATCATGCGGTCCACAAATAGGGTACTGCCCAAATGCCAGCAAGTCCTTCTTCATTGTGGGAACCACAATACCATAACCGGGTTATAGAGGTGTTCAGTGAAAGCGAGGTCATAATAACAAATGGCGACTGTAGACAGCTACGCCCTGTAGGTGTGGTAATCGGCACGAATGATTTCAAGACAGAGTACGTAACGGGATAAGTAAATGAGTGGATGAAGGAAATCCAAGCTAAATCTGAGCCACATGCAGCATTTGCGGCATTCACCCATGGAGTCAAACTTCGCTGGAATTACCTGATATGCACTCTCCCCGACATCGAATCTCTCCTCTACCCTCTGCAAAAAGCAATCAGGGTCGCTTTTATTTCAACAGGAGTGAAAGACCTTCACTTAATCGCAACAGAAAGGTCACTCCTTGCACTATTACTGAGACTGGGAGGAATGGGAATGACTAATCCAGGGGAGCTTCCTGCCACCAAATATCAGAACTCTGTCAAACTCACGTCAGCCCTCACTGAGCACATAATAGCTCAGATTGCAGAAAGTGAGGTGGATACCAACGAATTAAAGAAGATTAGACGTTCTATTACGATAGAACGGCAGCACGCCCAAAGTGATAAACTTCAACAACTGGTGTAGCAACTCTTAGAGAAATTGAGAAAAAAGTAGCTATAGCACAGGAGGTGGGCGCCTCGAACTGGCTAACAACGTTGCCGATAAGAACAAAGGGCTTCAGCCCTAACAAACAAGAATTTACAGATACCATCGATCTAAGATACGGTTGGCCAGTAGAAAGTTTGCCCACGCAATGCGTGTGTGGCTCATCCTACGACATCGACCACGCCATGGTGTGCAAGAAAGGGGTCTTCGTAGGCCTGAGGAATGACGAAGTAAGGAATCTCACAGCGACTATGCTGAAGGAAATCTGCAACGACGTCATGGTGCAACCGGCCCTCCTTCCATTGGACGGTGAGAATCTCCATCACAGGACCGCAAACACTTTCTATGAAGCGCAGGTGGACATCCGGTGCTCGAGGATTCTGGACGCAGGGACAGCGAGCCTTCTTTGGCATCAGGATTTTCGACCCCATGGCCGCATGGTTACCTATCTCTCGATACTGCAGACAAGAGGAAATTGAATTAGACGAATGGGCGGATGGGTAGAGAGTTCAGAATGTTGATCAAGGCAGCTTCATTCCTCTGGTGTTCACAACCTCTGGCGAGGTGGGACCAAGTGCAGGACTGGTCGAGGTGTTATCTGAACAGAAGCAGCAGCCTAGAAGCCACATTGCTACCTGGTTGAGATGTCGACTGTCCTTCTCTCTACTTAAGTCTGCATTGCTTTGCCTGAGGGGAACGAGATCTTCGGCCCCAAAGCCGACAATGGTAACAGAAATTAACTAAGAGGCAACAACTCTGAATGCTGCATAGATCTGTGGGTTAACTAACTCAGTTAAGGTAGCTACTTTTATATTAGGGTATTTATTATTAAAGTAATGAAATTGTGGCGACGGTGTGGGTATTAGGGGAGGCTAGAGGCCAAAATTTACTAATAAAATTGAATGTGGTAAAAGTAGTAATCAAATATGGGGCTGATTATAATCATAATCTTGTAGACGTAATTTAATAAATAATAATCACTGTAATCATATTCTTAATCCAAAATATTGATACCTGGATTATGTAATCCTTATCATAATCGAGAAAAACTATAATTAAACGCTTTAATCGTGTTACGCTGGTTAATTCCCCAGTTAACCAGGTTGGTACACATATAATATACTTGGGCTTTTGGTAACAAAACCCAATTGAAGTTTCTTGTTTTATTATAAAAGTATTATGTTTATTATTCCTGAGTGTATATCAACCGTAAGTTCCACTATTTATGAGTGAATGAGAAAGGACGGCGTTTATGTAATATAAACGTGGATCAACGTCCGTTCAATATTAGTTGATGTGAGTGACTGCTGAGTAGTGACCCATCGAGGGAGAACGGTATGGGTACGTCGTTCCCCCTCGAGGGAAGACGGAGCCATCCACTGCGGCTCTCAATTAACGTCTTCCTCTAGTCAAGGATATCAAACTACTGCCCACTTTAGGTGGCCAGGAGCCGGCTACTTATGCCTTTACTCAGCATAGTATGACACAGCTTCCTGTGGGCACACCTTATCACGTTCATTGAACATGTCACCTCATAGCCAGCGGAAAGTTACAGAGGGTGAATCTGAATATAAATCAGATGTAAGTAACCTATTTCTATAATACTTCTGTTGAAGAGACAGGGCCAATACAATCGTAATCAACAGTAGTAATCAACTCTGTGTTTCGTTGCTTATAAATAGTTAGAACCGATTTTATGAATTTTGGTACATGTGGTTTAGGTTAAGTCAGGTCAGGGCACAAGGGAAAACAGAGAAAGGATAAGGGAGACATAGACCAATTGATTCCACTTGATTACAGGTCCGCAGCCACTGTTTTGAGGTTAGTGGAGACAGACAGATGAATGGATGGCTGACTGGATGGACAGGAGTAAGAGAAAGAGGGAATGAAAGACAACCAAACAGACACACGGACACAGACAGACCGATAGACGCTGTTGAGTTTATGCCAGAAAAGTGGATGAATGGAAAGAAAAAGAGAAAAAAAATCATATTTTTTTCTTTGTTATAACTTGGTCTGTTCTTTGTTACCTCCTTCACTGTCCAGTGTTAGTACAGTGGGAAACTGGAGTACCTCGACAAAACCTGTGATGTATGGTAAGGTCACACTGACTAACGCCCTTCTCACATCTGAACCAAGAAAGTTGAGTCCGGTGCAATAGTGTGATGCACGCGCTTTACCACTGTACCATCAACACTCTCTAATAACCCCGGCATTCAAAGGACCTAAGACCTAATTACCGGTGCACAATTGGCCTGGCAATTGAAGCACTTGACACTAAAAATCACCAACACCCAGTTAATGGCGCTTAATACCATAAAATATGTAGTTCAGGAACAAGTAAAAAAAAATAGTTCTCTGGTCTAGATTCTCACGAACCACAGCACAAGGTCAGGATATTTTTGGTTTACAAATTTAAAACGTATTAACATTTAATTTTCCCACTATCTATAAAGGTTTGTAACTTTGTAGATGTCATAAAAATAATCTATTTATTATGTACAGTACTTCGACCACTACTATTTATTCTATATATAAACGACAAAGATGTAGGCGTAGACAGCAATATAAGTAAATTTACTGACGTCCCTAAAATAGAACGTGCAATTAAATCTGACGAGGACTCGGCAAAACTACAGGAAGATAAAAGAAAATCGCATGATCTGAAGAATGGCAGATGAAATTTAATATGGACAAATGTGAAGTCTAGGAGATGTCAACTGAAAAACCAGATATCAGATGAACGGCGATGTTATAGAGAAATCCGGCTGTAAGAAAGTTTTAGGAGTAATGATAAGGAGGAATCTTAAGCCAAGTAAATAATGTGTATTAGCTCGAAACAAAGTACTTGGGTTCATACAAAGGAGTGTTAGTTACAAGACTGGCGAGGTCATCCTAAAACTATATCTTACGCTTGTGAGACCTCACTTGGATTACACAGTTCAGTTCTGGTCACCGTTATTACAGAATGGATATAGAATCCCTAGAAAGAATTCAGAGGAGAATGACAAGACTAATCCCGGGCATTTGGAACCTTGAGTACACAGACAGGTTAAAGCATCTTAATTTGCACTCTCTCTAGAGACGTAGGGTGAGGGGCGATATGATAGAGGTGTATAAATGGAAGTCAGGGCTAAACAAAGGTGATATAACAAAGGTACTCAAACTATCCAACCAGGGGCGAACTCGTAACAATGGTTTTAAATTAGACAAATTTAGATTTAGGCGAGAAATAGGTAAACATTGGTTTGGAAATAGAGTAGTGGATGAATGGAACAAGTTACCAAACATCATCATTAACTCAAATGCGCTGGATAGCTTCAAACATAGGTTGGATGGTTATATGAGTAATAGGGGTTGGGTGTAAATGAGACTCTCCAGCATGGGTTAACAGTCCCGCTGGAGTTTCCTCATTCTCATGTTCTTACTTGCATAACCACATAACAAATCTGCTTAAAATCCATCGCTATTTGTTAAATTTATTGTGTATACAATAAGTGGACGGACGGACGTACGGACGGACACATGATGAACAGTGAACGATTAACACGTACCGAGAATAAAACAATGAGAACATAATTATAGAAAAAAAGGAAGGAAGGAAAGAAGGGGTGACGTAACTAATGCTCTGAGTGAGAGATTCTTCACCCACAGGTTAAATAGTTACAGTATACAAGTGGACAGTCTTACCTGTACGTGTGGAACGCTCTAGGGACCGACACACACTAGGTCGGTTTACCTTTCATTAGCGTCTCTCAAGGTGGTGGAGACTGACTGATTGATTGTGGGAGATGAGGGAGGGAGGGAGGGAGGGGGTAGACCGCATGTTTTGGCGTGGATCGATAACTTTGATTGAGAAGTAGGGAAGTAGATAACATCGGTTGAGGTAGATAGGTAATTATTGTTATTTATGGGTAGATAAGTAGATATCATTGGTTGAAGGGTGGATAGGTAGATATCATTAACTGAAGGGTAGATAGGTAGGCAGTATTGGTTGAGAGTAGGCAAGTATATATCACAGAATGAGTATAGTGGGTCGTGGTGGCGAGCAGCGAAACAGATACAAACATAAATAATTCTTTCAACTAGTTTGAAACGACGTAGTGGGGAGGTGGGGGGGGGTGGGGGCTATGTTGGGGAAGGGGTATTATGGGGATGGAAGGGTATTGTGGGTGATGGGAGGGGTTATGGGGGATGGAAGGGTATTGTGGTGATGGAGGGGTGGATGGAAGGGTGGGTGATGGAGGGGTATTATGGGGGAAGGGAGCGGTTATTATGGGGAAGGGAGGGGTATTATGCAGGGAAGGAGCGGTATTATGGAGGAGAGAAGGGCAGGTGGGAGTATGGGGTGGGAGGGGTATTATGGAGTGAGGAGGAGGGGTATTATGGAGTGAGAGGGGGTATTATGGGGGTGAGAGGAGTGGTATTATTATGGAGTGAGGAGGGGTATTATGGAGTGAGGAGGGGTATTATGGGGGTGGGAGGAGGGGTATTATTGGGGTGGGAGGAGGGGTATTATGGGGGTGAGAGGGGGTAATAATATGCAGGGAACGAGGCACCGCGAATGACTGGCTAAGTAGGTCAGGTGGAGTTGGTCTGGTATAAATTCTTTTGATATTGACGCTTGATAAATGTGTATGTGTGTGTGTGTATTTTTGTATGTATGTATGTATGTATGTTGTATGTATGTATGTATTTTTGTATGTATGTATGTATGTATTTTAGTATGTATGTATGTGAATTGAATTTTGGTGTATGCTCGTGACTGTGTAGGTAGGTAGTGGTGGCCGTGTCTATTCGTGTGAATGTGCATTAGTGACTCAGGTAAAACATTAAGTGGTGGGGTGAGGAGGAGAATGAGTAGCCTGAAGATTGTGTTAAGAATAAAGAAGAAATGAGAGATATAAAAGAGAGAAAGATAATAGATAGAGACATGAAAAGTCTCTCTCTCTCTCTCTCTCTCTCTCTCTCTCTCATCACTTACACTCTTCCATCCTCTCTACCTCTAACCACCCATACAGAACCTGCCCCCTACTTTTCACCATCCACAAACAATCTATCTATCTATCTATCTATCTATCTATCTATCTATCTATCTATCTATCTATCTATCTATCTATCTATCTATCTATCTATCTATCTATCTATCTATCTATCTATCTATCTATCTATCTATCTATCTATTCTGGATTACAGCAATACAGTACACAATTAATACAGTACTTGAGGTGGAAGAGAAATACACTAAGCACTTGAAATACTTATTATTAATCACTGTGAATTGTTACATTTTTCATGGCATAAATAAAGTCGCCTAAATAAGAAAGATGTCATAATCTTATCAGAGTAATATTGTTATTATTTATAAGTTGTTGTAGCGTGGACACTATAAACTGGTGATCAGTGAACAAGACTTTCAAAAACAATGGAGGGATCTTACACAAGCCACTGGCCTCCCCTCGACTTGTGGCCACCTCTAGTTTGGGTGGCCATTGGCTAAATAACGTAAAAGAGCCCGACTGTTGAAGTACTTAAGTACATTAAAACAAAACATATTAAACTCTAATACCAAAACTACAATGCAAAATAATAACGAACTTCACACAATAATTTCATTACCAACTCCAGTCAAGACTCCTCGAACTGAACAAGATAGGATTAAATCATCAGCGACTTGGCTGTCAAATTTCTCTCGCGAAACATCCAGAGGACTGTATTTACTAAACTAGAACTAGCGTTTAAAGACCTTAGTTATTGAAGTGTAGTAATACATTATAACATCGAAAAGACCTCAGTTATTGAGGTGTGGTAATACATTATAACATCAACAAGACCTTAGTTGTTCAAGTGTAGTAATACATTATAACATCAACAAAACCATAGTTGTTGAAGTGTAGTAATACATTATAACATCAACAAGACCTTAGTTGTTGAAGTGTAGTAATACATTATAACATCAACAAGACCTCAGTTGTTGAAGTGTAGTAATACATTATAACATCAACAAGACCTTAGTTGTTGAAGTGTAGTAATACATTATAACATCAACAAGACCTCAGTTGTTGAAGTGTAGTAATACATTATAACATCAACAAGACCTTAGTTATTGAAGTGTAGTAATACATTATAACATCAACAAGACCTTAGTTGTTCAAGTGTAGTAATACATTATAACATCAACAAGACCTTAGTTGTTCAAGTGTAGTAATACATTATAACATCAACAAGACCTTAGTTGTTGAAGTGTAGTAATACATTATAACATCAACAAGACCTTAGTTGTTCAAGTGTAGTAATACATTATAACATCAACAAGACCTTAGTTGTTGAAGTGTAGTAATACATTATAACATCAACAAGACCTTAGTTGTTCAAGTGTAGTAATACATTATAACATCAACAAGACCTTAGTTGTTGAAGTGTAGTAATACATTATAACATCAACAAGACCTTAGTTGTTGAAGTGTAGTAATACATTATAACATCAACAAGACCTTAGTTGTTCAAGTGTAGTAATACATTATAACATCAACAAGACCTTAGTTGTTGAAGTGTAGTAATACATTATAACATCAACAAGACCTTAGTTGTTGAAGTGTAGTAATACATTATAACATCAACAAGACCTTAGTTGTTCAAGTGTAGTAATACATTATAACATCAACAAGACCTTAGTTGTTCAAGTGTAGTAATACATTATAACATCAACAAGACCTTAGTTGTTGAAGTGTAGTAATACATTATAACATCAACAAGACCTTAGTTGTTGAAGTGTAGTAATACATTATAACATCAACAAGACCTTAGTTGTTGAAGTGTAGTAATACATTATAACATCAACAAGACCTTAGTTGTTGAAGTGTAGTAATACATTATAACATCAACAAGACCTTAGTTGTTGAAGTGTAGTAATACATTATAACATCAACAAGACCTTAGACCTTAGTTGTGTAGTAATACATTATAACATCAACAAGACCTTAGTTATTGAAGTGTAGTAATACATTATAACATCAACAAGACCTTAGTTATTGAAGTGTAGTAATACATTATAACATCAACAAGACCTTAGTTGTTCAAGTGTAGTAATACATTATAACATTAACAAGACCTTAGTTGTTCAAGTGTAGTAATACATTATAACATCAACAAGACCTTAGTTGTTGAAGTGTAGTAATACATTATAACATCAACAAGACCTTAGTTGTTCAAGTGTAGTAATACATTATAACATCAACAAAACCATAGTTGTTGAAGTGTAGTAATACATTATAACATCAACAAGACCTTAGTTGTTGAAGTGTAGTAATACATTATAACATCAACAAGACCTTAGTTGTTGAAGTGTAGTAATACATTATAACATCAACAAGACCTTAGTTGTTCAAGTGTAGTAATACATTATAACATCAACAAAACCTTAGTTGTTGAAGTGTAGTAATACATTATAACATCAACAAGACCTTAGTTATTGAAGTGTAGTAATACATTATAACATCAACAAGACCTTAGTTGTTCAAGTGTAGTAATACATTATAACATCAACAAAACCTTAGTTGTTGAAGTGTAGTAATACATTATAACATCAACAAGACCTTAGTTATTGAAGTGTAGTAATACATTATAACATCAACAAGACCTTAGTTGTTCAAGTGTAGTAATACATTATAACATCAACAAGACCTTAGTTGTTCAAGTGTAGTAATACATTATAACATCAACAAGACCTTAGTTATTGAAGTATAGTAATATATTATAACATCAACAAGACCTTAGTTGTTGAAGTGTAGTAATACATTATAACATCAACAAAACCTTAGTTGTTCAAGTGTAGTAATACATTATAACATCAACAAGACCTTAGTTATTGAAGTGTAGTAATACATTATAACATCAACAAGACCTTAATTATTGAAGTGTAGTAATACATTATAACATCAACAAGACCTTAGTTGTTCAAGTGTAGTAATACATTATAACATTAACAAGACCTTAGTTGTTGAAGTGTAGTAATACATTATAACATCAACAAGACCTTAGTTGTTGAAGTGTAGTAATACATTATAACATCAACAAGACCTTAGTTGTTGAAGTGTAATAATACATTATAACATCAACAAGACCTCAGTTGTTGAAGTGCTTTAGTAATTTT
>NW_024749657.1:2402974-2464682 GCF_018991925.1 Homarus americanus | reverse complement strand
CTACAGCCGCAGCCAGCAACACCTCCTCACTCCACCGCTGCCTGGCGGCCTTCCCTCGCTCCTCCGCCTGCCCGCAGCGGTCCTCTCTCCCGCTGGCCGAGCATGGCGACCCACAAGCTGTCCTCCTGTGAGCATCCTCACCAACCAGCTCTCCTACATCACGCTTGTAACCATGCTGCCTTCCAGCACCAAAAAGCTGCATTGTACATCAATACAACATGTATAGAAGAGGCACATTGTGAGTTTCCTTTCTCACCCCATCCTGAGTGTAGACAAACAATCTCATGCCCCACACAAATGGTGACTCGGAGATTCGCACTCCTGAATGGAGGAGAAAAACGATCACGCTCCCAGTCTTTAAAGCAACATGGAAGACTGGCTTATCACACTGAAGCAAACTCTCATCGGCTCTACAGCTACTGTGTCTCTACACCGCAGTTAGACACCCTAAGAGCAGCTCTGCTACTCCTAAGCAGACACCAGCTCCTCTTCCCTGCCCTAAGCACCACGTCCTACCGAACCCAGCACTTTGCAATGCCTACCTCAGACGCCGACCCCGGCCCAGCAGTAACCCCTGCCGCCCTTGATGCAGCCTCTGTTCCTAGTGCAGACACACACCACCCTCTTTTTCTCTCCCCAGGTACTCCTGCTAATGTCCTGCACCCTGCTGCTGTCGTGGACCCAGCTGCTGTCACGAGCCCTCATCCGTTTCTGCTGACGCAGCCCCTGCTCCTGACCCAGGCCCACACACACCCAGCAGGCACATCTGACGACTCAGTACCTGCCGTGAGGGAAGCACAAAAATTCATCTCCTCCACACCCTTATTCTCCTCTCTCCCACAGATGTGTGTATCTAGACAGTTGTCCCCAGCGACCGGCTCTGTCCACGCCATCGCCATTGTCTCACATGAGGCACGCACCGCCCGTTCTGCCTCACATGTGCCTGTACAACCCTGCCCAGACAAGTCTCTCCCCACAGCCTGGAGGGGGGAGTATTGTGGTGGGTGCCCTCTAAACACTGTTGTCGCTGCCTAGCCGACCCCACCAATTCCCCCAGTGTATGCCTCGTGGTCTGGAGTCAGCCAGCGCCGCCATACACCACAGGCGGGGTCAACTGCTAGCCGCCTACCCCCGCTATTTAAGACCCTGACCTCGTGGTGATCATCTCTCTTTCTACCTACAGCCGCAGCCAAATCAACACCTCCTCCTCCACCGCTGCCTGGCAGCCTTCCTCGCTCCTCCGCCTGCCTGGCAGTCCTCTCTCCCGCTGGCGAGCATGGCAGCCACATTTTCTCCTCCTGTGAGAGCATCCTCACCAACCAGCTCTCTCTACATCCCGCTTGTAACCATGCTGCCTTCCCAGCGCAAGCTGCATTGTACATCCAATACAACATGTATATAGAGCACATTGTGAGTTTCCTTTCTCCATTCCATCACAGTGTAGACCAAACATCTCATACCCCTGGCGAGCATGGCGACCCACAAGCTGTCCTCCTGTGAGCATCCTCACCAACCAGCTCTCTCTACATCACGCTTGTAACCATGCTGCCTTCCCAGCACCAAGCTGCATTGTACATCCAATACAACATGTATATAGAGAGCACATTGTGAGTTTCCTTTCTCCATTCCATCCTGAGTGTGAACCAAACATCTCATACCCCACAATATCTATATTTTACAAAGATTTAATCAAAATGTTCTAAAACTTACAATTACGGCCTTCTGAGAGAGAAACTAAATTATTTAGTGTTAAACTAAGTGGAGTCGAGGCGTATAATTGGTCATCACTGAACTTTTCTCTTAGGTGTAAAAACTATCTAAAGATGCATCGGCCGGGAATCGAACCCGGGCCTCCCGCGTGGCAGGCGAGAATTCTACCACTGAACCACCGATGCTACATATAGACTTCTAGGGGAGTGGTTCTTAACCATTTTTGAGTCACGGACCCCTTTGAGAATCTGGTGAAAGCTATGGACCCCCTCCCTAGAAAAATGCACATAACCACATAAACAAAATTTTGCATGCAATGAATATATATTGACAAAAATATAGTGAATATAAATGTTAAATTTTTATCTGACCTTCACGGACCCACTGAAGCCCATCCATGGACCCCAGGTTAAGAACCCCTGCTCTAGGGGTTCAATTTGTAATGCATAAATAACTATATAACCGTCCATTAATACTCGTGAAAATTCACAAGACTCTTTAAACAGGTGTATGTATAAATTTTAATGGTCACCTCCATCACTCTGTGTAAGGTTCAATACAAGTGCCTTCCGGGCACTGAACCCGATCTCTCGCGTAGCAGGCGGTGATGCTATAATGTACTATCGAAGATTCCTTTACTATCTGTGTGGCAGGACTAAGAAAGTCCTGAAGCGATTTGACTCATTTGGGTGTATCTACATCATAGTGCATAATCACATACACAATTTTTTTTAATTAATAATCAAGTACCTATACATCTCTTGTGATGATACAATCACGCTGCTACACATATTCTTAAACATTCATGCTGCTACACATACTCTTACACACTCATTCTCTTACATATACTCTTTCAAACATTCATTCTGTAAGAAACATACATTTAAACGCTCAAACAATCACAGAAACATACCGGAACATTCCTACACTCATGCTTTCATACAGACACATTCTCTAACACTCTTGATGTTGCACACACATACTCTGAAACACTTATGCTGTCAAACACCGTCTTAAACACTTATGCTGTCACGCACATATTCTTAAACACTTATGCTGTCACGCACATATTCTTAAACACTCATCTGTCACGCACATGCAATACTAATAAACACTCTTGCTGTGAAGCACATAATAAACACTCATGCTGTCATACGCATAGTCTTAAATGCTTTGCTGTCATGCATATTCTCTTAAACACTCTTGCTGTCACGCACATTATATTAAACACTCATACTGCCATGCATATTTACTACTACTTTATTCAAAAACCTCATGCTGTTACACAGAGACACACTTATTATAGTGAAATATTATATGTATACCACCATCATATTACAGTTCAACACTCTTATTGACTTTGACTCATCATAATAATAATGTAAGTAATTCCTTAGATTTCAGGTACAGATTTGCCCCTCGAGGGGCTAGTTTATTGTAAGTTAAGGCATTACACACTTTCCACGTCTTACAACCGTTGATAAGGTACATAGTTTTCTTGGTTATCAGGATATTAGCATTATTTCATAATAGGGTATGTGATGTAAGCTTCGCCATAGATTAAGTTACTCAAGAAGAACGCGACTTTTGTCTGGAATACTGAACAGGAAGCTAGTTTTATTGCATTAAAGACAGCACTTACCAATTCACCTGTTTTGGCATTTCCTGACTACACTCAACCATTTACTCTGTGTACCGATGCCTCAAGACGAGGGCTAGGGGCTGTACTCATACAGCTGGACACACGAGGGAGACATAGTGATTGCGTACGCAGCTGTTCCACAGAAGAAAAAAAAATCAGGCGGACTAGCACCTTGGTATCTGACCATTCAAGAATTCTCTCCCGTGTTCAGGTACTTATCAGGACGACCGAACATGGTCGCTGACGCTTGTCCAGACACATTGCGTTAGTTCCGTCTGCAATTAAGGGATGAAAAACGACAGTAACAGACGACTGATAAAGACTAAATTTTATTATAATAAAAAACAGAAATATAAGACAATCATGAATCTCTTAGTTTCACTTGAAAATATAATCTCTTTCTATCTCTCTCTCTAAATGTTGACCAGTTCTTTAAAAAAAACAGAATGTCAAAGACACAGACGAATAATAAAAACTAAATTTATAATAATAAAACACAAAAATGAGAAAATAATCCGAATGGCAAACACAAACATGCATGACGTCCATACATACTCTATGTAAACATACATAAAATGCCTATGCAATCAAACGTAAAACATACACACACAGTCCACTCACAGTACACTCACAGATTTGTCTAATGATGTCTTGAACAAGACTGATAACATTTGGTCTAATCACCACTTGTAAAGCGATGACACACGGACATGTACAGAACATGTGAGACCAGTGACTCAGTCCAGCGCCCGTTACCCTGCTGACAGGAAGTAGAATCGTGCAATCTGAGCTAATCCGTACGGGTATTATGGTTACACACAATGAAAAAAAATACAAATAAAAAAAAGATTTTTCCCCTATCAAGGCAAAGTAACAAAAAAAAGGTTGAATCAGAGTTTCCACATTTTCTCCAAACATATACTACTTACACTAGCCCGCCATGTCCCCCCTAAAATCTTGCCATGGCTCCCTTGGGGGTCATGGTTCCCCCCCTCCCCAGTTTGAGAAACACAGAACTATAGGAGATGTAAACAGAGAAACCAGATACCAGATGAACAACAATGTTCTAAAGAAATCTGACTGCGAGAATGATTTAGGAGTAATGATAATGTGTATTTTCTCCAAACAAGGTTAACAAAGTACTTGCGTTCAAACAGAGGAGTGTTAGTTACAAGACTAGCTAGGTCATCTTAAAACTATATCTTGCGCTTGTGAGACCTCACTTGGATGACGCAGTTCAATTCTGGTCACCGTACTTCAGAATGGATATAGAATCCCTAGAAAGAAATCAGAGGCGAATGACAAGACTAACCCCGGGCATTAGGAACCTTGAGTACAGCGACAGGTTAAAGTATCTTAATTTGCATTCTCTCCAGAGACGTAAAGTGGGGGGCGATATGATCGAGGTGTATAAATGGAAGTCAGGGCTAAACAAAGGTGATATTACAAAGGTACTCAAACTATCTAACCAGGAGCGAATTCGTAACAATGGTTTTAAATTAGATAAATTTCAATTTAGGCGCGAGATAGGTAAACATTGGTTTAGAAATAGAGTAGTGGATGAGTGGAACAAGTTACCAAATATCATCATTAACTCGAATACGTTGGATAACTTCAAACATAGGTTAGATGGATTTATGAGCGATAGGGGTTGGGTTTAACCCATTCTTGGACTGTTTGACTCTATTATGGTGGGCAGAAAAATAATGGATAAAAGATGCCAATCCCAGTTTTGTAGTGAAGCTCTCTTCTAAACAACTAGCCAATGATACCTTGTGTGCCCTTGGTTATGGTATAAGTTTTGCTTGCTCCAACAAGGGAGTCGACAGAACATAAGAACACAAGAATGGAAGAAACTGCAATTCTTGTGCACAGCTACTCGTGTTTGATAGGTATGTATTCTTGCGTGACATCAAGGATGCATATCTGTTCTGTACACAGCTTGAAACTACCACGACAGCTTTAGATTTGATGGAAAAGTTGACTTCTCTCCTCACAACTAACGGGATCACCTGGAAAAATTGTTGTTGAGGCTGTACTGATGGGGCTCCGGCGATGCTGGGATCGAAATCGGAGTTACAGAAGCACGTCAAGGAAGTAGCTCTGAATGCCAAAGGGGTTCATTGTATGATCCATCGTTTTGCACTAGCGTCGAAACCCTTCCCTGATACCCTTTGCAAGATCCCGAAGGCAGTGGTAAAATGCGTCAACTTTGTGAAAGCAGGAGATTTGAACTCTAGCCTTTTCCAGAACCTCTGTAAAGGCATGGATTCAGAGCATGAAACCCTCCTCTTTTACTCCAAAGTGCGATGGCTATCCACGGATAATGCTGTGAATCGGGTTTTTGAACTTCGGGGAGAACTTAAGTTGTTCCTGGAAATGAAAAGGAAGAATGATCTACTAAGTCACTTCAACAGGCTAAATCTCAAGCTACAATGCAAGTAAGGATATGTGTTTCATCGTCCGGAACTGGCAAAGGAAAGTCAGTGCAGGAAATGTTGCCATGTTTGAGAATATCTTAATTGTTCTTGACGAAATTGAAGAGGATCATCTCTGGCACTCTTGATATTGCTGCCATTCCCGACGATGGTCAGGACGAATTCCTTGATCTCAGGAACGAATCTACTGCTAGAGACCTCTATGAAGAAAAATCTCTGCCTGTATTCTGGTGCTCAATCTATCAGTCACATCCAAAAGTTAGTGAAATCACACTTCGAATCCTATGCCATTTTCTACTACTTATTTATGCGAATCTGGTTTCTCCACCCTTCTTTAAATAAAGAATAAAGCCGAAACCGGTTACATGTGGACCCAGACATGAGATGTGCTTTATCAGTGATTCAACATCGAATCAGTCGACTGACTAAAAGGAAACAATGTCATCCATCCTATTGAACTGCAACAAAATATGCATTCTGTTTGATGATTGTAAACATTTATTTTCATTATTATTTGTGAGGGGCTTAAGAAAGAACTGAAGGGGGACACGAGGATGTTGAGTGTTCCTCATGGGGGGAATTTATTGAAAAAGTTTGAGAAACACTGTCGTAGACTAAGTACTTTTCATTTATCCACATTGAATTTCATCTGCCATTTTCAGACCCTTCGAATTTGTTTTTTAGATCTTCCTGTAGTTTTGAGGAGTCCTCGTCACATTTAATTACACGCCTTATTTTAGAGTCATCAACAAATTTACAGGCAGATACCGGCGAGCTAACTGATAACGACGGAGAAATGAGCAATAATCTGAATAAATATTTTTCAACAGTTTTCACCACCGAAAATTTAAACATGATACCCGAGGCTCCGACTCTATTCAGAGATAGTGAAGAAAACAAATTAAGCGAGATAATTGTGACTAGTAACGATGTTAATAAGCAAATAGACAAACTGAAGCCTAATAAGTCACCTGGTCCCGATGTGATATTTGCCAGAGTATTAAAGGAATGTAAGGAAGAGCTTATTATGCCCTTAGCAAAGTTGTTTAACATGTCATTAAAAACAGGTGTAGTACCAGAATCCTGGAGGATTGCGAATGTAATACAGATTTTCAAGAAGGGGGAAAGATCGCTATCCTCTAACTACCGCCCAATCACTAACATCAATAGTAAACAAATTACCGGAACAATCTTTTCAAACTCTATTCGAAACTTCCTGGAGAAGCACAAGTTGATCAATGATTCCCAACATGGCTTCACAAGCTGGCGTTCATGTCTAACTAATCTACTAACATTCTTTTCATCAGTTTTCGAATCGGTGGACTAGGGGCACAATTATGATGTGATATATCTCGACTTTAGCAAAGCCTTCGACAGAGTCCCCCACGAAAGATTAGAAAGATTAGAAAGGTAGAAGCGCATGGCATCAAAGGTAATATCCTTAAATGGATTAGGACGTGGTTACGGGACAGGAAACAGAGAGTGAGCATAAACCGCACTAAATCTCATTGGAGCAACGTCACTAGTGGAGTTCCCAAAGGCTCAGTACTTGGACCATTATTATTTATTATATACATAAACGACATAGATATCGGCATAGACAGCAACATAAGTAAATTTGCTGATGACACTAAAATATGACGTGTAATTAAATCTGACGAGGACTCTGCAAAACTATAGGAAAATCAGAAAAAAAATTTTGAATGGTCGGAAAAATGGCAGATAAATTCAATGTGGACAAATGTAAAGTACTCAGTATAGGAGATGTAAACAGGGAAACCAGTTACCAGATGAACAACGATGCCATTGTGGAATCCGACTGTGAGAGAGATTTAGGAGTAATGATAAGTAGGAATCTTAAACCAAGTAAACAATGAGTTTTTGCTCGTGTTACGAACCACGCCACCAATTGTCATGATCTACCTACCCAGCACTACGAACCACGCCATCTATTGTCCTGATCTACCTACCCAGCACCACGAGCAACGCCATCTAGGGACGAAACCCAAGAATGACTACTCTTAGTTACCACTCCGGGGTTTCCCTTCTCCATATCCTGGTTGTTGCGTCACCTCCTCCAAGTCTTCTTCATAAGCTCCAGTTCGATGAGAGTTCAGTTCACCCTGGGGAGTGACCACAGGATCACCTATCCTGGAAACCTACGGCACAGTGACTACCTACCGTCTTCTACAATACTCAGCCTTACTCGTCAGCCATCTCAGCTCCTCACTTAAGTATTTGTAATCTTATATTGCCTCCCCACGTCCACCTTGCTTCAAATTATTGTATGTTGTATAAATATGTATATACTGTTAATGTTTAGGTTAAGTATGGTTAAGGGTAAATTATAGAAAGCTGAATATTTTGTTAAGGAATTTATGGTACTTTATTATACACAACACAAACTCGCATCCTTTGTCTACCCTTTTATAGTCCGATTGTCTTTGTTTTTTTTGTTGTTGTTGCCTGTTGGGATCTGGGTAGACTTTTAACTATATTCTAAATCCCCAACTCGTAACACTCGTAACAAGGCTAATAAAGGACTTGGGTTCATATAAAGGAGTGTTAGTTACAAGACTAGCGAGGTCATCTTAAAATTATATCTAGCGCTTGTGAGACCTCACCTGGATTAAGTAGTTGAGTTCTGGTCGCCGAATTACAGAAAGGATATAGAATCCTTGGAAAGAATCCAGAGGAGAATGACAAGACTAATCCCACTCATTAGGAACCTTGAGTTGAAGAGACAAGTTAAAGCATCTTAATTTGCACTCCCCCGAGAAACGTAGAGTGAGGGGCGACATGATAGAGGTGTATAAATGGAAGTCAGGGTTAAACAAAGGGGACATTACAAAGGTACTCAAACTATCCAACCAGGAGCGAACTCGCAACAACGATTTTAAATTAGACAAATTTAGATTTCGGCGTGAAATAGGTAAACACTGGTTTGGAAACAGAGTAGTGGATGAATGGAACAAGTTACCAAATATCATCATTAACTCGATTATGCTGGATAGCTTCAAACATAGGTTGGATGCTTATTGGAGCAATAGGTGTTGGGTATAAACGGGACTGCCCAGTATGGGTCAATAGGCCAGCTGCAGTTTCCTCCATTCTTATGTACTTATGTACTTATGTTGCCGTCTAAGCCTATATCTGTTTCGTTTATGTATATAATAAAAGATAATGGTCCAAGTATTGAGCCTTGGGGTACTCCACTAGTGACGTTACTCCAATCGGATTTAGTGTCATTAATGCTCACTCGCTGTTTCCTGTTCTGTACCACACCCTAATCCATTTTAGAATATCTCCTCCAATACCATGGGCCTCCACTTTTCGTATTAGTCTTTCGGTGGCGACTCTGCCGAAGGCTTTGCTAGAGTCGAGATATACCACATCATAATCGTGCCCGTCGTCCACTGATTTAAAAAAAAAAGCTGATTTTTTTTTATAAGGGCATACTAAGCTCTTTCTTACATTCCCTTAATACTCTGGAGATATCTCATCAGGACCTGGTGACTTATTAGGCCTTAGCTTGTCTATTTGCTTACTAACATCGTTACTAGTCACTACTATCTCGCTTAATCTATTTCTTCACTATTTCTGTATATAGTCGGTGCCTCGGGTATCATGTTTAAATTTTCGGTGGTGAAAACTTATGAGAAATATATATTCAGAATATTACTCATTTCTCTGTCGTTATCAGTTAGCTTGTAGCGTAGTGTATGTGGCCAGTTGTCTAATTTCTCTTTGTGTTTGTTTATTTTCTCTTTGTTAGGCTCACATACATACGTACATATAGGAGATCTTGCACTAAGGATGGAGGTGAGAAAGGAAACTCAGAATAGCTAAACTCTACATGTATTGTATGTAAAATGCAGTGCTAGGGAGTTGCTGTGTGGTGAGGAGCTTGTTGAGAGGAGGTCCTGTCCGTTTGAGAGCGTTGAGTAGAATGACCTTCTTTGGCTTTGGAGTCATGAGTTATGAGGTGAAAGAAGATTATTAGGGATTGAAGAAAAGTGGTGAAACTGAATTACCGATGGAGTGGAAAGATTCTGGGCACAACCAGATCGCTTCATCTTTTCAATTGTTTTTTTTTTTTATCTTTGTTTTGCTTTGTATTAGTATTGGTTTCCTGTTATGTAGTTAGTGAGTCCTCCCAGGACCTTGTGTGGCTGGGAGGGTAGTCACATTTATTTTTATTTTTTATTATTATTTTTTTTTGCTATTGTGTTTGTTAAATGTTCGTTGTGTTAGTCTAAAAGTACACTGTATGGAGAAGCCTGCCACGTTCTTAGTGGAGCTGGTAGGTCACTCTCATCTTTTTTCTCTCTATTAATGTTTTATGTGTATAATGGGGCAGGGGATGGTTCAATTACTATCTTTCTGGCTGATTTAAGCCAACTGTGTTCTTGGAATTCTTCATTATCTATATCATTTATCCAGTTGTGGTAAGTTTCTGTGTTGAGTTTAGTTACTTTGTTCCAAATATTTGCAGCTTTGTTGTGTATTTCTACATTGATTGCTGGGAGGTTTGCTCTCTTGTGTAGCTGTTCATTATTGATGTGGTCTGTATATTTTATGTTATAAATAAGTCTGAGGGCTAAATTTTGTACTGTTTGTAACATTTTAATGCTCGTTTTACTAAGGGTGTTCAATGGGATGGGTAGGTAGTCCATAATTGATTTGACAAGGGCTATATAAATCTTTCTTTTGTTATTTATGCTAAGGTTCTTAAAACGTTTTATTTTTAATAATTTATTCTTGCCTGTCGTTCTTTATCTTTTTCGTATGTTATATATCCTCTTTTTGTTAGTTTTAGTCCAAGCATTCGCCTTCAGTGTCGTATGGGTATAGTTCTTGGTCGACTATTACTGGTCTTGTTTTGATCCTGGATATTGGTATTATTTCGACTTTGTTCTTATTTGTCCTGATTTTCCATTTTTTCTCAAAGTCATTTATGTTTTTTATCGCTGTTGCCGTGTAGTGTGCCATAAATTGGGTTGATTTTCCTGGATATGATACTATTTGAGTGATATAATCAGCAAACATTACAGTTCATCTATGGGCACCTTAGGGGGAGGTCACACCCGCTCGTTGTCGTCTGACCTGACTGGGCTTCAGCACTGTGTGAAGCTTGGTACAGGTGTGAGAAGTTACCTTGTGTGCCTTAGTTATCACGGTACCTCGGCCCTATAAACGTGAACTGTATAATTATGTACCATAACCAAACTGTATAGAAGAAAATACAGTGTGACGTGATACAGTGAAGGTGGCACCCAGTTCCCGCCATTAAGGTTGCGGTCAGAGGTCAGACACTGAGGTGCCAGGCCAGCGTTCGACTACATCGCCCTCTACTCTGACCAGCACCGCATACACTCCACCCGCATCCTCCACTCCCCCCACAGTGACCATTTCCCTATCCACACTACTCTCCGGTACATGAGAATACCCCCCCCACCCAAGGGCCCTAGGCTCAGCCTACCCCCTGCCAACATACCTGCCTTCATCACTACCATTGCTAAATGGTTTCAGGATTACACTGTCACCACCGCAGACCAACTCTACCTTGATCTGTCCAAACAATGCACTACCCTCCTCCGCCCTGCCCCAAAACACCGCCGCCCTAACCGCCAGCCCAGGAGTCATTGGAATGTTAACCGCGACCCTTATGTTAAGTCTATCCGAGTATGGCACCGACTAGCAGTCGACCAGTGGAAGAAATCTCCCAGCTCCCCTGATGCTCTACGCTTCCTGATGCGCACAAATAAAGAGCTCCAATCTGCCATCACTCTCGCACGAGAGAAGCAGTGGTTTGACTTTGCTTCTTCTATTGACCAGTCTACTTCTATAGGTGATATATGGCGCACCATTAACCGTGCCCGGGGCATCAACGCCAGACCCGCGCTCCACCCCAGACCAGCTGCCCGAGCCGAGGCGCTCTCCCAGACGTGGCAGGAGGCCGCCTCCATTGATGCACTACCACCCGCTGCACGAGACCTCACCCTCGCACTGCAACCACAACGCCGACAGCGCATCTCCGAGTACCAAGACCTATCTGCAGACACTGACGTGCCTTTCACACAGTATGAACTGCTAAATGCTGTTAAGCGCGGCCACCCCTGGTAACCCCCTCCTCTGTCTATTTAACCTCTCTTATGATACTGGTCAGCTGCCTCACTTATGGAAGACTGCCACCACCATCCCGGTCCCTAAACCAGGCAGACAAGATGAATATCGTCCAATCTCCCTCATCTCCTGCTTCTCAAAGATGATGGAGCGCATGATACGCCACCGCCTCCACTGGAAAATTGAAGCCCACCTGCACCCTGACCTCTATGGTTTCCGCCCCGGAAAGAGTACTGCTCACTGCATCGCTCACTACATGGCGAACACCTCAGCCAAAACCTCCCTTTTCGTCGACTTCAAGGGTGCTTTTGATAAAGCCAATAGTGAAGTAATCCTTAAGGGTCTCACTCACATGGATGTGAAGGGCAAACTCCTCACGTGGATTGCTGACTACCTCTCCCGTCGACAGGCCCGTGTCCGGTTTCAGGGCCACTACTCTACGAGCAGTGACCTTGATCTTGGCACGCCTCAGGGAGGTGTACTCAGCCCTACACTCATGAACTCCATCTGCCGCCTCAGCGACATCTTTGCTGAGCGCGCCCTAGACGGTCACATCATAAGCTACGCTGATGATATTCTCCTCCAAATTACTACAGTGCAACATGAACAACCTATACTCTCCACGTTCGCCCGGACCTGTCAATCACTCGGGCTAGTCATCTCACACACTAAAACCAAGTTCATCTCTCACTTCCGACGTCAGACTCCGCTGACTCTGCAAGGACAAGACATCGATCAAGTAAGCACCTACAGGTACCTTGGTCTACCCGTGCGAGCCACTACCAGTGCCACCACCTCCGCTGTCGCCGCCCACGTCATCTCCCAGTGCCGCCAACGAACGAGGCCCCTCCAGTCCCTTACCCACGGCCTCAAAGGAGCCTCTGTCAGGGTCCTACGCCTCATGTACATTGCTATCGTCAGAGCTGTCATAGATTATACCTCCCCTGTCCTTGTAGTTGCCTCCCAGCGCGAGAAACAAAGCATAGAGAAAATCCAAAACAGAGCGATGAGACTCATCCTCGGCTGCCCTATGACCACCAGAATAGAAGTCATGCAGCGTGAACTGATCCTGCTTCCAGTCTGCGATCGAATTACTGCTCTCAATGCCATCCTAGGTGTTAAATTCCTTCGCAGTGAAAAACCGACTCCCCTGTCTCGCTCACTGAACTCACATCTTGACTCCCTCCTGCGCCGGCCTGCCCCCATTACCTCTCCCTCCCTCTCTCAACACTGGTCCGTCCACACTGCTGCTGACATCCTGCGTTATCACCTCTACACCCCCTCGACCTCTCTCCCTCCCGAGTACACTCATCCACCTCTACCGCCGTGGACCTCCCCGTGTGTTGATGTTGTTGTCCACACCTTCCCTGGTCGTAAATCCACCCAACTGCGGTATATGCTCAAACTTAACTGCCTTGAGCAGATTGATGATGTCGCCTCTTCTCTTACGACCTCCCTCCCTCCTATGCTCGTCTACTGTGATGGGTCTGTCACCACGCTGGGCTGCGCTGAGGCAGCTGTATGGATTCCTGAGCGCCAGGCTCGCAAGAATATCAGGGTCCACGACTGGGCCTCCTCCACTGACACTGAAAGCATAGCCATCCTCGCGGGCATTCATGAGGGGGCGACCTATGCTCGCACTGAACGCCGGAACCTCCTGATAATCAGTGACAGCACTTCTGCGCTAGCGAGGCTCAAATTACCCTCCCCCTCCTCCCCTGCCGCCCAACACACCCTAGCCGCCGTCGGCAATCTAGAACAAACTGATGACATCCGTGTCAAGTTTATTTGGATCCCGTCACATATAGGAATAACTGCCTGTGACACTGTTGATCGACTTGCCAAAGAAGCGACACAAGAAGAAGATATTGAAGCCACCCTCGCCCTCTCCCTGAATCATCTCAAATCTCGCATACACGCCACACAACGAGAAGCATTCGACGTAAAATGGACACACCTGAAACAACGGGGCAGCGTCACACTAGGCCACTATGACGCTGTAACCGGTGACTCCAACCGCCACTACAAAGAGTATCAATCTCTGACTCGATCTCAACAGATTATATACATGAGACTGCGCCTAGGGTACAGGTACCTATGGGAGTACATTGGCAACCCTGAGCCTGGCCGCACTGTTTGTAAACTTTGTGGCCAACCCGACTCTCACACCCTCCGTCACTACATCCTCACTTGCCCTATGACCTCCTCCTACAGGTCCCCAGCCGTTACCAACACCTCTTCCCTCCCTGACCAGATATCCCTCCTCCTAGTCACTGGCCTGGCACTTGACATTATTAGGGACCTGCCACGCTTTGCTATAAACAGATGAAATGTACCGGGAATTTCCCCTCCCCCCCCACACTCATCATTCTGTCACTTTATGTAACTTGCTGACAAAACCTATGACCCTTCAGGCTTCCACGCCCTTAATGCATGAGTCATAAAGGCAAGCATGAACTCCGCATGCTTCCCAGTTGGGCACTGTAAACGCTTCTGCGCTTCACTTTGCACAGGATGTAAGGGGGTGCCCAATAAACTAGCCCCCTCCGGGGCAATCTGTAAAAATCTGCCTGCTGCCGCCTGCCTACCGCATGCCTACCTACCTCCCTCTTACGTATGGGACGATAAAGGTCAACTTACCTCGCATCATAAGAGAGTTGCACTTCCCAACCACTGTTCACCACCTGTGTGCCACACACCGCACACTAAGGATAACCAAACTAACTTATACAGTATTTTGCGCTTTGTCAAACAGGGTGTTATACTTAGTGACTTCACATCAGTGTCAGTGAGCTATGACCATGTGCAAAGTGGTATTTGTGGGTGTAGCGTATTAATGAATGTGACAGCTTCTGGCATCCAGAGTGCCCTGGAGCCCGCGAAGCCAACTCCCGGGCCCGGCCATGTGGCTCCCAGCCTCACCCTCCCTCCCTCCCTCCCCTCGCTCCGCTGATGGTTGGCGCTTATCACACGTGTTAATGACTTCATTTGGTGTCTCACGTGACTACGGTAGTTATACTGGGCTGGTGGGAACAGGAATTTAACAAGTGAGTTGAATATTGGGTGTAACTCCTATCAGTGTTACTCAAGGACACCGCTGGCCTACATATCACCTCTCTGCCCTAGTGTATAAGACCTGGATTCCATTTAAATCTAACCATGGCAGGAGTCGACGCCGGGCGGCGCTCTGCTGATGTTCCTGACGAAGGAAACGAAGGAGATGAGGATGACAATCATGGCGACACTGAAGCTGGCTTTCAGAAGTTTAAGACTCGTCAGCAGAAACGCAAAATGCGGACCCAGGGAAGGAAGCAGAGTAAAGCCAATAGGTGCATTTCTCCCATTGCTCCCCGGTTTAACTACATGCGCCTTGCCTTCCCCAAGAATACAACTAATTTGATGAAGATTAAGTGGTTGAGAGCCCTGAATGAGGAATAATGCACGACTACGCTGAATGTTGTCATGCCAGGTAGCGCCCCTCGTTTCGTCTATGTAGGCCGAGAGGAGACGGATGCTATCCAACGCTTCATTGATGGAAAGGTCGGCTCACTTCATCTCATTAAACAAGATGAACCTGTCCGACCCAAAAAAAATGAAGGATTACCTTGTCACCCATTTCCCCCTAGGGGCGCTGTGTCACTTCCGGGCGTCCACAGAGCAAGAAGACTTTATAAGGATGGTGCACAACTTGGTAGGATCATCATTGTTTGGAAAAGGAAAGAACCACCTCCTGTCACAAGACAGCCACCTGCGGCATCTGCATAGGAAAGCATAGCACAGGCAGCTGCCCCACCAAGGAAGCTGCCTCTGGGAGGCGAGAGAGCAGGTCCCCCCCACCTGGGAGGCAGTGTCCCAGGTGCAGGGAGGAGGGTGTGAAGGCCTGGCACCCAGGTTGTCCTGGGAGGCCGCCGCCACGCACAACAGCGGTCACACTCAGTGACGCCAACGGCTACACTGGCAGGTCGCCTCCATCGCCTGAAATCAACAGCTACACCTCCCCACCCAGGAGGCAGTGTCTAAGGTGCATGGAGGAGGGTGTGACGGCCTGGCACCCCAGTTGCCCTGGGAGGCTGCATCCACCCACACTAGCGGCCCTGCTCAGTGATGCCAACCACCTGAAGTCAACAGGCACAGTGACTCTCCGTCTTTAGCCAATGCAGGTCAGCTTAAAGCCTGCCAAGTAAGTGTACCAGTGAACAATGGCAGTGATGGTGTCAGTGGAGCTTCTGAAGGAGCTGGTGCCTCCTCTCATAATGATGCGAACTTGAGGGTGAGTAGCCAGAGCGAGACCGATAGTGATGAAAGCATGAATGGGGAGAATGAGCCCCAGACTGCCAGCATGGTCTCTTTAATAACCCGAGGTCTGAAAACTGTCCATAACCCTGTACTTCTTCCAAATATTTACGGAGGAGGAACTCGCGGGACTAACGAAAGAACCTGTGTATAAAAATCCTACTGGAATAAGGGCCGTGAGGCGCATTATCAAGAACTCCAGGGTGATGAATTTGAAACGGTTAACTTATTGGTCAGGTTGATCTATGAAGCCAACGCGCGACTCTCTATACTCAGTTCAAGGTGGAATGAGTAACACGAACGCTCAGGTTTATTTCATGGAACATCGAGAGTGTTAACCGCAGAATTAATGACCTACAATTGTTTGTAAAAGTTTTTATCATTGATGTAATTGGTTTACAAGAACCTTACACGTCCAGCACCCAGAAGAAAGCTGCACCCAGGATAGCTGGGCTTACAGCATACACTAGCGGAGCAGGAACTGGCCTGCTCACTTATGTAAAGAATGGTCTGGTCTGTAAGTGGATCAAAACTCAAAATGATGAAAGTATTCATTATTAACAATTTACAGAAAAGACAGCAAACAGTAAATTTGTGCTGTATAACATCTATATTCGATGTAATAAGCTGCGAGCGGACATGTTACCAAAGCCATCAGGTAACAATGCTATGCTGTGTATGGGTGACTTTAACTCTCGTCACACTGTCCTTGGTGATGTCCAGTGTAACTCTAATGGGAGGGTGTTTGTAAATTGCATCAATAATCATAATATCACTGTATACGACACAGACAAAGTGACACATCTGATGGAGGCCAGAACTTGTTCATGTGATTGGGTATAACCTAGTAGACAGTAATGTCAAGGCTAAGGTCATCTCAGACCACCTAGTCAGTGATCATTATGCAATACTTACTGAATACACTGTTGCTGATGTCAAGTGTGAACCCCATCCTAAGCTCAGAATTAACATCCTAGATAATCTTAAACTGCACTTCAAGGCCTACAACCACAGATGGTATGCTGGATATACACCTGGGTCAGTGGATGCATTTTTCTGTGATTTTGTAAATGTCATAACCACATATTATACCACCTGGGTTAAGTCAAGGAGGAAGGGGGGCAGCACTAAACCACCTCTGTGGACACAAAACCCCATCCTCACCAAAGAAGGAGAGAAGGTAGAACAGCTTGCCAACACTTATAAGCAAAATAAAACTAGAGATAACCTCCTGGCATTCCTCAAAGCTAACAGAGCATTTCGTGAACTCAAAGGTCAGGTGAGAAACACCTATTGGGAACAATTCTAACAGGGGATTAATAGAACAACCACTCTAGCAGAAGTGTGGAACAAAGTTAGAGCCATTACCAAGTCACCCACTCCAGTCCAACTTCATCACAGCCCTGCAGAATATGCTGACATGCTATTAGACCAGTGTGTCACAAATCACTTCCCTGCCTCCTGACATACAAAAATATCTTAAAACCACACACATTAATAGGGGTTTCAATATTGAAATAACTTGTTCCTCAACAAACGTTACCAACCAGTTTTCTATAACGCACCACGAACTAACAACAGCACTAATAAAAGGTGAATCATCCTTCCCTGGTGAGGATGGTATAACCTATAACACGCCGAGATTGTTAAATGAGATCCCTAACCATCCACTGCTTGACCTGTATCAAATAAGCCTCACACAGGGTATTCTTCCTAAAACATGGACTCACGGAAACATAGTACCAATCCCTAAAGCTAATTCTCCAAACTTCAGGCCCATTTTACTCGCATCCTGTATGTGTAAAGTCCTTGAAAGAGTTGTTCTCAATCGCCTCATGTTTCAAGTCAAAGACAAACTGGCCCCTAATCTGTATGGGTTCATGCCCGGGCGCAGCACACAGACATGCTTTGCAGAATATCTTGTTCACTCAAAAGATAAGACACAAACAGCCTTCATAGACCTTAAATCAGCCTTTGGTGTAGCTAATAGAGACATTATACTTGAGCAACTAGCTCATTTTGGCATCCAAGGTAACCTCCTGACATGGATAAAGGGTTATCTGTCTAACAGGAATGCCATTGTTCTGTTTAGGGGAGTCAAAAGTGCCAGAATGAGATCATTTGAGCTTGGCATGCCTCAGAGAGGAGTGTTAAGTCCTATGCCCTTTAATATACTGATGCACAAGCCTATTGCTGACATTCCAGTTCACCCAAACGAGGCTGTAATATGATCTGCAATATGACACAGACCAAGCTCAGGCTCCAAGCCTTGCTGGATGTATTTGCTCGGAGGACTGTGGAATGTGGTCTCATAATATCCTCAATCCTCGTCCTGCTCACCCTCTGCCTCTTGACTTTAACATTAACAGCATTCCCTTGGAACTATATAGCTCTTATAAATATCTTGGAATTTGTGTGAATGATGCAAACTTTGTCGGCAACCTTAGTGCCAAACTAATGCAGAGCATAAAACCCCTCAAAACCCTTGTTGGCAAGGTCTGTGGAATTAACATCACCTATGCTCGTACTTTCTATCTTCACTTCATTCGTTCTGTAATTGAATATCATGCTCTCCATCTTGTGACTATTCCACCTAAACAACTCAACAGCTTGAGGCAGTGCATAATAAAGCCATGCTCATCATTCTTGGATGCCCAAAATCAACCAGAATTGTAAACATGAGGAAAGAGCTCCTACTGCCCTACCTATCTGAGAGGATAGCACTACTTAATACCATGTTTTGTGTCAAAGTTTTGAAGAACAATGGTCCCCAAACTACAGCTCAAACTGAGTTGATATTCTATCTAAGTAATCCCGACTATCTCGCTAACTTTCCACAAAAGACTCTTTGGGGCGTGGCTTCATAAAAGTGTTGCAGATCTCTTGGAACTAAATGTCCCAATCAACCCAGACGAACCCATTAATGCCATTCCTCCTTGGCTGGATATATCAGTTCCTGTTAATTACATCCTTTTAGTAGTAAGCAAATGTTAAACACCGATGTGATGAGAGGTGTCACACTAGAAACTATTAACAGACACATAGAGAGTATTAAATCAAGTGAATGTTATGCTTTTACTGATGGTTCAGTGCAGACAAACACAGGTGGAGCAGGCTGTGCAATTGTAAAATATCAAGAAAAAGAGATGATAGTGTCAAACAAGCAAAGGCTGAACAACTGGGCCAGCACATCACAAACTGAACTAACTGGAATCTACTTAGCTACAGACTACCTTAAAGAAAATGGAGGTGGCGTGAAATTCTGTGACTCTCAAAGTGCTTTGAAATCAGTGAACAGCCCTTCAGGTTCTATGTCTAAAGTTGTATGTGGCAACAGCAATCCCCAATGGCAGGTTCACGGCACCTCAGCTCGATGAACAGGCTTTGTGAGAAATATAACATAGTCTAGGGTTGTTTTCAGTGTCCTTGTGGCATGGTTGGTAGTGTTCCCTGGTCACACGCATAAGGTCTAGGGTTCAAGTCCTGGCTGGTGAGTACAGACTAAGGAGAAATACTTGACCAGGCTAATATATACAGTAGAGGAGAGTGAGATCAAGTCCGTAGGTGTCCACAATGGTCCAGTCATAAGGCAGTGACCCTACTAATCTTCATAAGAACAGCAGCTGTTCATAGTCAGGTCATAGGGTAAGATGACCCAACCTTCTCACCTGGTTATACACAAATCTTCTTAACTACAAAATTATCCAGTTTGTACATACCATTACCATATTACCATACCATATCATGTTGACGAATTCGGTATGTTTAATTTGACACGATTCTATAATGTTCCTACTGACAATTGAATTACAAGGTAATATTGAGGAGGCATTATCCTAGTCAATGCAATGCTTATTATCTCTCATATGAACGAACAGAGCATTGGATTCCTGGCCTGTCCTAACACTATTAGTGGGGCAGCTAAATGCAATATTTCAAGAGAATCATGCAAATGGTGATACAAGCACCAAATTTGGCATGGTATTTTCTAATGGTTAATTGTCAAGTCTGCCTCATTGGCCTTTTTAAAATCCAAGAGGGTGGCCATTTTTCATGATGGTCGCCATATTGACCTTCAAAGGTTGATTTTTCTTATAGAAATTGATGTAGTTGGTCAATCTGAGTGATCTTGGTGTCGATATGTATGTTTTCAAGCATGCTCAAATGATTTTTTATAGTTTTGATTGATTGATTGATTGATTGAAACATTTTATTTAGAAAGAAAAATACAGATACAGAGTGGATAATAATAACAATGTTAACATGGCTGAGCCAGTTGAGAACCTGAGCTCTCTTTGAGGAACCTGATATATATACTATACATTTATCTCAAGGAAGTGTTATGTAACATTTAGTATCATCTGGAATAGTACAATAGCATGGTAGTTATAAGTACATCTCATAATGTTACCACGGTTATCACTTCAATATTTATTTATTGTATTATTTATTATTTTTATTTTGTATTTACTTATTTGTATTTACTTATTTGTATTTACTTATTGTATTTACTTATATATATATATATATATATATATATATATATATATATATATATATATATATATATATATATATATATATATATATATATATATATATATATATTTATACTATTAATGAATATGATCTATTTCTTTGTGTATGAACCTCTGTCCTGCATGGCAGTGAGACGTGATACCACCCTTAGTGTCAAGACCTGACTGAATTACTCGGAATAGGCAAACTGTACTAGAAGCTTTGTCAATAAATTTGTTAAACTAAACTTAAAGGAAACATTACATATTCGCTAAAGGGGGTTGGTTGAGGTGTGTCTGAGGTATAAATTGTATATAGTGTTGGAGAAAGGCATCCTCCTTGAGGTACTCCACTCCCGAGATTAAACATAGTTTCCATAAAGTTTCCAATTTGAATTTGTGCTCTCCTATCATCTAAAATCTAAATAGTCACACAATTTTCTTAGCAAGTGTTCGTTAAGTCCCCATTTTAATATTTTATATTTCAAGCCCAGATGCCAACTTAATCAAAAGCCTTAGAGACGTCCCTTAAAATTATGTTGATCTGGTTCCCCTTGCCTTTTTCTATTGCCATTTATCTGTTTCACTTTAAAAAGCTGGTTTTCCGGCATCTTCGTGGTGTAGATTAACACAATTTAACCTTTTTGATCTCTATTTTCAATTTCTTTCTGTACTTTTTTTTCGCCCCCCAGGCCCCGTTGTGGGCCGTTTGACCTGTGCCCGGGTGGGCTAATTCCCGTAAAAAAAAAAAAAAAATCCTTTTTTGTAGCTATTGCAGTTTGGGTATTTCTATCCATGTTGTCTATTGCTTGTTTTCCCCTGTTGTGTTAAAAAGGTTATAAGTCTTGAATTTAATTTTTTTCCAGTAGTTTCCCGGTAATTTCTAATAAAGATATTGGCCTGTAGTTTAATATTTCCTTATTGCCCTTACCCTCCTTGGGAATAAATATAATTTTAGCATATTTTTGTTTGTCTGGAAAGTAACCCGTTATTAAGCATGCGTTATAGATGTTCAATAATGTTTTTAAGATGTTTTCCGGTAGATTTATGATCATATTTCGTGTAATACCTGTGAGACCGGGGGCCTTTTCCTTAAACTTCCTCAGACAGTGCATCATTTCTCCCATAGTTATTATTTGATTATTAGGTAGTAAGTTATTGTCTGTATATTGCTTTGGGGTGATTCTATGTATGTGTCTTCCCATTTCATCTTCTATCTAATGGTAGACCCTGCTGCTATATGGCATCACGAAAATTGTGACCAAGTCCCAGGTTGCTGATTTGACTTCTGCCTCATTTAAACACAATTGCAGGGTCTCAATTGTTTCTCTTACTATTGACAATACAACACACACAAATTGATTCTCACTTTTGATTTTTTTTTCATTTATGGATGTTTTTACGGTTCTTTATTATTATTATTATTATCATTATTATTATTATTATTCTCATTATCATTATTATTATTACATTTTCGCTCCCCAGGCCCCGATGTGGGTCAGTGACCTGTGCCCAGGTGGGCCTATCCCCGTAAAAAAAAAAAAATATCCTATCTTCGTGTTGACTATAAAAATTTTCATTTCTTCATCTGATATTTTAAAAAACTTTTACCCTTTCCCTTTAGAATGCTGACTCTTGTTCATTTTCCTCGTACAGTTTTAATCCATTATGGTCTTTAATGTATGGTGTTTTTTGCTTGTTATGCCGCATCATGGAAGTCCAAAATGTTTTTGTGTCTTTAGTCTTGTCGACCTCCATTATAATATCATTCCATTTTTTTTTTGCTTCCTTACATGCATGTATCTTAATTTTATCTGTAGTGTTGTCTGCATCGTATATAGCCATCTGTTACTGCCATGTCTTTCCATATACCTGTTTATTTCATTGTAATGAATTTGGATTAATTTAACTTCTTCTGTTTGTCTAGTGTTGGGTAATGTTCTGAAGTGTGAAATAGGAGTGTGTTTGGTTATAGATGTTTTTATTGCTGAGTGCAGTCTGTCAATTTCTGAGTCTGTCTTTTGTTGTTTTCCCCTGTAAGTTAATCGAATGGTGATTATCTAAGTCTTCTTTGAAGCTGTCCCAGTCCGTTTTGCTCATTTTCAGTCTCTTTTTTTATTGGTATCTGTATGGGGCTTGATGACAGTGTTAGTATAATTGGTAGATGGTCGCTGCCTATGAGAGGTACTTGTTTTATATGATAATTGAAAAAGGCTTTGTTGTTGGTAAAAATTTTGCCTGGTGTTGATTGTGTATTGTGATTTCTTCAGGTTGGAAAGTTAGGACCTAGATGATTGATTTTCCCTAGGTTTATTAATTGATTAAGGGCGTTTCCCACGGCGGTATTATTTGTATTATCGAAAATCCTGTGTCTGGCGTTAAAGTCTCCTAAGATATACATAGGGTGACAATTGTTAACCAATTTTAATAGCTCTTCTATAGGTAAATAAGGTCGTCTTGGTGGCAGATAAGTAGTAGCAATGGTTACGTCTCCTTGAGTTGTATTTACTTTTATTGCTAGAAAATCATCCTGGCTGTTATCGATTAGTTTATATTTTAAGTTTCTTTTAACCGCTATCGCTACTCCGTCATTGTTCTCGCCCGATTTATTTATTTGGTTTACATAATAGTTATAGAGTTTTATGTTGTTCTTGTCATTTTCACCATTGTAAGGGTGCGTGTTTTCCAACACCTACACCACCCTTATCTTACTTACTTATCTTGTCTTTAGTTCTTACTCTTACTCAGGTCTTTACATATTCTTTTGGTAGCATGGACATTCTCTTTTGGTAGCATGGTTGAGGGTCTTGGCACATGGGTATTGTAATTCTGGTATCAAGTCACTTGGACGGAAATAAAGGTAAAATACTGTGGGAGAAATGAATACACCTAAAATACTCTAAGAACAAGTTTATTAATATGAAATCAAAGGGAAAAAGATATATTATTAGCATATAACTACCAGGCTCAACTCCTGGGCTTATTGCAGACTCAGTACTTTCTACTTTACTTATTTTCTTATTTACTTATGTTCTTATTTCTTTACTCAACAGTAATTACTCAGATCTTACACTCTTGCTGCACACAACATTACAGGTGTTACATTACATTACATAGCAGGACCGGTTCCTTGGCCCTACTTACAATACATGGTACATGGCACTCCTTGTAGATTACTTTACTACTCACACCTACTGGTGGTACTTGGCATTAGAGTACAGATATAAGACTTTACTCAACATACACGTTAACAGTGAAACCAGCAGATACATAGGTCCACTACCCAACATGGGATAACTATTTCCAACTAATTATCCCCAACATATATATTATAACACCCTCTGTTGACATATACTTCCACCGTGCGTCCCAGAGTAGAACACTGGGGCTCAAGACCGTTATTATGGTCGGTGGTAGCCAGACACATGGCGAGTCTTGGGTCTGGCACTACGAGGCAGTGGAGCATATTAATCAGGCCGCATCTGTGCCATCGTTTCATATATGGTCCCTGCTGAGTAGCTACTACATCCGGGGGCAGTTGTCGCGTGATCCAAGAGTCACAATTGGATCTGGGGAAACATTGGAGCGGCGTCAGGGGACGGAAGCATGACAACACAAACAACTCTCTGGTCTAGAAACGACAGACATATTTACGTTATATTACTTCTTACACTGGGTGAATGACAATTCAACTGTTAAAGCAAGAACACTGATGAACACTGATATTCACTACAATTGACTGAATCAAACTGAATGGCTACACATAAACATACCTGGAGAAACGTTGGAGAGCGTCAGGGGACGCTCACCCTGCGTGATGCCCAGGTATATATATCCCTGAGTTGTCAGTGATCGCTACTCACGCAATGACAATAATTACAAACAAAATAACTGTTACTCATTCAAAGATGACCCTCAGTTGACAAAGGTCTGGCGAATTACTTGAGTTGATTTACAAAGACTAATTCAAGATTGAGCCTCCCAGGAGAAAGTGGAATAAAAACTGATCGACAACTGTGGTCTTCTTAAAGGCAAGGGAACACAAGTGTAGCGTCTATGGGGAAAAACACGTCTTCTTCTCAGGGGTTGCTAACCCACTCATGTTTTGCGGTCGTGGAGTTTAATAAGAATCATTAGTTAAATAGACTAGCAGTCAACGTGACCATGACACCGTGACTGTTCATTAGTATAATGTCAGGGTCAGTTTCTTATATTGTGTTGTATTATTCTTAAAGTTGTTACTGTTTGTCTGTTGTCCATTATTTCTTATACTTGGATTGTGGCACTTGGAGTGGAGACCTATCATCCTGTTTCCCGCTTCTGACTCTTCTAAACTCTGACGGGTCTAGTCTCCATCTTCTCTTCTCTCCTCTTTATCCGTTGTCTTGAAGACTGTCTTTTCGCTGATTCTATCTTGTCTTTGTCACTTCAAGTCATTTGTCTGGGGTCTCTATCAGTCGCCTGTATTTCTTGTGTATCAGCTGTTGCTCTTTCCTCATACCTTTTTCCTAGCTGTAGCCTTTCTTTCAGTTCACTTGAGTATGTTGCCTGAAACAATTTTTCGGATTCTAGATACTCTGGGAATATCGTCTCCGGTGGGTTACTAAATTTGAACATTTTCCTTAACTCGTCATTGTACGATCATGGTGCAATGATGTTGTGCAGATGTGCGTGGATCATACTGATCATTACCTTTTCATGTATTGGTTAGCCTAAGTTTAAGATGGTGGATTCTGGTCTGTGAGCCTCTTGGACAGTTCTCTTGGCTATTTCAACGAATGTCGTGTCTTTCTCTTCTTATTCCTTTTTCCTTCTTTCTTGTTCCATGTACCTTATCATATGCTTTTTTATTCGGCATGCCATTGCTAACCTTCCTGTGTCCTAATTGTGCATTCCCGCTTCTCTTACAGTTGAGACAGCCAACATGTGGGTTCTTACATTCAGTGTAGGTATGGTCGTCGCCTGCAAAGTCTGAACAGTACCTTTTCTCTTTTTCTGGGCAGTCTCTCGTTATGTGTTCTTCATATTTGAAACAAGAAAAATAGGTTTGCAGATTGACTAAAGTTTCCTTCTTTATTTGATGAGGTAATATTGACATGTTAATTATTAGAAAGCCTTGTTGTATTACCTTTTCACCCATTGAAACTTCTTCGAAGATAATCTTGAAAACATGAGTGTAGTCTTGTATATTGATAACTTCATCGATCTTCATCAACTGTCTTAAGAACATAAGAACATAAGAATGGAGGAAACTACAGCGGGCCTATTGGCCCATACTGGGCAGTCCCGTTTACACCCAACCCCTATTGCTCATATAAGCATCCAACCTATGTTTGAAGCTATTCAGCGTATTCGAGTTAATGATGATATTTGGAAACTTGTTCCATTCATCCACTACTCTGTTTCCAAACCAGTGTTTACCTATTTCACGCCTAAATCTAAATTTGTCTAATTTAAAACCATTGTTACTAGTTCGCTCCTGGTTGGATAGTTTGAGTAACTTTGTAATGTCCCCTTTGTTTAGCCCTGCCTTCCACTTATACACCTCTATCAGGTCGCCCCTCGCTCTACATCTCTCGAGGGAGTGCAAATTAAGATGCTTTAACCTGTCTCTATACTCAAGGTTCCTAATGCCCGGGATTAGTCTTGTCATTCTCCTCTGAATTCTTTCCAAGGATTCTATATCCAGTCTGTAATACGGTGACCAGAACTGAACTGCGTAATCCAGGTGTGGTCTCACAAGAGCAAGATACAGTTTTAGGATGACCTCGCTAGTCTTGTAACTAACACTCCTTTGTATGAACCCAAGTACTTTATTAGCCTTGTTACGAGCAAAAACACATTGTTTACTTGGCTTAAGGTTCCTACTTATCATTACTCCTAAATCTCTCTCGCAGTCGGATTTCTCTATGGCATCGTTGTTCATCTGGTATCTGGTTCCCTGTTTACATCTCCTATACTGAGTACTTTACATTTGTCCACGTTGAATTTCATCTGCCATTTTTCAGACCATTCGAAAAATTTGTTTAGATCTTCCTGTAGTTTTGTGGAGTCCTCGTCAGATTTAATAACACGTCCTATTTTAGTGTCATCAGCAAATTTGCTTATGTTACTGTCTATGCCGATATCTATGTCGTTTATGTATATAATAAATAATAATGGTCCAAGTACTGAGCCTTGGGGAACTCCACTTGTGACGTTGCTCCAATGGGACTTAGTGCCATTAATGCTCTCTCCCTGTTTCCTGTCCTGTAACCATGCCCTAATCCATTTAAGGATATTACCTTTGATGCCATGTGCTTCTACCTTTCTAATTAGTCTTTCGTGGGGGACACTGTCGAAGGCTTTGCTAAAGTCGATTCGAAAACTGATGAAAAGAATGTTATTAGATTAGTTAGACATGAACGTCCGCTTGTGAAGACATGCTGGGAATCATTGATCAATCGGTGCTTCTCCAGGTGATTTCGAATAGATTTTGAAATGATTGCTTCCACTAATTTGCCTACTATTGATGTTAGACTGATTGGGCGGTAGTTAGAGGATAGTGATCTATCCCTCTTCTTGAAAAACGGTATTACATTCGCTATCCTCCAAGATTCTGGTACTACACCTGTTTTTAAGGACATGTTAAACAACTTTGCTAAGGGCATACTAAGCTCTTCCTTACATTCCTTTAATACTCTGGCAAATATCTCATCGGGACCAGGTGACTTATTAGGCTTTAGTTTGTCTATTTGCTTACTAACATCGTTACTAGTCATTACTATCTCGCATAATTTGTTTTCTTCACTATCTCTGAACAAAGTCGGTGCCCCGGGTATCATGTTTAAATTTTCGGTGGTGAAAACTGTTGACAAATATTTATTCAAATTATTGCCCATTTCTCTGTCTTTATCAGTGAGCTCGCCAGTGTCTGACCGTATTGGGCCAATCTTTTCTCGTGTTTTAGTTTGATTCATTTGGTAGAATCCTTCAGGTTTGTCTTCGCCTCCCTTGTTATCCTTACCTCATTATTCCTCTTGGCTTTCCTTATCTCGGTTTTAACCCTACTCGCCAATACCCTATAATAATCCCGGAGGTGAATTTCGCCACGATTTATCCTTCTACCTATAGCCTTCCTTTGGCCAATGACGTTCTTTAAATAATTATTTATCCATTTTGGGTTATAGTTGTCTGATCTGAGTTTTTTGTATGGTATGTTCTGCCTTTGTGCATTAAGTAACTCACTATTTAAATTGTCGTGGAACTCGGCAATCTCAGATCTCGTTATCAGGTCCGTGTCATCTGTCAGGTTCTTTCAGATCTTCAGATGTCTTCCTCCCGATCTCCTGGTCGACTTAGCGAACAAAAACTTATTTTTTTGCTTTTTGTTCTAGGGGCATGACAACAAGTCCTTCATTGTAAAAAACATCTCTGGCTTCTTTTGAGAGGATTTTGTCTGAATCAAAGTCATCTTTGCAGATTACTTTGAAACCTTCGTTGGTACTGATTATTCTTGTTAATGGGACTTGTAATTTGTTATAGGTGATTTCTGCCACCTTTCCTCTTCCAATAGGGTGTCCCTTGACTCGATGCTTAATCACGATACTGAACTGAACAAAGGCTAGTGACAGGGGGGAAAGAGGTTCAGGGGAGGATAAAGGCAGGATTGAAGTGAATTTTAGAAGGAGAGAAAAGGTGCCGTGGCTAAACACTAAACACTGCTTGCGTTAATTTGGGTTTTAAGTTGGAGGCAGCAGCAACCTATCTGGACGCGGCGAGGGGGTGGCCTGACCCTGAATCAGGTGAGCGTCAGGTCAAACGTCAGGTGCGTGTCGTGTTGGGCAAAGAAATATCTTGGTCTTGGTCTTCTATCTTCGTATTCTTGATAGCTATCTTGGTCTTCTTGTTAGCTTGAAGTTGATTTTCTTCTTTTCCTCCTTTTGTTGCTCTCCTGGACTGTCCATTCGGTAGTGTTTGGGTCCTGTTCTTCGTCATCATCGTGCCCTAGGTGTTCGTAGATGTGGAAGAAGTCGGAGGGGGTGAGCTTGGTCTCGTGGGGTTCTGCTCCTGGGGTCTCGTGATGTTCTTATTTCTTGGTGACTGGTAAATTATTCTCGTACTTCTTTTCTTCGGTCTTCACTACAAGGAGAGCCTCCTTGTAGCTCAGTTTTTTCTTGGTTCGCAGCTTAGCCACCGCTGCACTCCTCCCTCCGCTTGGGACACTCCCGGTCGGAGGAGGAGTGAGGGCCACCATAAGCTGCGCATTTCTTGTCGGCCGCCGAGCAGTTGGTGTCCTGGTGCCCGGGTGTTCCGCACCTGCAACAGACCTCCCGAGCACGACACTTCCCCGCCAGATGGCCGTACCTCTGGAATTTGTAACATCTTGTTGGTCTTCTTTCATACTGTCTTACTGAGATGTTCGCCCATCCCAGCAAAACGGTGCTTGGTAGCTTCGTGGGGTAGCTAACCAGTGCTACTCCACTGGTCAGCTTCCGTACTATTGTGAGCTGGTCTCCAATCAGTTCAGCCAGTTCTTCTTTTTCAAGGTGTTCTATTTCGGTGTGTGAGATGACTCCCAACAAGTTGTCCTCTGGGAGAGCTCGCACATGTATCTGAATCCCGTTGATTTCTGTTATGTTGGCTATTTGCTGGGCCTGTCCCCATTCCGCGAAGGTGACCATAAGGCTCCCACTCACTGGTCTGCGGACGACCCTTGTCACCCCCATTATTTCTAAGGAGTCAAAAAACTTCCTTCGGACAAGGAGGTTTAGTTGCTTGCGCGAAGGGTTTAGTTGATTGCGCGAAGGGCCTGTGACTGGGTACAGTCTTACGACCTTCGCCTGGTCACAGGTCAACATCGTCAAGTTCATGCAGTACCTCGGGAGCAGAAAAGATCTTGCCTCGCCGAGGTGCAGTTCTCTCTCGCTTAATTACGACATGACATAGATGCTAGTGACAGGGGGGAAAGAGGTTCAGGGGAAGGATAAAGGGAGGATTGAAGTGAATTTTAGAAGGAGGTAAAGGTGCCGTGACTAAACACAGCTTGCGTGAGGGGGTATAAGTTGGAGGCAGCAGCAACTCGCCTGGACGCGGCGAGGAGGCGGGAGGACAGAGTCAGGTGAGCGTCAGGTCAAGCGTCAGGTGCGTGTTGGGTTGGGCCATGGTTTCTCAGTACTTGGTCGGCTTGATTGTGTGCGTTGTTTTCTAGTTTGGAGGAAATGTCTTGGTCTTGGTCTTCTGTCTTGGTATTCTTGTTAGCTTGAAGTTAGAACATAAGAAAATAAGGAGTCTGCAATAGGCCGGTTGGCCCGTGCATGGCAGCTCCTGTCGAGAGTTACTACCACTCTCTATCATCCATGAATCTATCTAGCCTCCTTTTGAAACTTTCCAGAGTTCCCGCACTTACTACAAAGTTGCTAAGCTTATTCCACTCGTCCATCACCCTATTTGTGAACCATTTTCTTCCTATCTCCCTCCTAAACCTAAACTTATCCAACTTGAATCCGTTGCTCCGAGTCCTATCCTGCTCGGATATTATAAGAACTTTATCTATATCCCCTTTATTGATTCCTTTCACCCACTTAAATACTTCTGTCATATCTCCCCGCACTCTTCGTCTTTCTAGGGAATGCAAGTTAAGATTCTTTAACCTATCCTGATATGGAAGGTTTCTAAGTCCAGGAATCTTTTTTGTCATTCTTCGCTGCACCGACTCTAGTGAATTTATATCCATTCTATAATAGGGGCACCAGAACTAAACCGCATAATCGAGGTGCAGCCTGACTAGCGCAAGATATAGTTGCAATAAGACCTCTGCACTCTTGTTACTTACACTTCTAGATATAAATCCCAATACTCTGTTTGCCTTATTTCGAACATTAACGCACTGTTTTCTAGGCCGTAGGTCCGGGCTTACAAGTACCCCTAGGTCTCTTTCACAAGTCGGCTTCTCTAGGTTGATGTTGTTGAGGCTGTATACATTATCAGTATTTTTTCTTCCAATATTAAGTACGCTGCACTTGCTGGTATTGAATTTCATTTGCCATTTTTCAGACCACCCCTGCAGTTTATTTAGATCCTCCTGTAATGCATTTGCATCCTGCCCTGAATTAATCTACCGCTCTATTTTGGTGTCATCCGCAAACTTGCTTATGTCACTGCTGATCCCAGTATCTAGATCGTTTATGTAGATTATGAACAAGAGTGGGCCTAGTACTGACCCCTGGGGAACCCCACTGGTTACACGGCCCCACTCAGATTTAACACCATCTACGCTGACCCTCTGCGTTCTATCGGTGAGCCATGATTTTATCCAATTTATAACTTTTCCCTCGATACCATGACCCTTAATTTTTCTCAGAAGCCTCTGATGCGGTACTCTGTCAAATGCTTTGCTAAAGTCTAAGTAAATAACATCGTAATTTTCGTCATTATCTACTACCTCGAAGACTTTCCTAAAAAACGTCAGCAGATTTGTTAGACAAGATTTTCCCTTTGTAAACCCATGTTGAGAGCCGTAGATTAATTTGCTTTTCTCTAGATGCGATGGGATGCTATCTGCTATAATTGAGTCTAGAAATTTTCCCACAAAGTTGATTTTCTTCTTACTCTCCTCCTCCTCTTGCTCTCTTGAAGTGTCCATTCATTAGTGTTTGGGTCTTGTTCTTCGTCTTCCTCGTTTCTTAGGTCTTCATAGGTGTGGAAGAAGTCGGAGACGGTGAGGTTGACCACGTGGGCTTCAGTTCCACGCGCCTCGTGGTGTTCTTGATTCTTTGTGGCGTGTGTCTTTTCTTGAGTTTTCTTTTCTTGGGTTTTCGTTTCTTGATTTTTCTTTTATTCTGGTTTTTCTTGTCTTGGGAGCGTACAGCAAGGAGGGCCTCTTTGTAGCTCAGTTTCTTGTCGAGTCGAGCCTTGGCTATCCTGCATTCCTTCTTCCATTTGGGGCAGGTCCGATCGGCGGAGGAATGTGGGCCGCCACAGGCAGCGCATTTTTTCACTGTGTTGGGGTAGTCATTGTAGCGGTGTCCGGGGCTGCCGCACAGGGAGCAGGTGTCCTCCTGCACCTCACACTTGTTGACTGTGTGACCGTAGTGCTGGCATTTGTAGCAGCGTTTCGGTCTGCAGTAGGGCTTGACTGGCACAGTTACCCACGCCAGTTGAGCCCCTTGGGTAAGGTTGCATGGTGTCCGATGAGGGCAGTGGTGTCGGACAGCTTCTTGACAGCTTGGAGTTGTCCCTTGAGGAGTTCACTCAGCTCTGCTTGGTCCACGTGGGCAATTTCGGCGTGGGAGATTACTCCCAGCTTCAGGTTGTCCCACTTGTAGGCAATCATATTTATTGGAATGCCGTTGATGTCTGGGATCTCCGCGAGCTGTTCGGGCATACCCTTCTCGGCGAAGGTGATCTTGATGTCACCATGGAGCTTCAGTCGTTCCACCTTAGTGACCCCCATGATCCCATCAGTTTCAAAGAACTTCTTGAGAACTAGGAGGTTTAATTTCTTTGGGCAGGTCGGCGTATCCGGACGTATCCGCGCCACGTTGTCAAACTCGTAACCGTTCATGGTGAGAGAGTGGTCGGTCGGTGATACGGAGAGAAGAGAGCATTAGCTCTGAGGGTGCAAGAAGGGTACACTACAAGGTAAAGTTAGAAGTGGGAAATAGAGGAGGAGGTTTAACAGCAGGTGGGCTATCCACCTTGCGGAGACGGGTTTTTTTGTCTTCCGTCAACAGTGCTGCATTATAGGATTCATGCGGTCAGGGAAGGCCGGTCTCAGCCAAGCTAAGCTAAGTTCTTCTATTTGATGTTTCCTGGGGCATATTATGATAGAGGGGGGGGGGGATCCCTCCAGGTCCTTGTGGCACTGGAGGGATGATCCCCATCTTTTTCGTTTATAGTTTTTTATTGTGGGTGTTTGTGAACTATTCAGGTCTTTGTTTATTTGTGGGGTCCCACCAGGTCCTTGTGTGACTGGAGAGTTGTGCCCATCTTTTGGTTCTTTTTTATTGTGTATTCTTTGGTTCTTCGTTATCATTTTTTCTGCTTCTAGGCCACCATCTGTGCGATGTGTTGTTGTTTTCCTCAATTAGTTGGTTTAGTATGGGATCCTGTTCTTGCTGGATTTTTTCCCATATTGCATTTGCTTGGGTGTGTATGCTGGTGTTGAGTGGGTCTATGCCGTGTTCTGTGTGTATGTCTTGTGCTGTTTGTGTGCATGGTGGTTGGTGTTTTGCCGCTCTTCTGAGGGCTATATTTTGCACTGCTTGAAATTTAAGTTGATTTGTTCTTGCGATTGTGTTCAGAGGTATCGGAGGGTATTCTAAGTGTGGTCTGATCAGTGCTTTGTATAGGTGCAATTGCGTGTTGGTGTTTAATTGGCTGAATCTTCTGAGCATTGTAAGTTGTGATTTTGCCATAGCTACTCTTTCGTTGATGTGGGGGATTATTCCGTTTCTGGTTATCTTGAGTCCTAATATTTTTCCGTTGGCATCATATGGTATTTGTTGGTTGTTGACAATAATAGGGTAGGGGTTTGTTTTTGCGATGTGAATTATTTTGAGTTTTTGGACATTGGTTTTTATCTTGCATTTTCGTTCATAGTTATTTATTACCTCTATTTCTCTGCTTGTTCTGATGGCCATCATTTGTTTGGATTTTCCTGGGTACCTGACTATCTGTGTGACATCATCTGCGTATGCTACATATTCTGATTGCCGTGGTTGCGGCATGTCTGCTGTGTATACAGTGTATAATGTCGGCGATATATTACTGCCTTGGAGAACTCCACTGTGAAGGTTGAAAGTTTGTCCTAGATCAGTGGTTCTTAACCTGGGGGGCGTCAGTAATTTCCAGGGGGGGGGGGCCCAAGCCCTAGGGGAAAAGTAGGAATTTCTCTAATTATAATTATAGTTTTTATTCTCTTAACAAGAGCGTGGGCTAATATTGAGAAGTTTACGAAAAAATGAAAAAGTATCGCCTTATACTTTCGTTTTCTAAAGGCTACTTTTTTTGACTTAGGGCTTACCATTTTCTGTACTTATTGACCCCCCTCCCTATCCATCGAAACCCATGGGGGGGGGGGGGTTAACTCGTCCTGGACCTGTATACTGCTCGTTGGTGACTGGTGAGCCCCGTTCTCTCCCAGTCTTCTGCACACGTCCGTGGCAATAATTCCTCTTCTCTCACACTTATTCAGTTAAGGCTGTTGAGGTATGTTTTATCCCAGTTGTTATATTTACCTAAAAATAGTAAGCAGCCATAAATTTATTGGTGAATTGTGAACACGCATGTGTTGCTCTGTTTGTTATTCGCAAGTTTTAAATTCCGTTTGTATTTTATCAGAAGTTGGTGGTGCTTAAAATCATGTGGTGGTAACAAGTGGTTATGGTAAAGTTGTATTTATGATGATATTGACTTGTTTCTTAATAATCATGTGTTTTTGATCATGATGTGTGCACTGGTGGAGCTCCAGCCATGCTTGGTCTGCAGTCTGGATTCATTACAATGGTGAATCCTTATTAACCAGAACTTTACCTGCTGAAATGAGGGATGTCCTGAATGTGGCTATCAAAGTAGTCAACTTTATCAAAGCTGGAGCCTTAAACAGTCGTCTCTTCAAACTGCTGTGTAAGGATATGGAATCTGAACATGAAACCATGCTTTTTCACACGAACGTACGATGGCTATCAAAGGGGAACATGCTTGGACTGCTTTATGAACTACGAGAAGAAGTAGCAATATTTCTTGATTCGAAGCAGAAGGCAGATCTCCATAAGTTCCAGTCTGAAGGCTTTCAGCTATCTCTAGCTTACCTGGTGGACATCTTTGAAGCGTTGAATGCTCTCAACCTTAAACTACAAGGGAAAAACATCAACATCATCATGCACCACGACACCATTCGAACCTTCATGGCCAAACTCGACCTCTGGAAGTGTCGAATTCAGCAGGGAAATACAACCAGTTTTAGTAACTTGGATTCTGCTCTCATTCACGGTAACCTTGATTCTGAGTTAAAGAAACAAATAATCACTCATCTAACTGACTTGAAAACAGAATTCATCAGATACTTCCCGGAGATAGATGAGAAGCGTGAAGCCTGGAAATTCATCAGGAACCCATTTCAATGTGAAGTAGCTGATGTTTCGGATGAAGTGCAAGAGGAGTTTCTTGAGTTGAAGTTCAACTCCACAGCTAAGGAAGACTTCAAAGAACTGGATCTTGAGACGTTCTGGGTCAGGTACCTTCCTGTTTACCCTCTGATCTCACATCAGGCTCTTCTGATTCTAACTATGTTCGGATCCACGTATCTTTGTGAAGCTGCATTTTCCACGCTCGTTGCTGTCAAGACCAAGTACAGAAACAGGCTGAACGTTGAAGGGGATTTACGTTGTGCACTCTCTGGCATTCAACCACGCATTTAAGATCTAGTAGCTAAGAAGCAGTGTTAAGTATCTCACTAATTTATACTCAACAAAAAGACTAAAAACACAATATTTTTCAATTTTCTTTAAAATCTGGGAGGGAATTTTATTCATAGATGCAAGGGGGGCGTGGAGGGAAGGACCAATTCCTAGAGGGGGCGTGGTAGTAAAAAGGTTAAGAACCACTGTCCTAGATGGTTGTCGATGATTAATTTGGCCTTTCTGGTGTCTAAGAACTTGCATAGTAGTGTTGTGATATTGGTAGGCATGTCCAATTTTATTATTTTCAACTTCAGTCCTTCATACCAGACTTTATTAAATGCTTTTGACACATCTCTTAGAATTATATTATATTGGTCTCTGTTGCTTGCAGCATTTGCAATTGATTCGTATATTAGTGCTATTGCTGTGTTGGTTCCTCGATTTTTCCGAAAACCGTGCTGTCTCGGGTTATATTTGTTTTCTTGGTCTAGAAAATTTCTGAGTCTGTGGTTGACTATTTTTTCCAATATTTTACCGGGTGTTTCCAGTAGTGAGATAGGTCTGTAGTTCTCTGCTTGGGTTTGGTTCTTTCCTGCTCTCGGGATGAGTCTGATTTTGGCTATTTTAAATTTGGTAGGGAAGAAGCCAGTTGCAAGTGAGGCATTGTATACAGTATGTTTTTAAGCTGTTCGATCATAGACTCAGGAATGTCTTGTAGTACGATTTTATTAATTTGGCTTATGCCAGGTGCTTTGTTCTTAAAGCTTGCTATTGTTTTTCAATATCATTTTGAGTTAATGGAGCAATTATTGGGTTATTAATATTTAATGAATTTAGGTTGATTTTCCTAGTAGGTGGTGAGAGAGGGTATACATACATAAAAGCTAGTGACAGGGGGGGGAAAGAGGTTCAGGGGAAGGATAAAGGGAGGCTAGAAGTGAATTTTAGAAGGAGAGAACAGGTGCAGTGGCTAAACACCGCTTGCGCGAGGGGGTAGGCAATGTGCCCGGTAGGTGTAACAATCACAATCAGGACGAGGCAAAGGGAGGGCGGGAGAAGGACCGGGAAGCAAAGGGCCAACGCGGGTGCTCTGGTTGTCGTTTTAGCTTAGGCAGTGTTGGCAAAGCGGAGGAAGAACCGCCCCGCCACGGCGGCGGCTCAAGCCGAGAAGCGCAGGTGGACGGACGCACAGGCAACACACGATCAAAGTAACAGAGAAGGTGAAAAAATGGAATTGTAGCTAGTCGTAGGGGTGTTTGGAGAAAGATGAAGGTAAAGTCTTTGAGCTATGTCAATGAGGAACGGAGCGAGTTGGAGGAAGGGTTTTGAATCTTTGAGCTTGAAATGTCAGAGTATTCATAGTAAGGAAAGATGAGCGTATCGTAGGAGAGTTTTTAGTAATAGCAGGAGACAGATTTGAGCTTTCTTGTGAAATTATGAACGGAGACGAGAATGAGATATAGGTTGATTGGTTTCAGTCTTGAGTTAGGTCGATTTTTTTGAGATTGGATGTCACAGAGGTTGGGTATGTTTGATTTGGTTCTGAGAGTTGTAGGTCTTTGAGCTATGTCAAAGAGAAATGGAGCGAGTTGGAGGAAGAGTTTTGAATCTTTGAGCTTGAAATGTCAAAGTATTCGTAGTAAGGAAGGATGAGCGTATCGTAGGAGAGTTTTTAGTAATAGCAGGAGACAGATTTGAGCTTTTGTCAAATTGTGAACGGAGATGAGAGTGAGATATAGGTTGATTGGTTTCAGTCTTGAGTTAGGTCGTTTTCATTGACAGTGGCTGTCATAGAGGTTGGGTATGTTTGGTTTGGTTCTGGAGAGTTGTAGTAATGTAGTATTATGAGAGGCTTTGTCTGGCGGGGGGTTGTGTTTGGAGATTGGTTGTGGGGAATTTTGTATTAGGGGATTGGTTGGGGGTGGCGGTGGTATGTTGATTTGAGCTGAATTAGAATTGCTTAAGGGGGGTTGTTGTGTGAGTGTGTGTTTGTGTGTCAATATAGTAAGGGGAGAGGGGGAAGGGGAGGATAATTGTTAGTAAGGTCAGGTATGGTGAGTTGTTGGGAGGAGAGGGGGGCTTTGGAGGTTGTTAGGTTAATTTATAGTATGGTAGGATTTCTTAGGGGTGATATGATTTGTGTGGCTAATGAATAGTTGTATTGAGTCATATGTAATTTTTTTTTTTTTTAAGGGGGGGTCGAAGGGGGTTGTTAGAAAGGTCGGGTATATTAAGTTTTTGTTTTGGGAGGATTGTAGGAGTTGATTAGTGGTTGGATAAGTTGAGTTAATATATTTTTTTTTTTTTGGGGGATTGTGAGTAAGATTGGGTGGGTTAAGTTTTTCTTTTGGGAGGATTGTAGGTTTTATTAGTGGTTGGCAGAGTTGGGTTATTATTGCTTTCATTCTTTCCTTTTGGCTTGTAAAGGACTTCTGCAGTTTGCAGGAGGGCTTTTGCAGGTATTGTGAGTTCCTGGTCCCATTCTTGAGGGAGGATTTTTGTACAGGTACTATGCACCCCTCCCCGACCTTAATGGCTAAGGGAGGCGTTCATGTCATCTGTATGTTGGTACCATTCTTTGTAAGGTACACCTCTCCGACCTTATTGGCTAAGGGAGGCGCCCATCAACAGTGTTGGTAACATTCTTGAGGGAGAGGGCTTGCGTACAGGTACTGTGCACCTCTCCCCGACCTTATTGGCTAAGGGAGACGTACACGTCATCTGTGTTAGTATGGGATGGGTAAGTTAGGTATTTGGTTTGGGAGGAGTGATAGGGTGTGGTTAGTTAATGGTAGAATGGTTATTTTTTATTTTGGGTGGGATTGCTAGTAACGGCTGGGTATGTTAGGTTTTTATTTTGGGGGGATTGTTAGGGTTTTTCTTTTTTAGGGGGGGGGTGTTAGTGCAGGCTGAGTGGGTTAGATTTTTTTTTTTTTGTCGGAGTGGTCTTGAGTTTGAGTTGGTGGCGTGGGGTTTGGAGTGAGGGGGGGGAGGAGGGAATTGGGGTAGGTAAGGTTAGGTTAGGTTAGGTTAGGTTAGGTTAAGGTTAGGTTAGGTTGATTGGGTTAGGTTGGGTGGGAATCGTTGGGTGTGGGTTGAGGAGAGGTGTTAGGTTTAATTTGAGGGAGTTGTTGGGTGTGGTTATAGGGAAGTTGGGGTTTGATATGGGAGTTATTAATATAAGGGAGGTGGGAGGGGTGTGTTTGGTCTGTTTAGTATGGAGGGATTTTCGTTTCTGAATCTGCGTGGGAACATGATGTTGTCGAAATAATCCTGCCATTGAGGGTAAGTAGTGAGGAGTGATTCTATTTGTTTCTCACCGAGTTGTCTCCAGTAGATGTTAAGTGGGGGGACGGAGCTGAGTTCATGTAGATGACTATTTGGGGTGAAGGATGACCAGTGTGTGTTATGGATGAATCTTAGTGCTTTGTTTTGTATGACTTGAAGTTTCTTGGCGTTTAATGGTGGTGCTAGCTGGAGTGTGTTAGGTGCATAAGTCAATAGTGGGCGTATGAGGGCTTTGAATAGGTGTGTTTTGGTTTTGATTGATGCGGTTCTGAATCTGTATATATTCCCGAGTGTTTTGTTTGCGATCGAAGCCTTCGTTTTGGTGTGTAGTGTCATGGTGAGGGTGTCGTTGAATGTGACTCCTAGGATTGTGTTTGTTCGTTTGACATTTATGGGTGAAGGGTAGTCGATGTAGGGGTTTAGGTAAATGTGACGTGGTTGGCGTCTTTTGGTGCCGAAGTAGGTGATTTGTGCTTTGTTCGGGTTGATTTGTATTCGCCATCGGAGTTCCCATTGTGTAACTTGTTCTAGCTCCCTGTGTGCTTTGTCTGTTAGGTGATCAAGGCTAGTGAAGTGTCTGACTAGCTGGGTTACATCGTCGGCGTACTGTATTGTCAGAGAGTCGATGTGTAAGGGGTCGGGTAAGTCGTTTGTGAAAAGAATGTATAGCGTTGGGGACAGGACTGATCCTTGTGGGACTCCTGCTTGCAGTGTGAAGCGGTCAGAGTAGGCAGGTGTGAATTTTATCCTCATTTTTCTGTCTGTTAGGAAGTTGCATAGTAATTGTTGTGATTTTTGAGGGAGGTTAAAATTGGTGCATATCTTATACTTTAATCCATCGTGCCAAACTGTACTTGTATTGGGGATTGCTGGCCACTTCGCCTTTGGGCTATTTCGGCCGGAGCTGATGTCTTCTTTCTTCTTCTTGAGGTTTCTTCTTCTAGTCTTGGTCTTCTTTCTTGCTACAACTAATCTGATGTTCTTGTTTCTTCTTTTCTTGTTATCCTTGTGTTCTTCTTGTTCTTGGTATTTTGGTTTCTTCTTTCTTCTTGTTGTTTTATTTGGGATGAATTATGGTATGAGTGAGTGATATGATAGTGAGTTACTGACAGACCAGATGAAATGGCCGGTCAGGTGACTAGTTTCTCTGTGATTTTTTTTTTTTTCTTTTGTAGCCCGTGTCTTTTTGTTTGAATATGTGTTGGTGGGTGTCAGTTTTATTTGATAAATGTGCGTGTTGTATGTAATGGAAAGGTTTGTGATGTGTCTCTCATGTTGTATGTTTAAATTTTTGTTTTATTCATTTTTATTTGCTTTAGGGCATGGTTACATACATATTATAAATATAAAAAGAGTTCATGCGTGTGTCATTCACAACATGCCGATAAGACGGGTCTCCTTGAGGAAGATTATTACAGCGTCACTTATGGTGACATCATCTTGCAATATATTGGGTACAGTCAGCACGAAGCCTCGCTCGGCAGCTAGCATCACCAGCTGTCGGCGTTCTGGTTCGTACTGGCTGCACTCCGTCAGAATGTGTGGGATGGAAAGAATTTTGTTGCACGTGGCACAGATAGGTGGAAAGGAGTTGTCTAAATAGGCTTTAGGTGGGTCAAATAGGTACAGTTCAACCTTAGTCTGGTGAGAACCACCTCTTCCCTCCTATTCTTTCTGTATGCTGAAAGCCAGTTTCCTATGTTAGTCTTCCAGTTGTTGTGAAGATCTAACCTCGTCCAATCAAGTTGCCACTTCCCTGTTGTATATGTCTTCCCCAAGGAGAGACACGACTGACGCTCCCAGGGTACATTAGTTGTCTCCCTGAGACCCACAGTCGCTTTTGCTAGTTTGTCTGCCTGTTCATTGCCTCAAATGTTGCAATGCCCAGGCACCCATATCAGCACAATATTCTTGGCACACTCATGTAGTTTATTAATAATATTGCCCTGTATCTCATTGCTGGTAGTATCACCACCTTGAATTGCTTTAAGAGCTGACATGGAATCTGAAATGACAGCAACATCATTGACATCGCTTGTTATTGCAATGTCAATGGCTCTACTTATTGCAAACATCTCTGCAGTGAATATGGTTGTATGCCGCGGCAGGCGGGACCTCCACTCCCCGTCTCTGCTCCAGATACCGGCTCCAACGTTGTCGTCAGTTCTGGACCCGTCTGTGTACACGTGAGTATAGGCGCTATATCCTTCTAGAAATTGATAGAAAAGTTGTTTCAGGAGCTCAGGATGTAGGTCATTCTTTCCTCGTGGAAGCCACGATGTTTCCACATGGAAGTTGGGGTTCTCCCATGGCGGACACAACGGTGGAACGTATCTATCAACGTCTTCGAAATGGATACCAGCACCCTGGCACAAGGTCTGGAGGCGGACAACCGAGGACGGGGACCTACGCAGCTGCAGGAAACGGAATTTAGCAACAGCACACCAACCTGGGTGGCCTGTGCCGCGCCTCCTAGCCGCACTCAACCCGTACCTTAGCGTCAACATGTCCCTCCTCATGTGGAGTGGAGGGATATGGGCCTCCACCTCTAGTTTTTCCACACGTGTACACCTGTAAGCACCCAGACATAGACGAAGGCATCGGTTCTGTATTCTGGTCAGCTTTGCGAGTGTGGTGTCGCATGCAGAAGCATACAACTGGCATCCATAATCAAGTTTTGATCTGATTAGGGTCTTATACACCATTAATAAAGATTTCCTATCGGCTCCCCATGTAGTACCTGATAAAACTTTCAGGATGTTTGTGACTTTAAGACATCTACTTTCAAGTTCGTTAATGTGGTTTTTCCACGTTAATTTCCGGTCAAAATGAACACCGAGAAATTTTACTGAAGTCTGAAATTTAATAGGAGTATCATTTAATTTTAATACTGGATTATTAATTTTACGTTTCTTAGTGAAGACTACTCCTACTGTCTTCTCAACTGAAAACATAAATCCCCATTGTATTGCCCACTGTTCAGCGGCTTTTAGGCCGGCCTGCACCCTTTGTGCAGATAGTCTGTCGACCCGAGAGGAGCGCCAGATTGCGCAATCGTCAGCAAACAAGGAGAATTTGAGGTCACTTAAGCTGGGGGCTGGTGATAGGAAATCATTAATCATTATAAGGAATAATATTGGGCCCAAAACGCTGCCTTGTGGAACTCCGTTTTCTAGGACAAATGTGTCTGATTTTACGTTACCTTTTAATTTGACGGAAAAAGTCCTGTCTTGTAAAAAATTTCTATTGAAAATTGTCAAATTACCTCTCAGACCCAAGGCGTGGAGCTTCATCATGAGGCCAGTCCGCCATGTCATGTTGAAAGCTTTTTCTATGTCTAGGAATACTGCAATTAGTGTTTCTTTACTGCAAAGAGCTTTTGAGATGTCAGTTTCAAGACTTATTCAATGATCTAGTGTGCTTCTACCTTGGCGGAAACCACACTGTCGATCATTCAATAAGTTGTTACTTTCCAAAAAATACATTAGTCTACGCTTTATCATACGTTCCATGACCTTACACAGACAGTTTGTGAGCGAAATCGGACGGAATGAGTTGGTGTTGGTAGGGCATTTGTCCCTCTTTGGGATCGGTACGACATGGGCAAAGTGCCATGAGCTTGGAAACGTTCTGGACGTCCAGATCTCATTGTACACTTCTAGCAATTTGTCCAGGTTTCCCTGGTCAAGGTGCTTAATCATCTCGTATCGTATACCGCCACGTCCAGGAGTAGAGCCCTTGCCCTTATTTAAAGCAAAGGAAAGTACCTCTGGGGAAAATGCTCGATTGTAGTCCTGTTCGTCCCCGTTTTCGAAGTCGAGATGCACGAGCTCGGCACGATCACGGAACACGCCGAAGCGTGGATCATGATTGGTGGAGCTACTGGCATCTGCGAACTTCTGGCCTTGGGCGTTAGCAATGGCCTGGGGTTCGTCGAGAAGCCGCCCTCCACTACTCACCTGTGGGATAAAAGTCCTTCCTCCTTTGGATCTGACCCGGTTTATAGCCGACCATACCTCAGAGGAAGGGGTATCCTTGTTAATAGTGGAGACGAATGCCCGCCAAGACTCTCTCTTGCACTCCCCGAGAACCCTCCTAGCCTTTGCTCTAGCTTTTTTATATTCAATTAAGTTTTCAAGAGATGGAATTCTGTTGAATAAACGGCATCGCCTATTTCGCTCACAAACCACTCGTCGGCAGTCCGGTGTCCACCATGGAACTCAAGGCCTGTGGGTTGTTGCAGAAGTCTTAGGAATTGTTAAATCTGCTGCGTGTATTATAGCTTGTTCTATGTGTGACATTTTGGTGTTGATGTCTTCTCCAATGGTGTCTATACGAACGGCTCCTGAGTAGGCCCTCCAGTCTGCTTTCCTAAGGTTGTAGCGCACCTCGGGAGTAGCCGTTGGGGCGCCACACTCATAAGAAATGCAGATCGGAAAATGGTCGCGACCCAGAGAGTCGTCGTATGTAGAAAATTTACAATCTAATAGCAAGGAAGCATCAACTATAGAGAGATCTATAGCTGAGGCTGAGCCAAATCGTTCGTCCACTCGAGTCGCACTACCGTCATTCAGAAGAGACAAGTTGGAGTTGAGTATAGCTGCAGCCACCTGCTCTCCCCTCCCGTCACTCCGGACACTGCCCCACCGCAAATGGCGAGCATTGAGGTCGCCGAGGATCATTTTTTTTCCTGGCAGTTGGTTAAATAGCTCCTCAAGCTCACCATCGTCAATGAGCCCGCCCGGAGGACAGTATAGTGAGCAGACGGCAACATAGCCAGACCGAAACTTGACTCTGCACGCCACAGTCTGCAGGTTCACGCTCAGGTTGACTCTTTGTTGGGCGAATTCACTCCTAATATATAGGGCTACCCCCCTTAGATTGTCTCCCCGGTAGGACGTGTAGTTGTCAAATACAGGTGGGTCGTCCTGACCCTCAAGTAGCGTCTCTTGTAGGCAAAAAACGTCTGGCCGGAATAATGACTTTAGTAAATGAAATTGAGCATTTTTATTCCTAGCACCTCTGCAATTCCACTGGATGATATTGAATTTTAAGTCTGAGAGTTGATATGGTCAGCGTTTTGGGTTTTATTTTTCTTTGCTCTTGTTTCTGGGGGGGAATTGTGTGCCGGGGAAGGATCCCCCGCATCAAATGAGCAGTCTCCCGGCTCCAAAAAGCCAGTACTCTGCTCGGCAGGGGCTCCCTGCCCCCGGTGTGTTTCAACAATGCGAAACACTGGTTGTGGTAAAGAGTCTCTTGTCATGCTTTCGATAGAAAGCGACCTTCTCCTTACTTGGGGGTAGACAAGGTCGACAGTCTGCTTAAGTTTTGTGGTCTCGTTTAACTTGTTTTTAGTTTTAGTCTCGTTAGTAGTCATAGTTGTCTTTGAGTTTTCGTCATTGGCGTCTGTGGTTGGATATCCGGTGAGTGTGGAGTCAGTTTGTGTTGCAATGGTCCTGGTCTCAGTCTGTGTTCCAGTGGTGCACATTTTGGGAGGTGAGGTGTTTTTGGTTACAGCGGATGCGAAGGACATTCCAGGTGTTGGTGTCTGCAAGGACATCTCCACCTGCCTCTTAGCCTCCTTGTAGTCCAAATTATTCTCTGCTCTCACCCTACTGATCTCATACTCCGTCATGTAGGAAGGGCACTTCCTGTCTGAGGCAGCATGTTGACCCGAACAGTGGTAGCATTTTTCCTCAGTTTGTGTGCAGTCATTGTCCCTGTGTCCGGTTTGAGCACATTTGGAGCATACCTGGGTGTTACGGCAGGCCTTACCAGTGTGTCCAAACCTTTGGCAGTTGAAACATCGCATGGGAAATGGAACGTATGTTTTCGTTTGGACTCTCTCATATCCTACCAAGATATGAGTGGGCCTAACATGTCCGTCAAAAGTCAGTACAGCTGTAGTTGATCGTTTTCGTTCTCCGTCTGCGGTCCTCCTATTAAAGACGAAGACATCGACGACTCCTTGATCTTTCATGTGGTACTTAATTTCGTCATTACTCATTCCCTGGAATTCGTAGCTGTTAACTACAGCCTTACAGGTATTGAGAAATGCTGGGATATACGGTTCCACTATAGTTGAATGAAATGTTTTCAGATTCAAGGCGTCCCTCATTTGCTTAGCGTCTTTAACAGTAACTTGGAGTTCGCCTTTTCTTGCCTTTCGGACTTTCTCCACGTCCCCTATCTGATCTTTAATGGCCTTCTGGATAATGAATCCATTAATTTTGTCAAACGAGGTGGACGTGTCAACAGTCCGAAAGTGGATTACTCTGGCCTTCTCAGTTGAAACTTCAATGTTACGTCTTTGTTGGATTTTTTGGTCGGTGGTCGTTTCATTGGCTTTGTCTGTCAGAGGTCTTGGCAGTCGTGGGTCATTATGATTGGTCTCCCGCCTCTGCTTGTCCCTGCCTGGACGAGTAGAGGGGGGCTTGTTGTTTCCCCTCCCAGAGGGCATGGTTGGGGTGGCTGGGAACCACCCCTTGGGTACAGTTTTAGTTGTTTTTTTACATATACTGAGTTGTTGGTGCACTAAGGTTATGTAAGGCCCTTAGTGCAAAAAAAAAACACTTTTACTTAAGGGTGACCCCCGCACAGTGGTGTGCCTGCACTATCACAGACGTCACTGCTGGATTGGCCCAGGTGATTTTCCCCGACCCCCACTGGATACACACAATCCCACTCTGTGAGGTGTGCACCACTGGGGGGGCTTTAGCACGAATACTGAAGTATTGAAAAATCAGCAGGTGCCTCGGCCAGGGTAAGTGATAGAAAGAATGAAGTGAAGAGAGAAAGCCCTCCTACCACGTCAGGAAGGACAACAGTTGGCGCTTCCTTCCCAGTTGTGTGGGTCACTCACACTAACTGTGGGGAGGGAAGGGTAAGGTTGTCAGTCCTGACCGCTCGTGAGGTGTCAAAAATTTGGAAAAATGACAGTCACTTTTAATATGAAATTGCTGTTGAACAGCGAGAATCAGTGCATGTGCACAGGATCCAGTAGGCTATGGCGTATAGAAACCGTTACGGGAGAATAGCTATTCCCGCAAGAATGTGAGTCTCCTCCGGTGTCTAGTCAGCCTCTCGGCCAAACTGTTGTTGTTGTTGTTGTTGAGATTGTCGGACCGTAGTCCGACACGGGCCTTTGCTCATTGTATTGTTACACAAATTGTCGTTCCTGATACACATTAGTAGGTTTCTTATGAATACTGAACGTAAAGGTGTTACGTATGCTGTGGATCAGACAGTCTAGGAATGGTAATTTGCAGTCACTTTCTAATTCCAAAGTGAATTTGGGATTGGAGGTGGTCCCACCTGCAGATTGGAAGGATACTGCAGGTTGCAAGTGTGAGCGGACCCCCGATCAGTGGACGCTTGCCACCAACCCCCACTCTTTTCGTGGTCAGTTTCGGAGTGGCGCGCCCCCCGAACTGGGGTCCGCACTTGCTGGGAGAGGATACTTTCTAAGCTATCTGGGTGGTGGGTATCGTGTGATGACCCGGAGTAGGTGGTGAATGTGGTCTGTTTGGGCCTTTCGGGTTAGAGTGGTCGCTGGTGTTGTGTGTGATTCTTGGGAGATTTGAGTTCTGTTTCGGAGGCTTTGTGTCACCTCGCAGTCGAGGAGATAGTGTTCAAGTGGGTTGGCTGCCGGCTCCTGACAGTAGGTACATTCCCTGACGACTTTTCCGATCGTCTGCCAGGTGCACTTGTACCCTAGTCGTAGTCGATGAAGGCTGACTTGGGTTTGTCTTGGAGTTTTCTTGTCAGCGAAAGGTGGTTCCCCTTTTGTGGCCGCCAGGTACCATTTGGCTGATTGGGAACCAGCGTTGAATGCGTGAAGGAAGCTCTTTTTGATGTGGAGCTTGCTAGTCTTTCTGGGGTGATTCTTGATCTGTTGCTCGCTTGCTGGAACTTGGATGTGTATGCTACTAGAACGTGTAGCTGCCTTGGCTGCTTCGTCTGCCACGTCGTTTCCTCCGATCCCGACATGACTGGGAATCCAGTGTAAGACGACTGGGCGGTTTTGGCTTTGGAATTCCTGTAGTTGTGCGAGGATCGAGGTAATGATGTGGACGTTGTCTCTTGGTTCGCTGTGTTGCAGCGCCTGCATGGCCGATTTCGAGTCCGTGTGAATTATGATGGACTTGTTGTGTTGTGTTGCAGCGCGTTGTAGGGCCTTTGAGATTGCTACCAGCTCTGTTTGTAGGGTGGAGCAGTCATTGGAAAGTCTCCATCGGAGGGTCTGACCTTGGGTGTAGAAGGCCGCTCCGGATCTATGATGTTTTGGGTCCACCGAGCCGTTTGTGAAGTATGATGCTGCATCAGCCGGTGTCTCGGTGGCTATGGCTTGGAGAGTTATTTTTTTGAGGTCCTCCTTCTGGAGGTTGGCTTTACTATCGCCGAGGTCGGTGAATTTGAGTGTGGCTGGTGGAGGGCTCCATGGTGGAGGAACAGTGTAACCATTGTCTCGTGTGTCTTGGTTGTTCTTGACGAGTGTTTCTGCTTGCAGGTGTCGGATGACCTCGCTTGCCTCGTGCGACCAGGTGGCCCCTCGCACTCTGTGGTCGAGGTGGAGGGAGGCGCTGATTCGAATCTTGGCAACTGTGGGCTTGTCTGCTCTACAGATTTTGGCGAGGAGACCAGCTGTCACCTGCTTGACTCGTACTGCCAGGGGTGGTAGTTCGGTTTCCATTTGCAGATTGCAAATTCTGGTCCACATGGGTGCTCCGAGCATGGTCCTGAGAGCATTGTTTTGGATGACTTGTAGCTTAGCTATTTGGTCTTCTCCCAGTCCAATGAGTGCTGGAGCACTGTAATCTACCAGCGATCTGATGGCGGCCGTGTAGTAGGCTTTGAGCACATGAAGGTTTGCTCCTGCGGATTTGCTGGTGAGCGACCTCATTATATTGTGTCTGCTCTTCGTCCTGTGCCTGAGACACTCGAGTTGCGGCTTGAAGGTGAGTTTCTGGTCAAACCAGATTCCAAGACACTGGTGGGCGTTGGTCCAGACTACCGGCGTGTTTTGTATGGAGAGCATCTTGTCTGGTGTGTCTGTGCAGATGGCCATCGCTTTCGACTTGGCTGGATTTATCTTGAGTCCAAGTCTGTTGCACTCCTTTTCTATAAGTTGGAGTGCGTGTTGCGTGTTGGCTAGTCTGTTTGATCCTTTTACTATAAGCTGTAAGTCGTCTGCATAGCATAGGAGCTTGGCTGTTTGTCTGAAAGGAAGTTTGACAAGATTTTCCATCAGGACTTTGAACAGCATTGGACTGAGGATGCCTCCTTGTGGGGTTCCGTTTTCATGGACCCTGTAGCTTGTGGTTGCTCCCTGAAAGCGTACTCTTGCTTCTCTCTGTGTGAGGTAGTGCTGGATCCACCCCAGCAGCCTTCCTTTGACGCCTTTTTCAGCGAGCGTCGTTGTAATGGCCAGTGGATTTGCTAGTTCGAAGGCCTTCTCAAGGTCGAGGAAGACTACCAGAGCTGGTTTGTAGTCCACTGTGCTGAGTATCTCGGCGATGTTGTTGCCTGTGCCGGTGTTCTCGGTGTAAGCAAAGATGAGAGGGTGTGGGCTGCCTACTTTCCACTTGAGTCGGTTGAGAGCCATTCTTTCTCCCGTCTTCGCTATGCAGCTGAGAAGGGAGATGGGCCTCGGTTTGTCTGGTTCTCTGGGCTTCGGAATGGGCTGTATATCTGCCTTCTTCCATTACTAATGAGGTTTTCGCTATTTGACAGAACTAAATCGAGTATATTATTACCCCGGGTGGGTTCGGCTATATGTTGACTTAGGAAACTGTCCTGAACTGTTTCAAGAAGATCCTCTGCTTCTGAGTTACCCATAAGGTCGATCCAATATATTTGGCTAAAGTAAAAGTCGCCTACTTTACAGACTTTACTATGTCTGGATGCGTTGCGCATTTCATCCCAAATACGTCACTCATTAACTCTATCAAGATTAGGAGGCCTATACATTACTCCTGTGATTATTTTTTCCCCACCATTGGTTAATTCTATCCTAATTGTTTCTGTATTCAGTTAAATTTTTATTTCTTTGTTTATTTCACACTTCAGATTATCCCTGAAGCCAAATAAGCCAACTTAGTTGAGTCAATTACTTATAAGTTATCTAAATGGTTAGTTTATTTACTAAACCCTCTAGTTGCCAACATATCAAACTCTAATATTAAGAATAATATGTATTTAGTTGATAAACTCAATAACTTACACATTAATTATGATTTCAAACTGGTCAGTTTTGATGTAACATCATTCTTACAATGTTCCAAGTTGATGATTTGCTTTAGTTCCTCACAGATCCCCTGGAGAATAAATCTTTGCCCCTCTCAAAAAAAATCATTAAAGTTATTAATCTTGGTATTAAGGATTGTAAATTTGATTTCAATGGCTAATATTATGCTAAACAATTTGGTATGGCGATGGGTAATCCGCTTTCACCAGTGTTTAGCAAGTTATATATGGAAATTTTTGAGAAGTAACTACTAATTAATATTTTACCACCTTCAGCAGTTTGGTTTAGATATGTAGATCATGTAATATGTCTTTGGCTATGAAATTGAAATTAATTAAATTTAAACAATTTATTTAGCCAGAAAAACACAGATGCCGAGTGGATAATAATAACAATATTAACATGGCTGAGCTCTCTTTTAGGTACCTGATATATACTTTACATTTATCTCAAGGAAGTATTATGTAACATTTAGTATCATCTGGAATAGTACAATAGCATGGTGGTAATAAAAACATCTCATAATGTTACAAGAAATATTAATACTTAGACAATAGATATTTTTTAAGATATGATTCAAAGGAAGGGAGAGTAGTCTTTGCTCGAATGGGTGGGGGTAAGTTGTTCCACACCTTCACACCGTGATATTTTATGGAGGTCTTGGTCTGAGAGGAGCTCATGGGGGTGGTCTTAGTAGCTCTGGGTGCCTTAAGTTGTTTCTCTGATTTTTCCAGAACTGGAAATAATTGTTGTCAAGCAAGTGATTGATAGATTTGTGAACAAAGAGGGCACAGCAGTAGGTGTTAATATCTTCGAATTTTAACATTTTCAATATAGCAAATTTTTCGTTTGTGATCAGTTTTTTTTTCAAGTAGGTCATTGTCTGTACAACTCTCTTTTGTGCAGTAACCAGATATTGTGTTTTTGAAGAGCCAGAGGCCCCCCATAGTGTGTGACAGTGTATCAGGTGTTAGTAACAAGATCATGATAGATTTCTTTCATTGCTGTGAGAGTGAGTGACTGTCGAGTGTGATACATGATACCACACTGTTTATTGACTTTACTGTGAATGGCTTGTATGTGGTGTCTCCAGTTAAGTTTCTAATCAACAATAATTCAGAGGAATTTAGTATTTTGTTCGCGTTTGAGGACTGTATTACCACTATTTAACAACTTAGCCCCTCGATCAAATTCACTTTGGAATTAGAAAGTGACTGCAAATTACCATTCCTAGACTGTCTGATCCACAGCATACGTAACACCTTTACGTTCAGTATTCATAAGAAACCTACTAATGTGTATCAGGAACGACAATTTGTGTAACAATACAATGAGCGATGGAGAGTAATTCAAAGTGACTAAACGTAAGCGGTAACTTTGAGAGCTTAGCCTCCTCACCCGACTCTAGAGTAAAAATGACTGTAGACCACAAGAGATCAAGTTAGTCGTTGTTCATCCCGTAATTGCGAGAGAATTAAAGAAATGCAGACGTAACTGATGCTATGTGTCTGGACAAACGTCAGCGACCATGTTCGCTCGTCCCGATAAGTACCTGAACATGAGAGCGAATTCTTGAATGGTCAGATACCAACGTGCTAGTCTGCCTGAATTTTTTTCCTTCTGTGGAACAGCTGCGTGAGCAATCACTATGTTTCCCTCGAGTGTCCAGCTGTTGAGTACACAGTACAGCCCCTAGCCCTCGTCTTGAGGCATCGGTACACAGAGTAAATGGTTGAGTGTAGTCAGGAAATGCCAAAACAGGTGTATTGGTAAGTGCTGTCTTCAGTGCAATAAAACTAGCTTCCTGTTCAGTATTCCAGACAAAAGTCGCGTTCTTCTTGAGTAACTTAATCACTGGCGAAACTTAGATCACATACCCTTTTATGAAAGAATGCTAATATCCTGATAACCAAGAAAACTATGCACCTTATCAACGGTTGTAAGACGTGGAAACTGTATAATGGCCTTAACTTCCAATAAACTAGCCCCTCGAGGGGCAAATCTGAACCTGAAATCTAATGAATTACTTACATTATTATTATGATGAGTCAAAGTCAATAAGAGTGTTGAACTGTAATATGATGGTGGTATACATATAATATTTCACTATAATAAGTGTGTCTCTGTGTAACAGCATGAGGTTTCAGAATAAAGTAGTAATATTTATGCATGGCAGTATAAGTGTTTAATATAATGTGAGTGACAGCAAGAGTGTTTAAGATATTTTGCATGGCAGCATAATCATTTAAGACTATGCGTATGACAACTTGAGTGTTTAATATGTGTTTCACAGCAAGATTGTTTATTAGTAATGCATGTGTGTGACAGATAAGTGTTTAAGAATATGTGCGTGACAGCATAAGTGTTTAAGAATATGTGCGTGACAGCATAAGTGTTTAAGAATATGTGCGTGACAGCATAAGTGTTTAAGACGGTGTTTGACAGCATAAGTGTTTCAGAGTATGTGTGCAACATCAAGAGTGTTAAAGTATGTGTCTGTATGAAAGCATGAGAGTGGGAATCTATCGGTATGTTTCTGTGATTCTTTGAGCGTTTAAATGTATGTTTCTTACAGTATGAATGTTTGAGAGAGTATGTGTAAAGGAATGAGTGTGTAAGTGTATGTGTAGCAGCATGAGTGTTTAAGAGTATGTGTAGCAGCGTGATTGTATCACCACAAGAGATGTATAGGCACTTGATTATGAATTAAAAAAAATATGTGCGTATGTGATTACGTACCATGATGTCGATACATCCATATGAGTCAAGTCGTTTCAGGAGAGCAATAATCAAGTTTTTGAAAGTTAAAGACTTTCTTAGCCCCGCCACACAGGAAAATTATTTATCCTTGATGGGGGGGGGTGGTAAAGGAATCTTCGATAGTACAGTATAGCATCACCGCCTGCTACGCTAGAGATCAGGTTGAGTGCCCGGAAGGCACTTCTATTGAACCTTACACAGTATGATGGAGGTGACCATTAAAAATTATACATACTCCTGTTTAACATGTCTTGTGAATTTTCAAGAATATTAATGGACGGTTATATAGATATTTAAGAGTTACAAATTGAACCCCTAAAGGTTCATAAGTAGCATCGGTGGTTCAGTGGTAGAATTCTCGCCTGCCACGCGGGAGGCCCGGGTTCGATTCCCGGCCGATGCATCTTTATCTAAATTTTACGTCTGTAAGACACTTGTTAAGTTAAAGCTATAGCCCACACAAGCTACACACCCTATTCCATCGGTCATAGAAAATAAATATAAGATGTTTATCACAACACAAACCCTCACTTAGAATGGAAAGTTAACACCGACATGTGACCTTGGCCTTTGACGTAATGTTTTACAATTATTCCAACTCATCCTCACCTCGTACCGAAACATCTATATTTTACATTGATTCAATCGAAATATTCTAAAACTTACAATTACGGCCTTCTGAGAGAGAAACTAAATTATCGAAATGTTAAACTAAGTGGACTCGCAGCGCATAGTTAGTCAACACTAACCTTTTCCCTCAGGTGTAAAAACTATCTAAAGATGCATCGGCCGGGAATCGAACCCGGGCCTCCCGCGTGGCAGGCGAGAATTCTACCACTGAACCACCGATGCTACGTATGAACCTTTAGGGGTTCAATTTGTAACTCTTAAATAATTATATAATTGTCCATTACTATTCTTGAAAATTCACAAGGCCTTTTAAACAGGTGTATGTATAAATTTTAATGGTCACCTCCATCACACTGTGTAAGGTTCAATACAAGTGCCTTCCGGCCACTGAACCCAATCTTCCCCCTCATAACACCATCTGTGAGGGAATTACTACGCCATGCGATGCCCCTCATAACACCATCTGTGAGGGAATTATTACACCACATCAGACCCCTCATACACTATCTGTGAGGGAATTGCTACAGCACATCAGGCCCCTCATGACACCATCTGTGAGGGAATTACTACATCATCAGGCCCCTCATACACCATCTGTGAGGGAACTACTACATCATCAGGCCCCTCGTAACACAATCTGTGAGGGAATTACTACACCACGTCAAGCCCCTCATAACACCACCTGTGAGGGAACTAGTTCTCCACGTGATGCCCCTCATAACGCCATCTGTGAGGGAGTTACTATACTACGCGTCTGCTGTTCAACACCTCAGCTCACATGATCTATGTGTGTAAACATTAATCTGTATTTTCACTGTATGTTCCTTCACCTTTCTCTAATGAAGGCTTTTGTTAAACCACCAATGTATGTACTAAGTCATTTATGTCCAATGTATATTTTCAGCCGTCGGGCTGCAAACTCTTTCAATAAACCGTTTATTATTATTATTATTATTATTATTATTATTATTATTATTATTATTATTATTATTACTGTACTATCGAGGATTCCTTTGCCATAGTTATCCCCCTCCCCCTCAAAGATAAATAATTTTCCTGTGTGGCGGGGCTAAGAAAGTCTTTAACTTTCAAAAACTTGATTATTGCTCTCCTGAAACGACTTGACTCATATGGATGTATCGACATTATAGTGCATTATCACATACACACATATTTTTTTTAATTCATAATCAAGTGCCTATACATCTCTTGTGGTGATACAATCATGCTGCTACACATACTCTTAAACACTCATGGTGCTACACATACGTTTACACACTCATGCTTTTACACATACTCTCTCAAACATTCATACTGTAAGAAACATACATTTAAACGCTCAAAGAATCACAGAAACATGCCGATAGATTCCTACACTCATGCTTTCATACAGACACATACTCTAACACTCTTGATGTTGCACTCATACTCTGAAACACTTATGCTGCCAAACACCGTCTTAAACACTTATGGTGTCACGCACATATTCTTAAACACTTATGCTCTCACGCACCTATTCTTAAACATTTATGCTGTCACGCACATATTCTTAAACACTCATCTGTCACGCACATGTATTACTAATAAACAATCTTGCTGTGAAGCACATTTGATAAGGGACCTCACGTGGTACTGCAGTAGCTCGTTCACAGGTGTTATCATGTGGGATCGGGTGTGGTTAATAATGGTTAACGATCTGGAAAACAAGCGGCATGTGATGCTCAACGAGAGAATTATTTTCAAGTATTGAAATTTAAAGGAGAAAATTTAATTATTAGTTAACTCTGAGAGTGGCAAGAGTGTCATGACAGGATGAACTACTGTAGTTGACCTCGGAGGCGAGAGTGGAGTAAAGAGGGATTTATACCAGTGCTAGATAAGGAAATACCTGTAGTTGCGGCCGAGGAAAGTAATGACCTGACACTTACTTTACTTGTTATTACGTTCACTGGTGTATATTTCACCTTACACCTACCCAAATGTGAATAGTGATTATTTATTCATATGAGTAACACTGATTTTATTGAGTGTAACAATGGGGTGGAACCTTTGGAACTGATTATTATTGATATATATATATATACTGCACTGATAATGATTCTCCCTGCAGAAAGTTAAAATAGTTTCTTGTGGATGAGGTCATAAAACTTTGGAGTATTTATGTATGTTTATCGTTGGAGAAATATTTGATGAGTACATGTGGTGTACATATTTTATCATTTTGTTGTACTTCACTGACTATTTTCTTTTTCATTGTGGATATTTTGCCGTGACTGGCTAAGTTCCAACTAAAGCTATTTTATCTTGAGTGCACTCTGGTTGGCTCAGTATTTTCTGTTTAATATGAAGTTAATAGGAAGTTAAGTAAGGTTAGGTAGGTTTCTTTGGTTGGTTAGGCCTGGTTCTATTAGGTTCTAGTAAATGTTGGGTAAATTTTTACTTTAGGACATGAGTCCCTTGGGGTTGACCAATATGTTTTTTCAGTGTATTTTGATTTGTTTTAAATAAATCTGACCTTCATTTTTGGTGGATATTGTTAGTTTCTATGCCCCCCCCCCCCCACCCACACACACACAATAATGGGGAAGAGCCAGTGAAATCTGTGTTTTTGGGTGGGGGAGAAAACGAAAACGATTCATATAACAAAACCTAACCTAACCCCTGGAATCCCTGTAGGCCTAGCTTAAACTAACCTAAATGTTTCAGTTGTTAAAAACTTTGGGGTGTGCCATGTCCGAAAGTACAATACCTTAGTTAGAAGTGGAAAGACCAGGGATACGTAAGAATTGGTTAGAATAATCATCTTTCTCGTAAAACTCGGTAATAAACTTAAAATAGGAGCACAAATGACAACCAACCTCCACCACGGCCATTGTGAACTGGTCAATAAAATTACCAGGGCTGCTTCCTTTGAAAAAAATCAAAGGTGATTGGTCGAAAAAAATTCGCGTAATGATATTGATGCATCATTGGTCACGATTGGATGACATCAGTCAATATTGTGCATGCGTGATGCGCCGTTAACATCTCCTCACAGACGAAGACTGAAAACTATATAAAATCAATAAATTTAATTGTTGCTATTATCCATTTCCGCCATGTATATACGGGGTTCAAAATGCTCAGAATAGCGAGATCTAAATGTTACATCAGTTTTTAACTTTCTGGCGCACTATGTCCTAAGGTTAAATAATACCAAATGTTGCCTCTTTTATAATGATAAGAAAATCTGTGGAAAAAATTAACAAAATCAAACAACTCCTGGCTAGGTATGTTTACAGTATAGCTGCATAACGGGTGCTTCTCATAAGTCCATATAGCACGCCGACTTCCATATACATGTAGTGGACGTCTCCCCTACAACTGCGTAGCCGCATGCCACCTGCTACGTCTTCCCTAGCAACCAAACGAGCGGCCCAGGGGGGGGCGTCACCAGATGCCACAGTATCCTAGCAACGGAGTCAAAAGACCGGGGTTTCCCTCGGGTGACTCATGCTGCTGTGTATATAAGCTCTGTCTCTCCATTGAGATTCATTCTGGCCTCTCTTCTTGAACACGCAACACCTCCTCCTCCGCCGCTGCCTGGCGGCCCTCGCTTCTCCTCCGCCTGCCTGGCGGTCCTCGCTCCCGCCGGCGAGCATGGCGACCCACCAGCTGTCCTTCTCTGAGCGTCCTCACCAACCAGCTCTCTTATTCTGCTCTCGGTTCCTGAACACGCAACACCTCCTCCAAGCAAGCTCCTCGCTGTCCCGTTCTCATTCAACCTGGAGGCCAGCAACAGGCAACATCTTCTCTAACGAAGCTCCTGCACATCTACCTCCTTCAACACGCTACTCACCGAACGTGTCTACTGAGCAGCTCCTCACCACACGGCACCTCCAGCACCAGATTGTCTACCATATAACTTATATTATATAAGAAAACCACCTTAGAGTTTCCATCCATCCTGAGTGCTAGAAAACATAATATCACGAAACCCTACATACACAATGGTCTTAAATTAGACAAATTTAGATTTAGGCGCGAAATAGGTAAACATTGGTTTGGAAATAGAGTAGTGGACGAGTGGAACAGGTTACCAAATATCATCATTTACTCGAATACGCTGGATAGCTTCAAACACAGGTTGGATGGATATATGAGCAACAGGAGTTGGGTGTAAATGGGACTGCCCAGTATGGGCCAATAGGCCCGTTGCAGTTTCCTCCATCCATATGTTTTTATGTACAGTAATTCGGTTACTGGTGTTATCATGAGGAGCTGCAGTAAATCGTTCACTGGTTTCATCAAGAGGGAGCTTACGTAGTTCTGCAGTAACTCGTTCACAGGTGCTATCATGAGGGACGTCTCATGGTGATGCAGTAAATCTTTTATACTTGTTATCTTGTGGGACCTCACATAGTCCTACAGTATCTCGTTTACCGGTGTTATAATGTGGGACCTCACGTGCTACTGCAGTAACTCGTTCACTGGTGTTAGCATACCTCTCGTGGTGCTGCAGTAACTACTTCATCGGTGTTACCATGTGGCATTTCCCGTGGTGCTGCAGTTACTCTTAAACTAGTGTTATTATGAGGGACCTTACGTGGTGTTGCAGTAACTAGTTCACTGGTGTTATCATGTGGGACCTCACGTAGTGATGCAGTAATGCGTTCATATGTGTTATTATGAGGGACTCCATGTGGTGCTGCAGTAACATATTCGCTGGTGTTATCACGAGGGACCTCATGTGGTACTGCAGTAACTAATTCACTGGAGGTTTCATGTGGAACCTCACGTGATGCTGCAGTAACTCGTTCAGTGGTGTTATCATGAGGGACATCACGTCGTGTTACAGTAACTCGTTCACTGCTGTTATCATAGGGAGCCTCACGTAGTGCTGCAGTAGCTCGTTCACAGGTAGTATCATGAAAGACTTATAAGAACATAAGAACATAAGAATGGAGGAAACTGCAGCGGGCCTATTGGCCCATACTGGGCAGTCCCATTTACACCCAACCCCTATTGCTCATATATCCATCCAACCTATGTTTGAAGCAATCCAGCGTATTCGAGTTAATGATGATGTTTGGTAACTTGTTCCATTCATCCACTACTCTATTTCCAATCCAGTGTTTACCTATTTCGCGCCTAAATCTAAATTTTTCTAATTTAAAACCCCTGTTACGAATTCGCTCCTGGTTGGATAGTTTGAGACCTTTGTTATGTCCCCTTTGTTTAGCCCTGTCACCCCACAGTGCCGGCCAACCCCAATTAACCCACTCTGGTTTCAGTGCACCCACGGCCTCCTTCACTAAAGTGATGCAATTGGCAATGCTGAATTCCTTCCAACATGCCATAACACCGTTGTTAGTGCCGTCCTCCATGGCGTTGCGAAAGCGGACAAATGTGAGACGTGTGTACGCTGCCTTAAAGCACCCAATCACGCCCTGGTCGAGAGGCTGGAGGTGGTGTTGGGTGGCAGGAACACTACCTCGACGTCATCGTGTGCGAATTTTACGGTATCCGGGTGGCCTGGTGCGTTGTCAACGACCAGCAACACCTTGAAAGGCAGACCCAGCTTCTCTAGGTAGCTCTTTACCTCAGGGATAAAACATTTGTGGAACCACCCAAGGAAAAACATTGCTGTCACCCAGGCTTTCTTGTTTGACTGCCAGTAGACAGGGAGGAGATTCTTATTTTTTCCCTTCAGAGCATGAGGGTTGACAGACCTATAAATCATGCCTGGCTTGATCATATGCCCTGCTGCATTGCCACATAGCAGGACGGTGACGCGGTCCTTTGCAGCCTTGAACCCGGGGGCCTGCTTCTCAGACCTGGAAATGTAGGTTCTGTTTGGCATTTTCTTCCAAAACAAACCTGTTTCATCAGTGTTTAAGACCTGCTCTGGAAGATATCCATTTTCCTCAATCAATTTCCTGAATTATTCTGGGAACACCCGTGCAGCTGCCTCGTCTTCCGATGCTGATTCGTCAGTGAGTAATATTATTCAGGTTGAAATGCTTTCTAAAACTGTTGAGCCAACCTGCACTCAGTACCTTCTCCCTGAGCATGTTGCCGTCGATGGGGACACGTTTCTGGTTCATATCCTCCACCCAGATGTTTAATGCCTTCTCCACCTTCAATTTAGTTACATCTCTAACTTGGCTAGTCACCTTAGCAGTAAATGAGGCACTTGTAGACAAGGTTTCACGAATTTCCTTCTCCCAAAACTTAATGGACCTCACACTCGATTCATTGCGTCCGTACCTCCGTGCCACAGTAGTGACTGACACACCGCCCTTTATTTAGTCTAACTCGGCCACATTTTCTTCCAAGGTCATCACAGAGCGTTGTTTCTTCGCTGGGGGACCAGAGGCAGAGGTTGGCTTGTGCTTGGGCATTATGAACGAGTATGAGAGAGGTTTAAGAGCACTAAATTAACACACACGAGAGGCAGGTGTTACTCCAATAATACCCACGCGGCAACAGAAGACAGAGCTTGATGGCGAGGGTGGAGCTTTGGCGGGCTAGCGTTTGGTGCGCACATGACCCAGTTTGAAATTTTTGAGTTTGAAATTGTAAATTGTAACCTAACCCCCGGGGTAATCCGCGTATAGTTGAAAACTCATAAAAAAAATACGAGTAAGTTGTGAGTGTACTGTAGCTGATCGTGTTCCGCGGTAATGGTTAGTTAGTGCAGTTGGCGAGTTGTCCGGTCTTCTCAGACTACTCCCTGACATAGGGTCATGCAACTCGTTAACTTAGGGTGTGGTTGCTGTTTTGGCGACAGCTTCTACACCTTAAACAAATTCACGCCTACAGGGTAGATGGCCCTTAGGCCGGCCATCTTCGTTAAACGAGGGGTACACCATAATATAGTCACTAAGATCATACCTGGTCAGTCATGTCATACCTGGTCAGTAATATCATACCTGGTCAATAATATCATACCTGGTCAATAATATCATACCTGGTCAATAATATCATACCTGGCCAATAATATCATACCTGGTCAATAATATCATACCTGGTCAATAATATCATACCTGGTCAATAATATCATACCTGGTCAATAATATCATACCTGGCCAATAATATCATACCTGGCCAATAATATCATACCTGGTCAATAATATCATACTTGGTCAATCATATCATACCTGAATGATCTGAAGAGCAGTGTGTCTAGGTGTGTCTCAGTGAGGAGTGTGCAGGAATGGATTGGTTGGTGCTAATTCCCCACTTTCACTATAAACACAAGCTTCACTTAATCCTCGCAACACAATGACTCTGATGGGAACACGAAGAAGCTTGGTTGGTGATCCTAGCCTCTGAGTACCAATGGTAATCTTGTAGGCATACTTCAGCAGCTGACCACGATAAGTTGGAGGAGCATCACATGGAAGTATCTCTCTGTATACAAATGATCGACTTTCACCAGGCAGGAGTTGGAGGTCACAGAAGAGGATCTTTGGTTTTGTTGATAGAACAACACGGGGCAATCATAAAGTCATAGCAACTAGTTCATTACGTGACGTCGCAGTGTCTTGGGACACCATTGATGCCATTGATGTGGTGTCGCAGTACTTCGTTCACTATCATGGGGTGTTGTGGGACCTCACAATTTGGTGTGAAAGTCAAAATTTGCCCGACTCTCGCCTGTTCCAGTGTGGATAGAATTAGCACCTGTCACATGGTCGGCAAGAGTTGTTGTTTTACGCGGGCGCTTCTCTCTAGGTATCCGAGAACCTCACAGGTGGGTGTGTAGGTTAGCTTGGCCACGGCTCTCGCTGTTACTGCTTAGTGTTGATTTCATTGAATCACAGCTGTTGCTGTCTAGCACTGAATTCACTGGCTTAAGCACTCTCCGTCACCATTTAACAGTAATTTCACTCATATGTGGGGTAATCATGATCTCTAATCGTAATTGGTTAAAATCGATTGCAGTTTTGAAGTAATCGTAATCGCAATCGATTACATTATTATTTTGAGCAAAGTAACTGTAATCGATTATATTCAAAATGTAATCGCAATAGCGATTACTTTCACGATTACAATAGTAAGTACATACTGGTACCCAATTTCCTTTTCTTACAATACTAAGCTCAAGATATCCTATAGTCATCTACATTCAGTCCTTTATACGACTCAGCAAACATTTGCCATTTATATTTTGTCTGTAATACTCAAGCTGTAATACCATTGTCGATTAAATGCCTGCACCATTATGTATAATGCATTATGTCTACCTTTTTCATCTCAGAAAATATGATTTATTTGTACCAGGTTGACAAACAGTACTGTAAACTGAGTTTTGTAGTACATTCGCTTATTTATGTAAATTCCTTTTGAAGTAATCATGATTGTAATCATAATTATGCATCATGTAATCGTAATCGTAATTGATTACATCCATTTTTCTTGCAATCCTAATTATAATCGTAATCATAGCATTCCCATGTAATCGCAATCGTAATCGATTACATTACCAATGTAATCGACCCAAGGCTGATCCCACGCCTTTTCGAAATGGAATTGTCACTTCTGGTGGGAATTTGCTAATATCCCATTAGGAGGGAATGATGGGAGGGGGGAGAGTTAGGGTAGAGTCAAAAAAATTTTACCCACCCAGCTACAGAAACAGGAAGGGAATTACTACGCCATGTAAGGTTCCTCATAACTCGATCTGTGAAGGATGTTACTTCACTACGTGTTTCCTGTTCAACACCTCTGCCCACGTGACCCACGTGACCTCCACTGTAAAAAAAATTGAAAATTCATTGTATGTTCCGTTTCCTTTCCCAAATGAAGGCTTTTGTTAACCCCCCCCACCCCCCCCCCAAGTCAATGTGTATTAGCCCCTGTCTCTTAGCAATAACAATTATATAAATTTGGGTAAATGCATTTAGTTTATATAATCCAATCACCCCACTGTAATTTTCCATAAGCTGTTAGTTGCCATGTTCTGTTCACGTGAGGGGAAATTCCTCCATCAGTAGGCCGACCTTGAGAATGTAGGGTTAGCCCGGCCTCTCCGTCAGAGCCCGTCCTCACAGGCACCAGTCCTCACTTCAAGCTCACGAAAATCGGACGGGTGATCTAACTCAGTCAAGCTGAGCCCCGTCCTTAACTAACATTCATAGCTTACAGTGTTAATTACGGTGCATCTACTAATAGACTGTGACCAATATAGTTTTACCAATAAATGGAGAAAAGACCATTTTGGGTTTGTAACTTAACCCCTCAACTTATTTATATATAAGCCAAGTTAAAGGGAACTCTACCCAAAGGTGGCAGCGAAAAGAGAGAACCATTAACTGAACCAGTGAAGTAGTGTAACTAACTGTGCAAGGAACCGACTTCACTGTAACCCAAGTAACAGTGAAATTTTCGAAGTGTTATTCTCCATCTACAGTAAATGTCATCCCAGATCGAAATACATTTTTTTTATACATTTAAGTGAGTAACATAATTCACTGTAGTGTGGCAACACCCCTGACGACAGGCCGATGACTGGAGTCCCCATCTCAAGTGGACGTGACCCAGCACAATCGTTTTCGCCTGCTGTGTGGGAACCCATCACTACAAAGAACTCCAACGTCTCAGACACCCCACTGTCCCCAACTCTCAAACAACAACTAACCCATACAGCTACAGTACAACCCTGTGCCCGAGGCACAGTTGAAATGCTT
>NW_024749657.1:2393019-2402874 GCF_018991925.1 Homarus americanus | reverse complement strand
CATCCTCTGTGATAACTGATATATTCCTGTATTAACATTAAAAATAATGATAATAATAAAATCTGAGAAAAGATAAATTTGGTAGTGCATTTCTCTCTGACCAAATCTATTATAATGAGTAACTTTCACAATGATTTAAAATACATTTGATTTAAATCATCATCAATGTTCACATTCATTTTCCATGCCCGCAGGGTTTTCCGCAATTAACTGATGGCAACTGCTGCGTGAAACCAGAATGGCATGCCCCCCCCCCCCTTTCCCTCCCACTGCAAACCCAAGTACTGCCCAGAAAATACAGCAAAGACCAGGTGATGGGCACAGCTTCGGTTACACAGTTGTCATCAGGTACACTGAGGCAAAGTTACTACAGGGTGGGAGCAGCTGGTCCCTGAGGTAATCAAAGACTATCTGCCTTAAACTGAATTTAAAATTTAAATAATACATTAAAGATTAAAACACAAAATCCATTTTCATCTCTGAAGGGAAAAGGCAAGTGACCTGCAAGCTCACTCCCAAAAGACCTCCCATCAGACCTTGCCTTGTCCAAGGAGTTTTCTGCATTTTACTGGCAGGGACAAAGTCCTGAGAATCAATGTAAACTGTTGCACAGGAGGTACTCAGCCAGTTATCAGGGTTTTTAAATAACCCATTGGATGCTTAATTAGCAAAAATGCAAAAATACGTGACACGGTATTGCTTAATGCACATACAGGTAGTTCTGCTATAACGCGATAATTGTGTTCTTGTAAAATATCGTGTTATAGAAAATCGCGTAATATAAATAACAGGGCTTATGGAGAAAATAGGGTTAGGTGCAGATTACTCGAAATCGAAAAAATTTAGTAGTTAGCCTAGCACAAAGGATAGCACAGTCTAAATAAATGTTACATTCATATCTAATAATGAAATCATACAGTAAATGTAACACTTTACTTGATGGGGGAGAAGGGTGATTTTGAGGTTGATAAAATCGAGCTTCTCTTCAAGTGTTATATCCTTTCTTTTACAATCATCACCGGGAATTCTATCACCAGAACGCTTCTTGTTGATATTCTTCTTTACTATATTCACAGTTAATACAGTGGGGTATGCTATAACGAACGGATCCTACTATGAATATTCCGATAACGAACGGTTTTACCTATAAAATTGAGAATGCTATAACAAACGAAACTCCTACAACGAACATAATTTAATTTTTTTTTTTCTAATTTATTGTTTTATTATTACAAATATTAATGATATTCTTTATTTCAGGGGTTTAGATGCATATTTATGCACTTTTTACAATTTTTACAATTTTATATTATATTTTTCAGTGTTAAGTGGTTGTATTTGGGGGCCTGGAACGGATTAATCCTATAACAAACGAATGCTATAACGAACAAGGTTCTAGAACCAATTAGATTCGTTATAGCATACCCCACTGTACCACAAAATTGGAGAAATAGTAAGCAAAAATCGCGTTACAGCAAACAAGCGTTCGCGTTATACAAATATCGTTCCTAATTCATAAATCGTGTTAGAGCATATTCGCGTGATCAAAACACGCGTTATAGCAGACCTCACTGTACTTGAAGTGTAATTTACATACTTTGCTGTATATCATAGCCAAAAGACATACGGTACTAAAAGAAATGTCACTGTGCAGTACTTAGACTAGATAACTGAAAGTAGCTGAATAAGTTGAATAATTTAGCAATATCATGGGAAAGACTTTTTTACCTTCCAAACTAAGACTGCGAATAACTATAACAAATTATCTGTTTTCCTTATGCAAGGGTGACAGACTCACTGTCATGTAAAATAATCAATAGCCATATTGAAAGGTTGAGCTAAGGTGTATGGTATCACTAAATGCATCACACTTGTGCCACATCAGCCCTTAAGCACTAAGGCCAAAAGTAAAGAAAACATCAATACTTTCAGGGTTAACAAAACCAGATCTGCCATAAAAAACATCACTCATTAGAAAAAAAATGTCCTGTATGGCTGAAGCTTATATCACAATGATGTGAAACAACAAATGTGGAAATGACAATTATTCCTATAGAGAACCACTATGAGCACAGCACAGTTCAGGCAACACAAGTTGACAGTAGACTATCAGAAGTAAAATGTGAGGATTTAAAGCACGGAAATTTTCTTTATGGTTTTGAGTTTGAAACTGTAGTAAGCTAACTGTAGGGTTCATTCTTGTGTACTTAATAGCTGGCTTGCTTTCAGGGCAACCATAAGGCTGGAGTTGGCACTTGATTTTTAATCCTTAATTCAACTGGGCAAACAGATGCAGCAATTTACACACATCCAACAAGACCACATCCCTCCTATTGCAATTCTGATAACCCCCTCTGGACAATGCTGTTCTAATGCCTTAAAATCAGCTATACAGTGTTGAAATAGGATTTACCAGCATTAGTGACAGCTCGCTCTTCTGCTTGCTTGGGACTGAAAGTTGGCAATCGCACCCTGGACTCATTTACAGAACACTGACAATGAATCTGTGCACTTCCCCATGCAAGAACTTCACACACATCACTGAAACAAAATTTAAACATACAGTATCTAAAATAACTCCACTTTGTTCAAAATATATTGTAACACTAAAGTGGATAGCTGTGTCATAAGAAGTCACAGCTGTTAATATGTTACTGATAAAGATTGGTGGAGAAGTTAGAGAAGTTATGACAAGCAATGCGTCCTGATAAACGCTTGAAAACTAAAAGAAGGAAAGAATTTACTTCTGAAACAATGTAAAGATGAAAATGATTATGGTACAGGTAACCCACGAGATACAATATCCCGAGATGCAATATATCACTTTAAAGATGGTTATAAATTAACATCTTCTCACGATCAAAGCAACTTGCTTTAATGATATCCACCTAATAACCACAGATATCCATTGGTAGGAATTTTATTTTCTCTAGTGCAAACTATGATGGGTTGTTTATACTCAAACTAATCTTTGTCTCGCAAGGATTCCAGCAATGAAGGTTATATTTTTCTACGTCAAGTCAGTGTCATTTTATAAGGAACAATATTTAACTCAATGCACCACACATCTCTACCTTCACCTGTCGGCCTACCCACGCACCGCCACACGGCCAACCCGCACACTACAGCCGTGTTTGGTTCTTTGTCCATAGTAAATCCGACATCGCGCGGCTCCATGATTATCGGTCAGCATTGTACAGTATAATGTATTTATCGGCAGTGTTTTTTTCCCCTTATATAGTGAGAGGGCAACACTAACATTTAGACTGAACTGTGTTATGGTGGCTGTGAAGTGACATTTTCTGTGTCATTGTGATTATAAGTGTGTCGACTGTTGCTTTGAAAATGTGAGCAGTGTTGGCCACTATCATTGTTTTTGTTATCATCGTTCACTCTGTTTTTGTGACAAGTTGTTTTGCTCTGTTTTTGTGACTGTGAAGTGAGGTAAAGCCTGACATTGTTAACCCTTTAGGTGCGTAATTAAATTTCGCGCCGGTTCCTGAAAAGTGTCAATTATCCTGCCAAAAATGAATTTCATATAATCACATTTTCTATATGTTTTTCCTAGAGAACTTTTAGTATATTTTCCAAATCTGGAACAAAAATTCACATATGTGTGCAAATTTTAGAGAAAAAATGACATTTATACCCAAAAATGCAGGAAATTGGTATAAATCAATGTCTGGTATATGGCAAATAAATTTAATCAATTTGGTTACTAAACAGCAAATTTAGATATGTATTACATATTCAGATAATATCAAACAAAATAGTACAAAAATAAGCTATATTGCATTCAGGAAATACTCCTATACCTCAATACATAATATGTCCGCATGTCGTCTCATTTGGGGAAGTTTTTTCAAGGCCGTGGGATATCCCCGCTTGTCGCATTTAATTAATATAATATTTTGGGCGGGTTTACCCGCATGTCGCATCCAAAGGGTTAAGCAACATGAGACTCCCCAGAGGCTGTGTAAGAGTCAGCGTAACGTCTCCACTCCACCCACAAGAATCACCTTAGCCTCGAAGGGAACATGTGATAATGAACAGGCTTGTTCTTTATGATGTGGTGAGTGTTGTTTAATTGTTTTGGATTGTAGGAAATTTTTTGTCGATGATACATGTGTGTCTGGGGACTGGCTGGGAACGTATCACATTGAATCCCACGTTATAATGCTCCCTGTCTATAATATTTCACCTAGCGGCAGGTTTTTCAGGAACCTAACCCCATCATATCTCAGGGGTTACCTGTATATGGAATCTAGCAACAGTTTAAATATTGATGAAAGACATTACATAGTTAAAGCAGATGAGTAATTTTCAGGCCTCTAAGAGCAGAGAGCTTAGCACTCTTCCTTATTATGAGTATTTTACATGCTAGAACAGTAAGCCTTTCCTTAGATTCTCTGACACATTCACCACTCCCCTGTACCAAGCATATTCTAAGGCAAACACTTTCAAAAACACCATTCTCATCAGTATTATAAATTTGCAAAATCAGTTGGGCACTTTTCAATTGCGTTATTATGGGCAAATGTTTGGTCACAACTACCATAGTTATTAATTGACAAATACAAAACATGAGATGGGTCTGCAAACTAATCCCTTTCCCTCTGAGATTTCTGCTTTCTTGAAATTTCCATGGATTTTCTAATCTTCTGAAATAGTAAAAACCTTCATTAAATTTTTCAGATAATTGACAGAGTTCTAGATACTGTACTTGAGGCTGTATTATAATACAGTATAACTGTACAAGTATCTACACTAGGCACTTTAAAAGTTAGGTAGAGAAAACTGGGGACAACATAGAAGGGTTAAGGAGCCAGCTGTATACTATAGAGATAGTCCAGCTCAGGTACACAGTTGAACCTCGATTTACGCGGTTCTCGTTCACGAGTTTGGTCATTTATGCGGTACCTTGCCAGAACCGGGATGCCCGATTTACGCGGTGAATTTACTCATTTACGCTGGTGAAGTATAATTTGTTTATTTACTGAAGATATATATGTTTTTAGCTCATAAAATATATAAGTTACATTGCTGAAATCCTTACAAGATGGTGATCATTTTAAATATAAACATCTTAACATTTGCATTAGACATGCAAATTTTAGATGTAATTTAAGATCATGAAAATAAGCTAATATTTTATTTTTTGTGCAAAATTTATAAAGTTTACATTCAAAATATTCCCTGACCTGCAAGGAATCCAGAAATGTCATTTATATTATCTTAACTTTAGTCTGAGGTATTATTTATTACTATACCTTAAAATCTAGTGTTTTCACCCAAACATTTCTCAGAGAGGGAGGAGCCAGCGAGCGTGGGAAGAGGGGGGGGAGAGTTGAGTCCATTATTTGAATGGACATTAACCTGGCGACTGTATTTCTCTTAAATATTAATTGTGTGTGCATACCATCATAAAATTAAGATGTTATTTTTACTTCAACGTAGGTATTATGTCGATTTTGTGTCGGAAAAAGTGGAGTTTGGGAGTCGGCCCAGTCTCTTATTTCAATTAAGCCCATATGTTCTGTTATTCCATTTACACGTTTCTCGTTTTACGCACTACTCAGCGGGTTCAATTAACCGCGTAAATTGGGGTATTACTGTATCTGGAAGAATGTCAAAAGAAGAATTAAAAAGTACAGTAATACCCCGCTTAACGCGGTTTCGCTTAGCGCGATTTCACGTATACGTGGTGCCTCGCCAGAGCCGAACTTTCACTTAACACGGGTTTTTTCCACGTATACGCGCAGAGTGTCAGGCTCGAGAAGCTATTTTTAGATTCGCCCCACCCGCCACCCTGCCTGCCTGCCTGTTTTAGCTCATAAAATTCATACAAATTACCCGGCCAGAATATAATTTACATTGCTGGAATTCTTACAATATTATGATCATTTTGAATATAAACATCATAGATTTTGCATTAGACATACAAATTTTAGATATATTAGTTGTACCCCACTTAACGCGGTCAATTGAACCCAGAGGGTCCGGCGTTAAGTGAAATCCGCGTTAAGTGAACAACAGAACATATGGGATTAATTCCAATAGAAACCGGCCCGACCCCCAAACTCCACTTTTTGAAGGCACATACCTATGTTGTAGTAAAAATAACATCTTAATTTTATGATGGTACATGCACACAATTAATACTTAAGAGAAATAGAGAAATACAGTCGCCAAGTTAATGTCCATTCAAATAATGGACTCAACTCCCTCCCCCTCTCACACTACACAGCCGGCTAACAGATGGTCGGTCGGTCCCTCCCTCCCCCCACCCACCCCCCACCAACCGTCCCAAGGAGATGTGTGGGATAACCTCAAACTAAAGTTAGGAAAATATAATTGACATTGCTGGATTCCTTGTAAGACCAGGAATATTTTGAATATAAATGTCATATATTTTGCACAAAAGATAACAGTTACCTAGAGAAAAATTTTTATCTAAAAATTGTAAGTTTAAAGCAAAATATATGATGTTTATATTCAAAATGATCACCAAATTATAAGAATTCCAGCAATGTAAATTATATTCTGACCGGGTAATTTGTATGAATTTTATGAGCTAAAACAAATATCTTCAGTTAATAAAAAAAAAATAATCTTCACGACACTATCTGTCAATCAAAGTACCCCACCTTGCCTCCCCCCTCTTCCAACCGCGCGGTCAGTCCCAACCCTCCCCCCCACCCCCCACCAATCCTCCCTTCAAGAGTTTTTAACATTTTGTATTAAATAATACCTCAGATTAAAGTTAGGATAATATAATTGACATTGCTGGATTCCTTGTAAGACCAGGAATATTTTGAATATAAATGTCATATATTTTGCACAAAAGATACCATAGTTACCTAGAGAAAAATTTTTATCTAAAAATTGTAAGTTTAAAGCAAAATCTATGATGTTTATATTCAAAATGATCACCAAATTATAAGAATTCCAGCAATGTAAATTATATTCTGACCGGGTAATTTGTATGAATTTTATGAGCAAAAACAAATATCTTCAGTTAATAAAAAAAAATAATAATTCTTCACAGGGTAACAGATGGTCGGTCGGTCCCTCCCCACCCCCCACCAACCGTCCCAAGGAGATGTGTGGGATAACCACTAAATTTTAATAAATAATACCTCAAACTAAAGTTAGGATAATATAATTGACATTGCTGGATTCCTTGTAAGACCAGGAATATTTTGAATATAAATGTCATATATTTTGCCCAAAAGATACCATAGTTACCTAGAGAAAAAATTTTATCTAAAAATTGTAAGTTTAAAGCAAAATATATGATGTTTATATTCAAAATGATCACCAAATTATAAGAATTCCAGCAATGTAAATTATATTCTGGCCTGGTAATTTGTATGAATTTTATGAGCTAAAACAGGCAGTCAGGCAGGGTGGCGGGTGGGGCAAATCTAAAAATAGCGTCTCGGACACTCACCGCGTATATGTGGAAAAAACCCGCGTTAAGTGAAAGTTCAGCTTTGGCAAGGTACCGCGTATATGCGAAAACGCGTTAAGCGGGGTAAAACTGTGTGTGTGTGTGTATATATATATATATATATATATATATATATATATATATATATATATATATATATATATATATATATATATATATATATATATATATATATATATATATATATATATATATATATATGTTGATTGTATGTAGAAGTCCGCGTGCTTTATTGGGCTAATGAAATATATATGGATCCTCGTGTTTCGAAGCCGGATTTGGTAAAACGTTACTCTGACCACCTAAGTGCCATATATATATATATATATATACAGTTGTACCCCACTTAACGCGGTCAATTGAACCCAGAGGGTCCCGCGTTAAGTGAAAACCGCGTTAAGTGAATAACAGAACATATGGGATTAATTCCAATAGAACCCAGCCCGACCCCCAAACTCCACTTTTTGACGACAAATAACTATGTTGTAGTAAAAATAACATCTTAATTTTATGATGGTACATGCACACAATTAATACTTAAGAGAAATACAGTCGCCAAGTTAATGTCCATTCAAATAATGGACTCAACTCCCTCCCCCTCTTCTCACACTACACTCACTGGCTCTTCCCTCTGAGAAATTTTTTGGGGAAAACCAGGTATAGTAATAAATAATTCCTCAAACTAAAGTTAGGATAATATAATTGACATTGCTGGATTCCTTGTAAGACCAGGAATATTTTGAATATAAATGTCATATATTTTTCACAAAAGATAACATAATTACCTAGAGAACAATTTTTATCTAAAAATTGTATGTTTAATGCAAAATATATGTTGTTTATATTCAAAATGATCACCAAATTATAAAAATTCCAGCAATGTAAATTATATTCTGGCCGGATAATTTGTATGAATTTTATGAGCTAAAACAAATATCTACAGTTAATAAAAAAAAAAAAATATTCTTCAACACTATCTGTCAATCAAAGTACCCCACCTTGCCTCCCCCCCTCTTCCAACCGCGCGGTCAGTCCCAACCCTCCCTCCACCCCCCACCAATCCTCCATTCAAGAGTTTTTAACATTTAGTATTAAATAATACCTCAGATTAAAGTTAGGATAATATAATTGACATTGCTGGATTCCTTGTAAGACCAGGAATATTTTGAATATAAATGTCATATATTTTGGACAAAAGATAACATAATTACCTAGAGAACAATTTTTATCTAAAAATTGTATGTTTAATGCAAAATATATGTTGTTTATATTCAAAATGATCACCAAATTATAAGAATTCCAGCAATGTAAATTATATTCTGACCGGGTAATTTGTATGAATTTTATGAGCTAAAACAAATATCTTCAGTTAAAAAAAATAATAATTCTTCACCGGGTAACAGATGGTCGGTCGGTCGGTCCCTCCCTCCCCCCCACCCCCCACCAACCGTCCCAAGGAGATGTGTGGGATAACCACTAAATTTTAATAAATAATACCTCAAACTAAAGTTAGGATAATATAATTGACATTGCTGGATTCCTTGTAAGACCAGGAATATTTTGAATATAAATGTCATATATTTTGGACAAAAGATAACATAGTTACCTAGAGAAATATTTTTATCTAAAAATTGTATGTTTAATGCAAAATATATGTTGTTTATATTCAAAATGATCACCAAATTATAAGAATTCCAGCAATGTAAATTATATTCTGACCGGTAATTTGTATGAATTTTATGAGCTAAAACAAATATCTTCAGTTAAAAAAAAAATAATTCTTCACCGGGTAACAGATGGTCGGTCGGTCGGTCCCTCCCTCCCCCCCACCCCCCACCCCCCACCAACCGTCCCAAGGAGATGTGTGGGATAACCACTAAATTTTAATAAATAATACCTCAAACTAAAGTTAGGATAATATAATTGACATTGCTGGATTCCTTGTAAGACCAGGAATATTTTGAATATAAATGTCATATATTTTGGACAAAAGATAACATAATTACCTAGAGAACAATTTTTATCTAAAAATTGTATGTTTAATACAAAATATATGTTGTTTATATTCAAAATGATCACCAAATTATAAGAATTCCAGCAATGTAAATTATATTCTGGCTGGGTAATTTGTATGAATTTTATGAGCTAAAACAGGCAGTCAGGCAGGGTGGCGGGTGGTGCGAATCTAAAAATAGCTCTCGAGCCGGACACTCACCGCGTATATGATGAAAAATGCCGCGTTAAGTGAAAGTTCAGCTTTGGCAAGGCACCGCGTATATGCGAAAACGCGTTAAGTGAAAGCGCGTTAAGCGGGGTAATACTGTGTATATATATATATATATATATATATATATATATATATATATATATATATATATATA
>NW_024749657.1:2384633-2392920 GCF_018991925.1 Homarus americanus | reverse complement strand
AATGATCGGACAACGTCCATTTTGGTTAACGTCACGTTTCCAAGAACGTATCTAGGACGTTAACCGGCGCATGACTGTAGTTCCCTTAAGCACATTAAGGAAAAAAGAACTAACTCATCTGGGGTCGAAGTTGCTTCGCAGGAACAGAAATATTGCTTCTTCTCTCCAAATTCAGATCACGAATCATCTGTCATGGTGGACAAAGTTGGACAATCTAATCGGTTCATCACCCTGGGTTCTCCCTCAAACAGACTTGGTCGTTTGTACGGATGCGTTCTAGATAGGATGAGGATACCATTCATCAAAAGGAGAGTTCCGCCAAGGGAAGTGGAACAACTCCCTTCAGGACCAACACATAAACATCAAAGAATTATCAATAGTCCTATTCTTTTTGTTGACGAACCCAAACTTCAAAAACATGATGATTCTGTTTGCCATGGACAACACAGTGGCAGTGTTTTGCCTCAATCATCAAGGCTCAACCAGATCTTGGACTCTTCTCACACTGTCAGAAAATTTTTTCAAGTTTTGTGTAAAATGACAACTATATCTCAAGGCAACTCACATACCAGGAGTACAAAACAATTGGGCAGATGCGTTACCCCATCTCCGGCCAGTGTCGACGGAAACAGAATGGTCCCTGAAGCCATCGCAGTTCAAGAGTCTAGCGACGAGGTTTGGGACTCCACAAATAGACCTCTTTGCCTCACAAAACAATCACAAGTTGCCAATTTATGCTTCTCTGGAAAAATCGAATCTACTAGGAAATGCTCTACTCATAGATTGGAACCGTTGGAATTTAATCTATCTGTTCCCCACCTGTAAAAATGTTATCCAAAGTGGTTCACAAACTCAGATCCTTCCAAGGAAAGGTCCTCATAATTGCACCATATTAGATCCTACAACCATGGTGTCTGGATCTGTTCGACTGGTGCCCGCATCCACTACAATTTCAACAAGGATGTCTAGACCAGGTACTGCACCCTCAGTTTGAGATATCCTTGGCACTTCACACTTGGAGTTTCTCAAAAGAAGTTTAAATAGAATGTTGGGTAATTCCAATATAGTTAACCAAGTAATAGCAGGTCATAGGCCCCAAACTTCTATGCAATATGAGAAAGCTTAGAGCCTTTTCCAAAAATGTATTAAGTTAACGGCTCCAGACACATTGTCGGAAACAGTGGTGTTGGAACTTTTGGATTTTCCGTTCAGAGTTAAAGGCCTTCAATGTTCTACAATTGCATCTTATAAATTAGCATTGGTTGACCCTCTGGTGTAGGGTTTTAACATTACTTTGAATCATAGAATTTATCAAATGCTCAGATCATCCTTTTTCATTCAGAGAACCCCTCGGCCTAAGAGAATCCCACCTTGGTCACTAGATAAAGTTACTAACTTTCTTATGGGGCTTAACTACAATACAAATCTGAGCCGGGACAGATTGCTCCAGCAAGCAGCTTTCCTTCTAGCAATAGCAACAGTTATGAGAATCAGTGAGCTGGTTTCAATTTCCAATAATCCATCATTATTTCCTACGGAGATTCTAAGAAAAATTGAAAGGGAAGATTTTCAAGTTCAACCTATCCGGATCAAATGGCTGATGGATGAGACAAGGGTTCCTCATATGTTGTGCCCAGTTAAGAACCTTCAAGAGTAGTAAACCAGACTCCCTAATTGAGGCCCCTATGTATTCTCATCACAGGATGGTAAGAAATTGTCTCCTAGTCAAATGACAAAATATTTATCTCAGTTAGTGAGTCAAGCAGACCCTGGCAAGAAATTTTGGGCACATGACACCAAGAAATATGCAGGGTCTGTGGCCTTTCTGCAGCATATGAGCCTCAGTCAGATCAAAGAAGCAGGCTTTTGGAAATCTTCAAAAACCTTTCAAAACAGCTATCTTCATCTATCTCTTTAAAGATGCTCCACATGCAGTGGTCCTGGGGTCCCCTCCTCCAACTCGTCCATCTCCAAAACCAGGACCTTCTTCTTCCTCATCAGAATAGAGTGAGAATCCTGACATGGGAGTTTCCGGACCACAGAATGCGGACTAGAGAGGTACAACCTGTACTGTATTATTGTAATAAAAATATACTGTACTGTATTATTGTAATAAAAATATACTGTACTGTATTATTGTAATAAAAATATACTGTACTGGTAATTATTGAAAATTACTGTACAGTATACAATAATTATACAAAAACTGTAATAAAGTACCTGGTATGTGTGCCATTCTGAAACTGATTACCGTATATCTCGGCCTATATGGCGTCGGGGTGCATAAGACGGCCCCCCCAAATTTCCATTTAAAAAGTAGCTTTTGAGCTCTATTCGCTGTATAAGACCAGTACCCCAAATGTGACACTTACCCACTGACTCAGTAGTCCTCTACCAACCATCCTTGGTTTTTTAAAATAAGGCCAATTCACTTCAAGTAATGTCATCAAATGTTACCCGCTGGTTAGTGTAAACACTAGAGACGTCACTGAAGCGTCTGCTATTTACCAGAAACTGGAACTAATGTCGGTGTCGAGTAAAATTTTTCCATTTACTTGAAATGGATTTACCGATTTATTTGTTTATTTATTTATTTCCAATTCACTTCAAGTAATGTCATCAAATGTTACCCGCTGGTGTAGTGTAAACATTAGTGACGTCACTGATGCATCTGCTATTTACCGGTAACTGGAACTAATGTCGGTGTCGAGTAAAATTTTTCCATTTACTTGAAATGGATTTACCGATTTATTTGTTTATTTATTTATTTATAATATACTGTAACATATTAAACACACTGCAAGTATTTTCTTTAATTTATACGCTTGCTTCGCACGAGACGATCGGTGGTGGGAGTGTTACCTCGTCTCGGTGGTGGGACTGTGTTCCCACTGTTTATACAACAGCTACCACTGTATTCTAATTGTGGTGTTTCATTAGGATTTGAGTGAAAAAGGTTATATATATATATATATATATATATATATATATATATATATATATATATATATATATATATATATATATATATATATATATATATATATACTCTATATATATACTGTATATATATATATATATATATATATATATATATATATATATAAATATATATATATATGTATAATATACATATATATATATATATATATATATATATATATATATGTATATATATATATATATATATATATATATATATATATATATATATGTATAATATATATATATATATATATATATATATATATATATATATATATATATATATATATACACTGCTTATATATATATATATATATATATATATATATATATATATATATATATATATATATATATATATATATATATATATATATATATATATATATATATATTCACAATATTTTATAATCACAGTCATGTACTGAATATTCTATGCAAAAAATATAAATTTTAAATTAATTATTTCTAGTGTGGTCGACTTCCTACACAAAGACAGGCTATAAATAGCCATCTTATCTCAACCTCCTTCCTTCCCCCTCCATCCCTCTGTTCTCAGAGAGGTCTTGGTAAATAACTTTTGTTTGTTTATTTTCATTGTTTGTCTAATTTATCATGTTGTATCAAAGTAATATTACTAAAAGTTTTAGGCAGCTACCAAACAGGGAGATTCTACTGCCTGGGAAGATATTGGAAGCACAATGTACAGTATTGTCTAATGGTAGACCCTACTTCCATATAGCATCACGAAAATTGTGACCAAGTCTTAGGTTGCTGATTTATCTTTCTGCCTCATTTACACACAATTGCAGAGTTTCAATTGTTTCTCTTCCTTTGACAACACAACATACATACAATATAATGTTTCTCACCTTTGATCTTTTTTCCATTTATTTATGGTTGGTTATTTAAAATAATGCCAATTCACTTCAAGTATTGGCATCAAATTTTACCGGCTGGTGTACACTAGTGACTCACTTAAGCGGCAGTTATTTAATTGGAACTAATGTTGGTGTGAGTAAAATATTTCCATTTACAGTGACCCCTCGTTTAACGAACGCCTCGGTTAACGAAATTTCGGTTAACAAACTGCCTTCCATAAGGATCTTCAATTCGGTTAACGAATTTCTTACGAGCCGACCTCAACATGTTTTCGCTTGCACTGGCCGGGCAACCAGCTTTAGTATCAGTCCGCCAATACATTAATCGGTTCTAGGGCTTAAATTCCTTACTATTTTAGTAAATATCAAGAAGTTTATTCTATTCAATAATTTTAAAAGTTTAATATTCAATTATTTAGTCATTTTAACAATTATTGAACATAATTGAAGGTAAAGTGACTAGTTTAATGCGCGGCATCCAGCCTCTTAACACAGCAAACAGGAGTTAGTCTCTCTCTGTTTTCACTTGAGGTAACATCTTGCTTGAGACTCTCTTCAACTAAACGCTTTTTTTCTGTGTTTCCAAGCAAATTATTGGTCATTTTGAAATTTATTTTACATATTGACAATATATAATGCAGTGCAGTGTTGATTTAAAGAAAATAATCTTGAAATACACCAAGAGAACTAAAATTTTATGGGTGAAATGGTGCCATGGGGTGACTTCTCTTCCACCCCAATGCCTTCTCTTCTCCCTTCTCCTCCTCCACCTCCCACTTCAAATGCACATCATCATCATCATCATCCAGGAGCCTTCTACATACACACCTCAAAGTAAGTGAACTTTTCTACCATTTTTGTTGAATTTAGGAAATTTTCGGTGAGCTGGAACCAATTACCCAAAAACCCAATGAAACAATGGTTTCGGTTAACGAACTTTTCGATTAATGAACCACCTTCTGGAACGGATTGAGTTCGTTAACCGAGGGGTCACTGTACTTGAAATAGATTTGCCGATTTATTTGTTTATTTATTTATTTATTTATAATATACAGTTGTACCCCGCTTAACGCGGTCAATTGTACCCACAGGGTACCACGTTAAGTGAAAACCGCGTTAAGTGAACAACAGAACATATGGGATTAATTCCAATAGAGACTGGCCCGACCCCCAAACTCCACTTTTTGACGACACACAACTATGTTGTAGTAAAAATATTATCTTAACTTTATGATGGTATGCACACACAATTAATAATTAAGAGAAATATCAATAATATTAGGTTTTTTAACACTTACATTAGTAGAAACGATGGCTGGGCACACGGGGATGGGCGGTTGGTTCCGAGGCAGAGGGCAGATTATTGGCCCTCACCTGTATCACTTGTATCAATTGTATCACTATCCACCACAGAGGCTTGCAGGGCCTCTTTGTCAAACCCCTCAAAGTCCATATAAGTCCATATCCTCTCTATAATTATCACTATCACTGACTTGGGCCGGCTGTGGTGGGTGGCAGGTGAAGAACTCGGTAATGTTTTGACGACTGGGCGACCTTGTGCGCATCGTGCCTGCGCCGCTTCCCGCGTATATGAGTAGATGAACCGCATTAAGTGAAAGTTCGGTTCTGGCGAGGCACCGCGTATATGAGAAATCGCGTTAAGTGAAACCGCGTTAAGCGGGGTACAACTGTACTGTAATACATTAAACACACTGCAAGTATTTTCTTTAATTTATATACTTGTTTCGCAAAAAAGGGAGGCTACCATTATAACTGGTAGGTGATCATTAAGGACCAAACTCCGAATCCATGACGTGACTTCTGTTAATCATTCTCATCCTAAATTTACCACTGTCGGTAGTTTCAAGAATTAACTCAGTCATTTACTGAATATTCTTTGTAAAAAAATAAATTTTAAATTAATTATTTATAGGAGATAAGTATTATGATCAGTAAATATACAGATATGCATTACTGACCACCTCCGAACACAAGGACGGCTAAAAATAGCCACAGGCGGTCACAGTCAAGGTCACTTTCCCTTTCTTGTCACTGGCAAATGGGGGTGGGGGGGATGATAATAGCAGCTGTGTTTATTACGGTATGTTAGACTGGTTTATAATACATTTTTATTATTTTAATATACCGGTAATCTTCATTTTAATCCAGCTTCCCAAACGTAAGTTTCAGTATAAAATAATTAATGGTAGGACTTTGTGAGTGGTTTACCATGTTTCCATCACCACTCTTGACACGCTAAACCGCAATATTTAAGAGGTAAGAATTTTATACTTGGTGATTAAGACGACCCCCTAACTTTGGGCAGATTTTTTTAATGTTCAAATTCCGTCTTATAAGCCGAGATATACGGTATGGTAAAAATGTAAAGGAAAATATGGAATAGCAGAATGCATCACATATTGATGAATGCTATTGTTTTCTTAATATTTATCTTCATTCAAGAGTTTGCTAATAATAAAATACTGAGCAGCTTACCTAGACTGAGCTCGAAGAGCTGGATCTAATGAGGGAACTGTGATGGTGATGCAGACCTGTACTGTGTCACCTGCAAGGTGCACTGGCCCACCTAACACTTGAGCTCGCACTTCCACCATTTTCTGTAATAAAATATTATAACAGTCTTTTTAGATCAAGAAAAATATATCAAGGGCCTGATAAATTAATTCTATGTTGTGTTTATAACATACAGTATTGTGATGCTGTTAAAATTGAACAGAGCAAGAAAAATGCTTGTCAAAATTAAATACTGTAATGTATTGCACTGGCATGGTTCAGGTCCTTTAGTATACGTACCTGCAGGAAAAGGTCAGTTTATACACATCAATGAAGGGACGAGGAGGAAGAGGGTACACTTTCCCATAGGGACCAAACGATTGCCTGGAAATTGCATCAAAGAAAATACAAAAATACAGGTAATGATAAAGTGTCCATATAACTTGTGTTTTGTCTGTTAATGATTGGGTCAGACAACATACCAACCACAACTAACTGAAAAATAATCTAAGATTGTTAAAATAGGTCTTGGTGGTTCATTTTATCTGTTATTAGATGTGACATAGCTTGGTAACTTGATCATAAACATAAGAGACTCGATGCTTTGCAAGGACATGCAAATACTGTATGATCTTTGCAAATTCATATTTTTCCATTCACCCAGACAAAATTATTATTTTATACCTGTAGTACATGAAAATGAACATATTAGTAGATCCCTTCAAAATATTACAGGTTTTAAGGTGGTGCCCAGCAAACATGGGGCTGAAGCTGGCTTTTGCTTCTGGAAGCCATTTTTGAGGGGCTTGGCTTTGAACCCACAGGCCTGGCTTTGAATTTTCTTCTTTACACAGACACACACACACTGACCATATCGTGATGTCACAGCAGACCTGATCTCTTACAGTTCTGTTCCCAGAATGACCTAACCTTAGAGAGCCCAGGTGCATGCTGATCCCTCCTATTGGCCTATTCTCATAATGACCTCATCTGAACCTCTGACAAGTACCACCTCTGCCTCTCTGTCTTCTCAGCCCCAGGTACTGCTGGCTAACCGTCAGCAAGACCTATAGAATATAAGGTCTGCTCACGCATTTAAGAAAATGGAACCTCCCGAAATTCATACTGTTACTTGTGTCAACCCCTCTCTGGCCAAGATCACATAATATGCAAAGAATAAATTTTAACCTCTACAGTTGACCTCTAGGGGTAAAAAAAAATACAATGGACCTCACACCTGACTCCTAGTCAAGATACTTTACCAGATGCATAACCTGTCATCCCAATAACCTCACCTCACCATTTCAGCTTGATGTTCCTCATTTATACAAAAGATTTAGTGCTGGTGTTTTTTGGGCTATTTTCATGTACAGTACTAGCAAACCAAGTCATTGAGATTGAATGAAATATTAACTTAGAAAAGAGAATTCTGACAATTTGCCTTCCACTTACAGAAATAAACTATCTTGACTTTGAAGGTAAATCTAAGAAGATTGCAGATGGTCAGATAAATACTCTAGGCAAAATAATATATTTACACAATAACCCTTAAATAAACAAATTTGCTTTATATATCAGCATCCATCTGGGATGCTTGATGGCAAATTTTGTCAACGGTAATGTTAATGTCTAATTCCTTCTGCGGTGAATCTGCTTCAGATCCAGCACCTGTGATCACCAAGCCTACCGGGTACCCCCCCCCCATATATTCTGGTGTAAGTGGCGGTGTAATGACCACGGTCGTAGACATTACAGTAGTTAACATAAAATTAGACAATTCATATTGCTCTCAATAGCCCACAAAACATGCCTCCTTTATTGAGTCCCCCATCTAAGGTGTCCGTTTTCTTATTGCTTCAGGATGCCTGAACCCTCTGTTTTCTCTCCATTTCATGTATCTCATAGAC
>NW_024749657.1:2307060-2384533 GCF_018991925.1 Homarus americanus | reverse complement strand
ACAATTACCCAAAACCCATTGAAACAATGGTTTCGGTTAACGAGCAACCTTCTGGGCATTGTGCAGGTACCGAGAGGGACCTGTTCAGTACAAATAAATAATATTGGAAAATCTTCTCACAAATATTTAAAAAAAAATTATTAAAGACAGTCTTCCCTCAAGTTCGTGCTCTATTAATAAGTACTGTAATAGAGAACGAACTTGAGGGAAGACTGTCAATAAATTTGTTTTTGATTATTTGTGAGAGGATTTTCAATTATTATTTATTTGTACAGGTTGACAATCCCTTATCCGAAATCATAAATATTGTTTTGTTTTGTTTTTGTTATTGTGGTATTAGCCCACCCGGGCACAAGTCACTGACCCATATTGGGGCCTGGGAGGCGAAAATATAATAATAATTTTAATAATAATAATAATAATTCATAGGTCTAGGTAAGTGTTTCTCACTTTTATCTTTTCATTCTTGTATTTTATTATTATTATTATTATTATTATTATTTTATTAATACAGTATTATTGTTATTATTATTATTATTAATTTTATTATTATATCTTCTTATTATTATTTTTTATTATTATTATTATTTTATTTTGGTGTATTTTTATTAAAATTTTATTTACTATGAACAATTATTATTATTATAATTAGTATTACTATTACATTTTACCCCCAGGCCCCGATGTGGGTCAGTGATCTATGCCTGGTGGGCTAATACCACGTTAAAAATGCTCCACAAAAAACTTTGGTTTTCGCAATTTCAGATAAAGGGTTGTCAACCTGTGTGTTGCACGCCATGCCTTAACGCACGCCTGCGCACACCGCGCACGCACGCACACACACACACACACACACATATTTACAATACAGGTAAAGGAAATTACTGTCTCTAGAACGAATGGCTCCCTGTCCCAGCCACAAAAATGCCGGCAACTTTAAAACTACCCTCAGACATTCTTGGGTACATCCAGGGTGTCATCCGCGAATTGCCAAGAACTGCGAAGTAAAAATCAGTGAACTTGGGGGCCCCCTGTACAGTACACGTTTTTGGCTTTATGCACCTTCTTCAGAACTTAACCCCAGTGTAAGATGTGACATGACTGTATACTGTAATAATAAAAAACTTACCCATATCTGTGTTAAAAGTTGGTGTAACATGTAGAGGAATTGGTAGCAGGAGGTGTGTGTGTGACAGGTTGAGACACACTTCATGAGCCTTGCTATAAGGCACGACCATTGGTTTTAGAGATGGACGCTGGCGGCATGATTCAGCAATAATTTCCTCACTTTGTAGTGTTACGGAATACTGAAAAAAATAGTTAACTATTGTACATGAACCTGAATAAACCTGAAATCAAAGACATTAAACAATAACATATCTTCTTGAGTTTGGTATTAATTTACATTCTATCGTCAATTCGTGTGTGCAAACAATCTCAGATTTACGAGGCTTCAGTATATGAGAATACATAGTTATAAAATTTGTTGTCCCAAGCTTTGATTGTCATAATAGTCTTGCTGTAGAGCCGGCAAGAATAACTCAAAGGCAAAATTAACATGTGTTGTTCATATTAAATCAGATAAAATTAGGGTGAGAATGTTTTGGAACAAATCTCAATCATGCTGATACTGTGCCAGAATTACCATAAGTTTACCATGTTGAGTTGGGGTCATGTTCCGAGTGGTTATCTTCAGGACATTTTATCACATAAATGGTACAGTACTGTACTGTACTTCCACTTAAAGAGCATATAATTTGCTTTAATTATTTTTTTAATAAAAAAATTTAATTGATGAGAAAATTCAGTTTATCTTTGATCGAAGGTTTTTTTTAGATTTAAAAAGAAAAAAGAAAAAAAAAGAAAATACAGTTCTGTACAGTACATGCATGTACTGTATATGAAAAATGTGAGAAATTATATTAAACTTGAGCCCAGGGCTCTAGTCAAACCCACAGCTTGTTTCCCCCTTTTAAGATGCATTAACAAACCCATTTTCACATCTAAACTACCATATTTTATGGCATATAAGATGCACTTTTTTGTCCAAAAATGGCAAAAAAAAAAATCAGCCTTTGTCCTATACGTCAAGTTGCAGTCTCCCGTAAGCTAATGACTCCCCCAGTTGCTGTCTCCAGTAGGCTAAATTCTACCTAACGAACTCCAGAATTAAAAATGTTATTACTTAAAACCATTATTATTACTATGATTTTTAATTAATTAAAAAATAATTATTGTAAATATAAAAGGTCGATCTATAACTACTCTGTACTGTACTGATGACGATACAGTGATCCCTCGGTTAACGAGCGCCTCGGTTAACGAAATTCCTTCCATAAGATTCTTCACTTCGGTTAACGAGCAATCCCTGGATTAACAAATTCCTTACGAGCGCCCCTCAACATGTTTTCGCTTGCTCACTAGCTGTCGTATTAGTCCGCCAATACAGTAATCGGTTCAAGGGCTTAAATTCCTTACCATTTTAGTAAATATCAAGAAGGTTGTACTATACTGTACAATCATTTTAAACGTTTTATATTAAATTTTTTAGTCATTTTAACAATTATTGAACATAATTGAAGTACTGTACAGGAAACTAGTTTCATGCGCACCAAACAGCCACTCAACACACCAAGTTTGGCATCAGCTTGTTTACAGGTTCAGAGGAAGGAACATCTTGTTTGAGACTCTTCAACATAAATGCTTTTTTTCTGTGTTTCCAGTCAAATTATTGGTCATTTTCAAATATATTTTACATATTGATAATATATAGTGCAGTGCAATGTTGATTTAAAGAAAATAATCTTGAATTACACCAAGTCAACTAAAATTTTATGGGTCAGTCCAGAGGTTCCTGACATTTTCATGGAAGGTGACTCACCTTCCAAGAAGCAGTAAAATGCTTCTCTTCCACCCCAATGCCTTCTCTTCTCCCTTCTCCTTCACCCCCATTCTAATTCCCATCATCATCATCATCAACCAGGAGCCTTCTACATGCACACCTCAAAGTAAGTGTACTTTACTGCATTTATTTTTCGTTTGTATGTAATTTTCGGTGAGCTGGAACCAATTACCCAAAAACCCATTGAAACAATGGTTTCAGTTAATGAATTTTTCGGTTAACGAGCAACCTTCTGGAACGAATTGTGCTCGTTAACCGAGGTACCACTGTAACTTGAGACAATTAACGTCCGTACGGCAGACACCCAAGTCTTCAGAGGTAGCTACCCGGTAAGTAGTAACCATTTCTGAACTCTTACAAGCATTACAATCTAAAAATGCCATACTTGCAACATCTATTTTTCAATCTACAAATACCTAATACAAATGAAGATTTACAGATAATTTTCTTCTCACATTTATATCTGTTATCATCGCTGGCGACATTGTAGCCAGGTTAAACTGGTCTCTGTAACCACCAGGCTATTGGGCCAAGCTGTTGTTTTTCAACTTGTATTTTTGGGTAGATATACGTAACTTTCTTCATTTATTTTAACTGATACATATATACATACACCATCCTATGTACATATTGTGAAAAAAGTAAAAGAAATAATTGTCCTAAGGGCAAACACATAAAAGGAATATACATTTCTTTGCACACGAGTTAGCTGGCTAGGTGATGAAGGTGCCAAGTGCTGGTGGTGGTGGTGGTGTGTGGTGGTGGTGGTGGTGGTGGTGGTGGTGGTGGTGGTGGTGGTGGGGGGAGCGCTACAGGAATCGGAGGAGGTAGCGTTGCTGTTGCTATGGTAAACAGGGAGCACAGATGTAAATGCAAATGGTGGCTGTTTAATTTTCATTTGACTTTTTTTTTTACTGGATGGCAAAACAGTATTTTTGTTCAATCCAGAATGCGACATCTAGCTTTATACCCAGGTGTGTTAATGCCTAGCAATAACTCGCCAAGCCAACATACAGGCAATTAAAACATCTAATAATTATTTAATACATAATATTAGGAGGACACGTCGCTACCTGGCATTTAATTGCAATTCTCAAAACCCCCTCTCTCACCTTCCATCACAGGCATTGCTACCGTCATCTTCTTGCCTGGCGAATCAGCTGTAAATACGCACAAAGAAGGCTCCGCTAATTTGTGTTGTAATCGAGTGAATTTTATTTTGTTTATGTGTCTCAGATATTGTGTTTGGGTCTTATACGGTCTGGTCAGCATGGCAACCACAGCGCGTCTTCTATTATGAAGACAGTAGATCGTTAGTGACTAATATCCTCTGCTTTCAAGTCACTTAGTGAATGACGTTGTTTTTCGCCCTTCCGGGCTAGTATGAATATACAGTACAGTATAGTCTACATTTACGCTGTCAATTGAACCCGTGGAGGCCCGCGTAAAACGAAAAACGCGTAAATGAAATAACAGAACATATGGGATTAATTGAAATAGAGACTGGGCCAACCCCCAAACTCCACTTTTTCCGACACAATACGTAAATTGTAGTAAAAATAACATCTCAATTTTATGATGGTATGCACACATAATCAATAATTAAGAGAAATATCAATAATATTAGGTTTTTTAACACTTACGTTAGTAGAAAAGCTGGGTCGGCACACGTGGATGGCGGCTGGTTACGAGGCAGAGGGCAGATTAGTTGCCCTCCGGTGAATCACTTTCACTACTCGCAGAGGTTTGCAGGGCCTCCCAGACAAACCCCTCAAAGTCCATATCCTCACTGTCACCATCACTATCACTAACTTGGGCTGGCTGTGGTTGTGGTGGGTTGCGGGCGAGGAAGTCCTCAATACTACGTTGACGACTAGCATTGATGTTGTCGAGATAGATCTGGATATATGGCTCCATAACTTTCGTCAGATGGTTATTAGACACTTCATACCGATGCTTGTCGGGGTCGTTGTCAAGGATGAGCTTAAGTTTCTCCCCCAACTCGATGATTCCTTCACATTATCATGGCTTGGTCCAGGTAATTCAATGGTTTTCTCTGGTGGTGGGGGTCCAGCGGAAGCCGTTGTGAGGGGAATAGCGGGCACAAGAGAGAACTGTATACGCGGACTGAGAACAATGAGACAGGCCCTGCTAGGTCAGCGACTTCTACCCTCTGGTGGCAGGGCACATCATGTTACATTAGACCAATCACAGCTAGCGGCGGAGGGAATGCGTGGGTGGTAAGGATGCGTGGCCCAATCACAGTCCAATACGTTATATGACGTCAGTGATAATGTAAGAGCAGCCTAATGTGCACCCCTCACCGCGCCGCTTCCCTCGTATGGTCAAGAATGGACCGCGTGGGTAAAAAATGGCGCGGCGGTCTGGTCCTCTCCAGCCGCTCGCCGCGTAAACGACCAAATTTACCAGACGCTGACCTCCCGGTCTTACTAGCAATCAAGAGTTATGTTGGGATGGACCTTGTATCCTTAATATGGGTTATATGAGAACCATTCAGGGTGGAATTCTCAACCTAATACATCTTGCTAGTGTAATGGTGAACGATGTTAGCCAATGGAGCGTTATGGTAGCAGCTTTATTTATAATATTACAGTAAGTCCTCGTTTAATGTTTCCCCCGACAACGTTGTTTCGTTATAATGCCGCTACTCTTTAGATACCCATGATTCGGACAACGTCCCGCCGATTCGGTATAATGTCATCACGGACTACTGTGTACGGCGCATCACCCTCTCTCACCCAGTCAGAGCAGGAGGAGGAGCCACCCTCCGGGTCTCAGTGATTCGCCACCTTCCTCCTATTCCACCCTCCTCCTCTCCCGCCCTCCTCCTCTCCCGCCCTCCTCCTCTCCCGCCTCCTCCTCTCCCGGCCTCCTCCTCCTCTCCAGCCCTCCTCCTCTCCCGCCCTCCTCCTCTCCCGCCCTCCTCCTCTCCCACCTTCCTCCACTCCACTACCTACCACACACTCTCTCCACCTCTGCCCATCAGTGAGTACAATACAAAATGATTAAGTTTAATTATCTTTATGGCTGTATAAAATACTGTACACTATTTTCTATAAAAATTCCATTGAATTTACGTATATGCACAGTGGTCCCTCGGTTAACGAGCACAATCCATTACCAGCAGGTTGCTTGTTAACCGAAAATCTCGTTAACCGAAACCATTGTTTCAATGGGTTTTTGGGTAATTGGTTCCAGCTCACCGAAAATTGCCTAAATTCAACAAAAATGGTAGAAAAGTTCACTTACTTTGAGGTGTGTATGTAGAAGGCTCCTGGATGATGATAATGATGTGCATTTGAAGTGGGAGGTGGAGGAGCAGAAGGGAGAAGAGAAGGAAGTGGAGGTGGAGGAGAAGCATTTTACTGCTTCTTGGAAGGTGAGTCACCTTCCATGAAAATGTCAGGAACCTTTGGACTGACAAATTCTCCACCATGAACATCCTCTCTCCTTCTTGAAGTGGAAGGCTGAGGGATAGCATCTTGTTCCCTCTGACTTTTACTGAAGAAAGTGTCAATTGTGGTCTGTGGGGCATCTGTCCTCCTCACCATTAACTTATGTTCAAAGAAGACCATTGTGTCCTCAACATGACACAAAGTTAGTTCAGTTTTTTCCACTTCTGGGTGCTTTGAAGCCAGTTCCCTGAACTTCTCCCAGTAGTAAATCACATCTTTCAACTGTTTAGCTGACATATGGTCATCACTTTCAATTTCCTCCTCACCACTGTCAGCCTCTACCTGTAACATCTCATCCAGTTGCTTCAAGTCATCAGGAGCAAGTTCCTCCTCATGAGACATCACAAGCTCTTCCACATCCTCCTCCTCCACTTCAAGGCCCAATGACTGACCAATGGACACAATCTCCTGGTCCAACTCTGTTTCTTTCTCAAATCCTTCAAAATCATGGACTACTGATGGCCACAGTGTTTTCCATGAAGAATTCAGGGATCTAGTGGAGACTTCTTGCCATGATGACACAATTAATTTTACAGCCTCCAGGATGTTCAATTGTGTCTTCCAGAAATGTTTCAGTGTTAGTTCAGGATCATTGGAAGTTGCCTGATGACACCTAAACATTTTCTTCATGTACAACTTCTTGAAGTTGCTGATCACATTCTGGTCCATTGGCTGTATGATTGATGTAGTGTTTGGAGGCAAAAACAACACTTTCACAGTCAAATTGATACTCCAAATTTCTGGCAAGGTCAGGGTCATGACCAGGAGCATTATCCATGAGGAGAAGAGCCTTTAAAGGGAGTTTATTGGTGGTTAGGTAGCTGTTGACAGAAGAGCAAAACACATCAACAGCCCATTCATTAAAGAGCTGTCTTGTCACCCATGCCTTACGGATGGGCTTCCAATAAACTCCAAGCTTTCCTCTTACCACTTTTTGTTGTTTGAACACCCTGGGGTTCTCAGAGTGGTAGACAAGCATAGGCTTCAGTCGGAAATGCCCAGGTAAAGAGGCTTCATCTTTGGTGATGAATGTTCTTTTAGGCATCTTTTTCCAGAACAGCCCAGTTTCGTCCATATTGAACACTTGCTGTGGAAGATAATTTCTTCATCCATCAGTTTTTTAAACTCCACTAAAAACTTTGCTGCCCCTTCCTTATCAGCACTAACAGCTTCACCATGCCTAACAACACTGAAAATGTCACTTCTTTTCTTAAATATTTCGAACCAGCCTTTGCTGGCCCGAAAATCTTCAAATTCTGTGCCTGAAGAACCAGGTTGATCTGTCTTTAAATGTTCGTAAATCTCCCTGGCTCTTTCACAAATGAATTCAGTTGAACTGAATCACCTTTTATCTGTTTTTCCCTAATCCAGATGATAAGTAACCTCTCAGTTTCTGCAATTAGGGATCTACTTTTAAACACTCTTGCAGATTTGTCTCTCACTTTCACTTCTTTAAATTTGTCTTTTTGTGCAAGAATTGTCGACACAGTTGATGTCGACATGCCATATTCTTTGCATAGCGCCTTGTTCATGTTTTTTTTTATGATTTCCTGCTTGGTTTGGATTGAAATCGCTTTTCTTGATCTCTTAGGCCCCATGCTGGATTCAAACCATGTCAACACGTGCTTTTTAAAGTTAAACTTGTTGTAAACAAAGAATATTTTCTTTAAAATAACACTGCACCGCGCTATATAGTGTCAATATGTAAAATAAATTTGAAAATGACCAATAATTTGCTTGGAAACACAGAAAAAAAGTGTTAAGTTGAAGAGAGTCTCAAGCAAGATGTTACCTCCAGTGAAAACAGAGAGAGACTAACGCCTGTTTGCTGTGTTAAGAGGCTGGATGCCACGCATTAAACTAGTCACTTTACCTTCAATTATGTTCAATAATTGTTAAAATGACTAAAAAATTTAATATTAAACTTTTAAAATTATTGAATACAGTCAACCCTCACTTTACGCGGTCCCACATTACGCGTTTCCATGTTTACGCGGTACCCTGCCGAAACCAGAATGCTCACATTCCGCGGTGCGTGTACCCCTTTACGCGGAGAGCGGCTGGCGAGCTGCGCCATTTTTGGGATCCAAACCTCCCGCCATCTCTCCCGCCATCAGCCATGTTGTGTAAGCGGCGCGAGTAGGTTGCGCAGTGTGTGTCTTTGTTGCGTTATCAGTGACGTCATATGACGTATCGGACTGTAATTGGCCATGCATCCTTACCTCCCTCCGCTGCTAGCTGTGATTGGTTTAAAGTAATATGACGTGTCCACCCGCGGGAGGGAGGGAGGAAAGACGACGCTTGACCTAGCCGCGGCAGTTTCATCCCTCCAGGCCACACCGTGTAAACGTGCATCCATTGTTCTGTAAAATGACTTCCGCCGGACCACCGCTCCCAGAGAGAAACCTTTCCTTACCTGGACCCAGCCGCACTAAGCCAAAGAAGACACGACGTTCCTTAAGCTACGAGGTGAAGTACAAGATCATCCAAGAGTTGGAGAAAGGAACAAGACAGGTTGATTTGGCGCGCCAGCATGGTGTGAACGAATCTATGATCCGGACGATAAAGAAGGATGCAGCCAAGATAAAGGAGCACATGAACATCACAAAGTCTACAGGTGCTTCTATGATCAAGTATTTCCACAACCAGGTGCTTCTCAAGACGGAAAAATTACTTGTGAGCTACTTGGTGCGTCAGGCGCGACGGAACATGGCGGTGGACACGCGCTCAGTTAAGGAGTACGCACGTGAACTGTATGCTGCAGTGTCACGAAAGATGGGGATTACAGAGCCCAAACCCTTTAATGCTTCCTCTGGATGGTTACAGAGGTTTAAGAAGAGAAGCAAGATCACCAATATCAACATTGGTGGTGAAGAAGCTAGTGCTGACCGTGTTGCAGCTAGGGAATTCCTCCGTTTTTACGTGAGATTATGGAGGAAGGACAGTACACCGACGACCAGGTATTTAATATGGACGAATCTGGTCTTTTTTGGAAAAAACTACCTTCCAAGACCTTCGTTGTGAAGAATGCCAGCAAGTGTCGGGGCCGGAAGTGAAGGTTCCAAGTGTTCCCTGAAGAATGCAGTGATGGGTAGGGAAACACCGGGTAACACTGAAGTCCATTTATTCGGATAGGAGAAATACAGGTGGTGACTAGCGTGTGCCATGCACGGCTCACGAAGTCAGACTGAGACTGCCTTGCCATATGGCAGCCTCGGGGCAATGTTGCCACATAACACATGCAGTGTTGCCAATGCACTATATACACCTAGACCTTACTTATTTACTATATGGACTTACGCCCATTGGTACTTACGACCTGCTTTGACTGTGACGTCCATAATGGGACATACGACTGCCACCGCCTGTGGACTAAAAATTTTTTTCAAATGACGCTACGATTTTCTATACCAAACGCCTTCCATCCCGGCTGAGGGAGGTGGCTTGGGTCAGCCGTACACTCACTCAGTGGAGCCGCTTTGTTTGTGCTTGGCTATCGTGATCCTATAAGTACTGATCGCGCTGTGAACCCTTGTTATTATTGTATATAATTGACTTTATAATGACTGAAAATGCTTTAAAAGTGAGTGCTGGTGGTACTCAAGGAAAAGGATATAGCAATTACTTTTGAGATGAAACTGAAGATAATAACACAATATGAGAATGGAAAAACAGTAGCAACAATCTCACGCGACCTAGGTTTCCCACACTCGACTATATCCACTATTCTGAAGGACAAGGAACGTATTCGTGAAGCAGTGAAAGGAACAACACCTATAAAGGGAACTATAATATCAAAGAAAAGACAAGGTCCTATCCACGATATGGAAAAATTATTGGTGATATGGATAGAAGACCAGACACAGAAGCGTGTACCCTTAAGCGTTCTAACCAAGAAGCCTGTTCCAAAGCCTGAAGGAGCAGGCAGGAGATGAATGTGATCAAACCTTTACAGGAAGTCATGGGTGGTTTGATAGATTTAAAAAACGCTACAGTCTACACAATGTTAAGGTGAGTGGAGAGGCAGCTAGTGCCGATGTTGGTGCTGCCGAAGCTTTTAAGGAGGAGTTAGATGATGTGATTGTGGAAGGGAATTATTTGCCTGAGCAAATATTCAATGTGGATGAGACTGGATTATTGTGGAAGCGCATGCCTGAGAGGACATACATCCACAAAGAGGAGAAAACAATGCCAGGATTCAAGGCATTCAAGGACAGAATTACACTTCTGTTGGGGGGAATGTTGCTGGTTTCAAGCTAAAGCCCTTCATGATCTATCATTCAGAGAACCCCAGGGCTTTTAAACATGTCAGCAAGCACACACTGCCAGTGTTTTATCGCAGTAACAAGAAAGCCTGGATGACCCTAGTACTATTTGAGGATTGGTTCATGACTTGTTTCATTTCACGAGCCAAGGAGTATTGTCTGCAACAAAGGATTCCATTCAAGATTTTACTGATTTTGGATAATGCTCCGGGACACCCACCACACCTGGACGACATGCACCCTGATGTTAAGGTAGTGTACATGCCACCTAACACTACCTCTATCATCCAACCCATGGATCAAGGTGCTATTACAGCTTTTAAAGCATATTATTTACGCACGACCTTCGCTCAGGCTGTTGCTGCTACTGAAGGTGAGAAAACGCTCAGACAGTTTTGGAAGGAGTACAACATTTTGTCATGTATAAAGAACATTAGTGCAGCATGGGATCAGGTTACAAAACATTGCATGAATGGAATATGGAAGAAAATCCTGAAAAGATATGTGAACAGTTTCAAAGGATTTAATGAAAGTGAAGTTATTTTGGATATTAGTAACAAGATAGTGGAGTTAGGTAAACAGCTGGAGTTAGAAATTGATACTGAAGATGTTGGACAGTTGTCTTGATAAAATCACACGGGAAAATGGAAAACAACGGAGTACCTTAGCTTTCGTCTTTATTCAAGACATCTTCAGAGGCAACTGGATTACATGGACAGAGAGAGGCTTAAATATACAGGGTGACCTAAGAACATGAGGTCAGGTCATAATGATGACATCCATATATCCCCACACCAACACACACGTAGAGGAGCTTAAGAGAAGGGTGGTTGAAAGTGTAGCAGAAGAGCTCAGTAACGAGGATCTTATTGAACTAGATGCACAGAAAGTTGCAGAGGAAGAAGAGAGACAAAATGTAGAAGAAGAGCCTGCACCCCCAAAAAGTTTTCAGTGAAACATATGGCAGAGGCATTTGCTACAATTAATAAAGCAATGCAAATGTTTGATGACATGGATCAAAATTATGAGCGTTATGCCAAAGTTGACAGAATGATCCAAGATTCACTTGCTTGCTACAGAGAAATTTATAATGAAAAGAAAAAGCAAACTGTGCAGTCTAAATTGGACACCTATTTCAAGAAGTCCCCCAGTACTGGCTCCTCACGCCCCACCAGTGCTGCCTCTTCACTCCCTCAAGATGATCCAATACCTTCAACCAGCAAGTTACCACAGTACATAAACCTGTCTGAAGGAAGCGACATTGATGACCCACCCAGCCCTGTCTCCTCCTCTGCTTCATCCAATTAATATAGTCTCCATGTATCCTGTAAATAGAAAATTATGGGGGCCCCCTGTGCATTCAGCTGACTACATTTAAGGTAAGTGCTCAGTCACACTGTATCCTTCCTCATTATTTATTACTCTTACTGTACTGTATCCATTCCTCATTATTTATTACTTTTACTGTACTGTATTTCATTGTAGATTTTTTTTTAGAAAAAAAAAATTAATTTTTTTTAAAATTTATTTTTTATCTATGTCGGACTTATGACCAATCGGACTTACGACCTGGATTTGGGTCCCTAACCCCGCCGAAGTCGGGTCTAGGTGTAATTGGTCTTATGTTTACATTCGCTTCAGGAGTAAATATCAAGAAAAGTTGTGCTCTTGAATAATTATTTTTGAATTTTTAAACTAAAATTATTAGGCATTCTGAAATTTGGTTTACATATTGATAATATATATAGTACAGGGAACAGTTTTTGAGGGCCAATCAGCTGATTGAATCACCCAACAATGCTTCTCAGTTTAACTTTTTTTACAGTGGAGTGAACATCCAGTTTGTTGGTCACTTTGAATATTTTTGAATTTTTAAACTAAAATTATCAGTCATTCTGAAATTGATAATATACAGTGCAGAAATTATTATGAAACACGAAGAAGGCATTAGAACCAATGCACTCTGTAAAGAATATGGCATGTCATCATCGACTGCCTCTACAATCAGCTGTTTGATATGTAAACAAAGCTGCCGGGAATACGACATACACACCTCAAAGTAAGTTAAAATACAGTATTCTATTGTTTTTTATCTTTTATTGGACAGTATACTGTACAGTACAATACTTTAATTTGTTTATATTTAATGTTTGTTAATTCTATTACCGGTATACAGTACTTTGTATATACTGTATACTTTTTCTGTGAGTTGGAACCAATTACCCAATATCCCATTGAAATAATATATTCAGTTAACAACCGACTCTGTGGAACCAATTGTGTTCATTAATCGAGGGACAACTGTACTGTACGGTATAAGAAGATTTTATTGTGTTGTGAGATGTGTGTTACTGTAGTGAGAGGCTACATGTGACAGTCATGGTAGAAAAAATAACATTATTGATATGGATAGATAGACAGCATTATTTTGTTACTTATTTTAACTTTATTTTACAGTAGTTTGGACTGAGTCTTTTTATCAGTACAGTACTGCATGCATATTCCAGTTCCTCCTCAGATACTTAATGCCATATATATATATATATATATATATATATATATATATATATATATATATATATATTAAATAGTTTGTGTACCATTATAATATTACTGTACTTTCACATACTCAAATATAGTATGCTTTAAATACACACCAAACATACTTAAACTTTATAAGTAACAGTTAAACAAAAAGCAAAAACGACATATAGGATAGGGAAAAAAGTAAAAAAGTGTAAAAAATTAGGACCATCTTTATTTCTGAAATGAAAACTACAACTTTCTACAAAGTAACTTTTCTTGTTTTTTTGTTGGCAAATTCTTCAATGACATTGTCAAAAACTATTTCATCTGTCAATTGTCGCTCTATAGACAGTATGGCAAGATTTCTCAACCGCAAGGTGCTCATAGTAGATCTTAAGTAATTCTTGATCAGTTTTAGTTTCGAAAAACTCCTCTCACAGGTAGCAACACTAATAGCAATTGTGAGGAAAATCCTCACCGTTATCTTTTATTGAGTATGATCTAAAATCACGGTATAATGACACTGTCACACTAGTGTCATTATCATCTAAAATGATTAAAATCACAGCAATGTAAAAATAACAGCTTGATCTAAAATCACGATATAATGACACTAGTATCAATGTAATACAATGGAAATGTAAAAAGTAGCAACTTAATCTAAAATTACAGACTCAGAGTACAGTGAAAATGGATGTCTGACATAAGCCCCCCGACGAAAGCCACCCAGACAAAAGCCCCCTACTTTGATCGGGGTGGCTTTTGTCTGACAACCCTAACCCAACCTAACCTAACTTAACCTAACCTAACCAATAATTAACCACAGAGAAGAACAGTATATTTTACCCTCAACTATTTAATTATGTCCGTAACTTTTGAGAGCCCTTACTGTTGTCAGACAAAAGCCACCCCGATCAAAGTAGGGGGCTTTTGTCTGGGTGGCTTTCGTCTGGGGGGCTTTTGTCTGGGTGGCTTTTGTCGGGGGGGCTTTTGTCTGTACCCCAGTGAGGATAGTGTCTTAGTATAAAATCGCAATGCTGTGAAACAAAATCTTAATATTTAATCTCAGTACCGCAGCAAAAGTCACATCAATATTTTTTAACCAATACTTTAATATTTCTTACCTTATAGTATTATGTCTTCCAACCAAGTAAATAACTGGATCGAAAACACAAGAGAACTTAAAAGTCGTCTAGCCTCCCCTCGTCTTGTCACGATGGAGACTTGTGCAGAACTGAAGTGAATTGCTTGTAACTGGTGGATTGGTCGGCTGTACATGACCCGAGACTGCATGGTTTTGCAGCTACTGGAGACGTTAATCCTTCCCTTTGTATCGGCGGCAAGTTAATCCTCGTCGTGTCTGACCTAACACCTGACCCACACCACATGAGCTCACTGGCGTACTTGTTTGAAGTTGTTTCCTTAATCCTCAACAGGTTACAGGTTGTGTGTGTGTGGCGGGGGGAAGAAGGCAAGATGATTTGGCGCCCTAGGCAAGCCTTTAGATGTGCGCCCCCTTGAAAGTTTTGATAAGCTAATGTAGGTACAGTAACCCATGACTACATTGTTTTCATCTTGTGGCTTTATTACTTCATCCATGCAAATAACCAATTATTGTTATTACATTAAGTCAATAAATCCTTGACGTAAACTTCAGAGGTCAGGTAACCTTGCCTCATCCCGACAAAGACAGGGAAGGGGCGGCTCAGCCGCCCTGGCAGTAAGTGGCAGTAAGGGAGGGGAGGGGATGGTGGGGTTGGGAGAAGGGTTCCTCAGATGTCAGCCTTCAGGTCACTGCTCGACAGTTCTCCAGGCCGCCAAAGATAAGGACCCGGGTTAGTCCCTTCGGGGGGTTAACGAATAATATTAAAAAAGAAAACACAGTCGGCTACCGTCTACCTACCCTCGCCTCCCTCCGACCCCCCACCCTTCTAACATCCTGCTCCGACCCTCCACGGCTCCACCACAGTGTCCACCACAGTTTTCCCTTCATTTTTAATTTTATCCAAGTTTGCCCTGAATTTGTGGCGCCCCCAGATGTTGGCGCCCTAGGCGATCGCCTAGTTCGCCTAGTGGGTAGCGCCGGCCCTGGGGGAAGTATAGCAAGGGTGTAGCTCATGACGTGGCCGTGATGATGTGGGTCAGGTGTTAGGCCAGACACGACAAGGATTAACTTGCCGCCGATACAAAGGGATGGATTAACGTCTCCAGTAGCTGCAGATATGGGTGATGAGCAGACCCAAAAGTGCCGCCCCCCCAAAAGTGCCGCCCGGGGCGGACCGCCGCTTCTGGGCTACTTTTAGTGATTCAGTTAACAAAATTTTGGGTTTGCAAACGACTCTGTGGAGCCAATTGTGTTCGTTAATCGAGAGACCACTGTATACTTATTTTTACCCACAATAAAGCATAGACAAATTACATATTAGTAATACTACATTATGCAAAAACAACATTTTAAAAGATCAGAATCACATTGAAATATTACACGGCCGTTTGCAGAGGCGGGAAATATGACTGCGAACAACTTCATATTTTTCCCGCCTACTTTTGCACTTAGGCAAATGATCAATGAATAAACCAGAGCATATGGAGCCACATTAATGATTTCACAAAGCTTTGAAATGCAACCACATAAATTACCACAACCTGTACTCAAATGTACTAAGTTAATTACTAAAATTATTATGTATGGGGCAAAAGAAGGGTTGTTTTTACTCAAATTAATCGCTATCTTACATGAATTTCAGAAATGCAAGTTATAGTCTCCTAAGTAAATTCAGCGACATTTTATAAACAAAAAAAAATAAAGTCCTCTGCCCTTTCATAATCCAGGTACTCGTTAATCTCCACCCCCCCTCTTCCCACCCAAAGAGAGAAGGGTCTATTGGGGTAAGGACGTAACCCCCCAAACGGCTCACACCCCTTCTGTGTGTGTGTGTGTGTGTGTGTGTGTGTGTGTAAAAGCACGCAGCGTGTGTGTGTGTGTGTGTGTGTGTGTGTGTGTGTGTGTAAATAATAATAATTAACGGTTTATTGAAAGAGCTTGGCAGCCAGAAGGCTGAAAATTTACAGTTACATATTTGGGGAATGGGTTACGAATTACAAATAATATACAAGTAACATAAGTGATACAAATAAGACATATAATAACTTAGATGGGGATCAGCTCAAACTACAGTTCATTTCAACATAGTGACAGTGTAAGGAGCAGTGTTTACCGGGAGTGAATACACTGATTTATTACATGTTATTGATAATTTTTACAATGGTTGGGACTGGGCTGTTCTTATAGCGATCAGTTCGTGCACGTATGGGCTGGATGCGGTTGTGGTGTCGAACAGCAATTCTCGGACAGGGGATCTCAGGTGGTAGTAGGGGCCGGTGTCGGGGATGGTGTAGAAGCTTCTTACCAAATTTGCAGATGAGGCCGTGGTGATGGTCAGTGAGAGTCGAAAGGGTCAGTGTGTTGAGCGCTTCTTGATATGTGGAGTAGGAAGGGGAGACAATAATCTTGCATGCCCTCTTTTGCACTTTTTCTAGGTGTTTACGTTGTGTGGCATTTAGGGAGGAAGACCAGGTGGGGGAGGCATAGGTGAGCTTGGGAAGTATGAATGTTGTGTATACACTGAGGAGCTCGTGTGCAGGAACTCCGAGGGACTTGAGTCGGCGGAGCAGGTGGAGACGGAAACTGGAGGCTTTGACAACTTCACTGACGTGTGGTTTCCAATTTAGTTTGTTGTCTATGGTGACGCCGAGGACCTTCGTGGAATCTACAACCTGGAGTGTGTTCGGACCTTGGGTAATGGAAGGAGGTGGGACAATGTCGGAGGAGAGGTTGATGTGCATAACCATGGTCTTGGTATGGTTGATGGTGACATGGTTGTTGGTGGCCCAGTTTTGGAGACTGTTCAATAAATCCTGAAGGGCGGTATAGTTGGGAGCAGAATTGTTGACGCTGATCCCAATGGTGGAGTCGTCGACATATTTCCAGCGAGCAGGGGTTTCTCTTAGGGCATTATTGATGAGCATAAGGAAGCAGAGTGGTCCCATCTTGGTGCCTTGGGGGACGCCACAGGTGAGTGACTGAAAGGTGGAGACAGCCCCTCGGAAGCGTACAGCTTGGCGTCGGTCACTGAGGAAGTCTGTAAGCCATGGTATGAGATTTCTCCGAAGCCCGAGGTCAATAGCTTTGTTTATGATTATATTGTGGTCGACTAGGTCGAACGCTTTAGTGAAATCAATGAAGGCGACAGCTACAGACGTTTTTCGGTTTCTCGAGATGGCGGTATATGTAACGAGGAAAGCGACAAGACAGTGAGTGGTGGAGGAAGTTTATGTTGGGCTAAATTGCTGAGGGTTCTGCCAGACCCCTGCAATATCAAAGCATGCTCCAAATGCCACAAACTTTCTGCCAGATTAGGCTGGGTATTGGGGTGATTGCAATAGGTCGTAGCTGATTTAAGGATTGTGGCTGGTTGACTTGGGCACTGGTGATACATAAGAGGTCTTCCAGTCAGCTGGGCATCTGGCTTGACTGAGAGAAGCATTGATGCTGGAGCAGAGGGGTTTAGCAAGCTCCGGGGAGAACTCCTTGAAGAGTTTCATTGGTAAGTCAATGGGGGTGGTAGAGCGTTTTAATTTTAGTTTGTCCAGGCGTTTTGCTACGTCAAATTCTTCTACTAAGTCAGTGGGAAGGGGCTGGTAGGTAAGCAGGGAGAGTGGTTGTGTCGAAAATGGGAGCCGCCTGGCATATAGTAGCGAAATGGTTATTTGTTTGCTCAGCCAGGCCAACATTAGGAGTGAGTGAGTGAGTGAGTGAGGAGTGAGTGAGGAGGAGTGAGGAGGAGTGAGTGGAGTGAGTGAGTGAGTGAGTGGGAGTGAGGAGGAGGAGTGGAGTGAGTGGGAGGGGAGTGAGGAGTGAGGAGGGGAGTGAGTGAGGAGTGAGTGAGTGAGTGAGAGTGAGTGAGTGAGTGGAGGAGGAGTGAGAGGGAGTGAGGAGGAGTGAGTGAGTGAGTGGAGGAGTGAGTGAGGAGGAGGAGTGAGTGAGTGGAGAGTGAGTGAGTGAGGAGGAGTGAGGGAGGAGTGAGGAGGAGTGAGTGAGTGAGTGGGAGTGAGTGAGTGGAGGAGTGAGTGAGTGAGTGAGTGAGTGAGTGAGTGGTGAGTGTGTGTGTGTGTGTGTGTGTGTGTGTGTGTGTGTGTGTAGTGTGTGTGTGTGTGTGTGTGTGTGTGTGTGTGTGTGTGTGTGTGTGTAGTGTGTGTGTGTGTGTGTGTGTGTGTGTATGTGTGTGTGTAGTGTGTGTATGTGTGTGTGTAGTGTGTGTGTATGTAGTGTGTGTGTATGTAGTGTGTGTGTGTGTGTGTGTGTGTGTGTGTGTGTGTGTGTGTGTGTGTGTGCATGTGGGGGTGGGTGTTGTGGTGGTGGTGTGGATGTATGTGTGTAATTATAATACTAATATTAATTAACCATTTATTGAAAGAGGATAGCAGCCAGATTGCTAGAAAATATAGTTACATAATTGGGAATGGGTCTCTAATTTACAAATAATATACAAGTAACATAAGTGATACAAATATGATATATAATAACTAGGTGGGAGAAGCTCAAACTACAGGGCCTTTCAACATAGTGAGACAGCCAAAAAGTAAGATTGACTGGGAGTGAATACACTCGTTGGTTACAAGTTATTGATAATTTTGCAATGGTTAGGACTGGGCTGTTCTTATAGCGATCAGTTCATGTTCAGATGGGCTGGATGCGTTGTGGTGTCAAACAGCAATTCTCGGCTACGATCTCAGGTGGTAGTAGGAGCCGTGTCAAGGATGGTGCAGAAGATTCTTACCAAATTTGCAGATGAGGTCGTGGTGATGGTCAGTGAGAGTCGAAGGTCAGTGTGTTGAGCTTCTTGATATGGAGTAGGAAGGAGAGAATAATCTTGCATGCTCTCTTTGCACTTCTTCTAGGTGTTTACATTTGTGTGGCATTTAGGAAGAAGACCAGGTAGGGGAAGCATAGGTGAGCTTGGGAAGTTTGAATGTTGAGTAAACACTGAGGGGCTCGCCAGGAACTCTGAGGGACTTGAGTCAGGAGGAGGTGGAGACGGAAATGGAGGATTTGACACTTACTGACGGTGGTTTCCAATCTATGGTGACGCTGAAGAGATAGTAGATGTGTGTATGTATGCTAAAAATCATACATAAAAATAATAATAATAATAATAATAATTAACGCGTTTATTGAAAAGTTCTGCAGCCCGAAGGTTGAAAATATACATTCACAAAAATGACTTATTACATACAAAGACATGGGGTGGGTGGGTCATTTAACAAAAGCCATTACTGAAAGAAGAAGGAACATGAAGTGAACAAACAAATTATTATAGTTTACAGTTGATGGCCTGGGCTGGTCTTGTCAGACAGTGTGAGGTCAATAAGCCATGTGGTGTAGTAACTTGTCTGTAGGTGTTGATATGAAGGACCCTCACGTGGTCATGAAGACACCGAGTGGAGTGGTTCACGATGCAGTAACTTGTCCGTAGGTGTTAAGATGAAGGACCTCACGGTCATGGAGACACGAGTGGAGTGGTTCAACAGATGCAGTAACTTGTCCGTAGGTGTTAAGATGAAGGACCTCTCGTCATGGAGACACCGAGGGAGTGGTTCACGCAGATGCAGTAACTTGTCCGTAGGTGCTAAGATGAAGGACCTCACGTGGTCTTAGGGACACTGTGGGGTGTGGTGTCACAGTTCCTTCAGTCTCTGCTGGGTGGTGATGTGTTATTTCGTAGTCAGGTGTGAAACCAACCCACTGTTGTTCCCAGAGTGGACTGATTAGCACCGCCTGGTCAGAAGATGGCAGTCAGTTCCCAGGGGTGCTTATCTCACTGGTGGGTCACGGCTTTCTCTGGTATTGTCTAGTGCTGAATTCACTGCCTAAAGCACTGTTCATCACTGATCCCACGTCTTTCCAAAACAAAATTGTCACTTTTGATTACTGTATGTTGATATCCTGGTGGTGAAGATGGGTGGAGAGGACTTAGGAATGGGCCACAGCACAGCTGCCTGATAGGTCTTTTGATTTGTGTGGTGTGTGTGTGTGTGTTGCAAAAGAAGGGATGTTTATACTCAAATTAATCGCTTGAGTGAGGAGGGGAGGGGACTGACCACACGACCCTCCCCTGTCGCCCACCAAAAAGGTTGACTCCCACACTCTTCAGCCAAACATTACACACACACACACTCATGAATCGGCTGGATTGTCCAATTAACCAGGCCGTTCACATATATTTATTATTTGGGTTTAAGTAACGAAACCCAACTGTAGTTCCTTGTTTTATTATAAAAGGATTGTATCTATAATTCCTGAGTGTAGATCGACCCGAAGTTCCACTATATATGAGTGAATGAGAAAGGACGGCGTTTATGTAATATAAACTTTGGTCATCCTTATTGATATAAGTTGCTGTGAATGACTGAGGAGTAAGTCCTCTGCAATGCGGGCTTACATAGATATGCTGACGATGGGCTTTTCCCTATTGGGAGAGTTGCCCTCTCAATGCAGGCAACTCTTTGTCTTACTCATAGACAGTGGAGTTACAGGGGTGAATCTGAATATAATATCAGATGTATTGACCCATTTATATAATATGTTCTGTTGATGACACACACACACACACACACACACACACACACACACACACACACACACACACACACACACACACACACACACACACACACACACACACACACACACACACACACACACACACACACACACACACACACACACACACACACACACACACACACACACACACACACACACACACACACACACACACACACACACACACACACACACACACACACACACACACACACACACACCACACACACACACACACACACACACACACACACACACACACACACACACACACACACACACACACACACACACACACACACACACACACACACACACACACACACACACACACACACACACACACACACACACACACACACACACACACACACACACACACACACACACACACACACACACACACACACACACACACACACACACACACACACACACACACACACACACACACACACACACACACACACACACACACACACACACACACACACACACACACACACACACACACACACACACACACACACACACACACACACACACACACACACACACACACACACACACACACACACACACACACACACACACACACACACACACACACACACACACACACACACACACACACACACACACACACACACACACACACACACACACACACACACACACACACACACACACACACACACACACACACACACACACACACCAACACACACACACACACACACACACACACACACACACACACACACACACACACACACACACACACACACACACACACACACAACACACACACAGCACCCAACAACCACACACACACACACACACACGCACTCCAACAACCACACACACACACACACACACTCCAACAACCACACACACACACACGCACTCCAACAACACACACACACACACACACAGCACTCCAACAACCACACACACACGCACCCAACACACACACAGCACTCCAACAACCACACACACATGCATCCAACAACCACACACACATGCACTCCAACAACCACACACAAATGCACTCCAACAACCACACACACACACTCACAACAACCACACACAGCACTCCAACAACCACACACACAGCACTCCAACAACCACACACACAGCACCCAACAACCACACACACAGCTCCAAACAACCACACACACACATGCACTCCAACAACCACACACACATGCACCCAACAACCACACACACTGCACCCAACAACCACACACACACAGCACTCCAACAACCACACACACGCACTCCACACCACACACACACACACCCAACAACAACCACACACACGCACCCACAACACACACACACACACACCCAACAACCACACACACATGCACTCCAACAACCACACACACATGCACTCCAACAACCACACACACATGCACTCCAACAACCACACACACATGCACCCAACAACCACACACACATGCACTCCAACAACCACACACACACGCACTCCAACACACACACAGCACTCCACACACACACGCATCAAACAACCACACACACGCACCCAACAACCAACACACACACGCACTCCAACAACCACACACACACACAAAACTTAAACAACCACACACACGCACTCCAACAACCACACACAGCACCCAACAACCACACACATGCACGCCACAACCACACACATGCACATCCACACACACCACCAACACACACACACGCACTCCAACAACCACACACACATGCACTCACACACACATGCACCCAACAACCACACACACATCGCACCCAACAACCACACACACACACAACCACACACATGCACTAACACACACACACACATGCACTCCAACAACCACACACACACACGCACTCCAACACACACCAACACACACACATGCACTCCAACAACCACACACACATGCACGCCAACAACCACACACACATGCACGCCAACACCACACACACATGCACTCCAACAACCACACACACATGCACGCCAACAACCACACACACACATGCACAACACCACACACACAGCACGCCAACACCACACACACATGCACCCAACAACCACACACACATGCACTCCAACAACCACACACACACACGCCAACAACCACACACACATACCCAACAACCACACACACATGCACCTAACAACCACACACACACGCACGCCAACACCACACACACATACCTTAACAAGGAAACAAGGGAATTAAGACAACAAACATAAGGAGGAGGGTCCTGTTGTGTGACAAATTTACGCTGTGTGAATGTGAGCTAAATATCAGCTGTTGAGAGAAGCACTGGCAACACTCATTTCCACTCCATCTCTCTCATCGCCCACACCTTTCTGCTTCCTCGCTCCATATTTTAAAATGTAATGTAATGTTGAAGGGATACAACTTTGTTCATTTATACTTATATCTGTACTTATCACAATCTCTCTAAAAATACTTTAGGTTTCATGTTTATTCAAGACATCTTCAGGTCATGAGACCCACTAATCCCCTGGCCAAGAAAGGGTGATCTGACATTCCACCAGAATGTCAGTAATATGGGACCACTAATCCCCCACCCTACGACCTTACATTGTGTCAGGTCATAAAGAGACCCACTAATCCCCCACAGCTCCATGGGAGTGGAAAATACCAGTTTTTGCTGTAACACACAACTTCATTCATGCCCATATCATAGAGGTTTTTAATTTTCAAATATATTTATTTTGCCAAGCTTTCAGATAAACTATTCTGGATTATTATAGTAAAGAAATGGAGTTTCTAACTTAATTAGAACTGCATTTACGGACTCCGGTAGTTTAGACTCAAGGAAAACATCCCCAGCACCCAGAAACAATCTGGGGAAGTGGGCTAGTGTCTGTGTGTGCAAGATGTCTTGTTTAACACCTAAAAATTTTCCAAGAACCGGAAAAGATTCTGAAGGATAAGGAGCAGAAAGTCCTGAAATCTCTCATCCCCGGAAGTGCTCTGCACCAATTGTTCCAAGGGGATATCACTTAATACAGAGTGGAGGGAAACATTTACACAAGATTCCAGACACCACCAGCCAACAGATTATGGTAGCTAGACTCAGTTTCAAAGACTCAGGAAAAGTATATTTAGAAAAAGTTCTAGTAATGGAATGAACAGAGATAGTAACATCAGCAATCACGTACTTGAACATTAATGACCAGCTGCAGGTTAATTATTACACATCCACTCACCATCTCTCGCTGTGTTGGTGGTGCCTCAGTGAGTCAACTGACAAGCAGTAATCAATATCCATTATTCTCATGCAGATTGAAGAACCGTTCAATATAAAACCTTCAAAATCGTAGGAGATCCCCTTCACTTCAAGAGGAGGCAAAATTATCACTTGCCTGATGGACTTGTGATTTTTTTATCTGACTCGCCATAAGGATTTTTTGGACAGCCCTGGTTGGTTACACACTCCTACCCAGTACACATGGAGCACTTTATTAGTTACAGAGATTAGCCCACCCGGGTACAGGTCACTGACCCACATCAGGCCCAAAGAGGGGGAAGGTGAATAAATATAATAATAATAATAATAATAAAAAAATAAAATAAAAATAATAATAATAATAATAATAATAATAATAATAATAATAATAATAATAATAATAATAAAATAATAATAAAAATAAAATAAAAATAATAATAATAATAATAATAATAATAATAATAATAATAATAATAACAATAATAATAATAATAATAATGAGAATAAGAATGAGAATGAGAATAAGAATAATAAGAATAATAAGAATAATAAGAATAATAATAATCATAATAATAATAAAATTATAACAAATAAAAAAATAATAACAATATAATAATAACCATAAATAAATACAAAAAATAAAAAAAATAACAAGAGTGAGAAACAATATACAGTATGCATGTTGTATTATAGAAACACTTTACAGTCATATCAGTGAAAACATTTATCAATAACCATATTTATGTCCGATTTTCTGGGAACAGTCTAGATAAGCAGGGTTACATCCGGACCCCAAAGATTCACTTTTTTCGGACTTTAACATTTTCCGAAGAGGAGTCTGTCCCAATTACTCTGGTTTATAGAGGTTCTACCACAGTAAAACCCTGCTTCCGCAGCTTCACGCTTACGGCGGTACCCTGCCAACAGCTCACTTTACGCGTGCATGTACTCTTTACGCCACGGGCGCCGGGCAGGGTGCGCATCGCTCAGTCATCAAAACATTACCGAAGTTCTTCACCCGCCACCACCACAGCCGCCTAAGTCAGTGAGTGATAGTGAGGATATGGACTTATAGGACTTTGAGGGTTTGACAAAGAGGCCCTGCAAGCCTCTGTGGTGGATAGTGATACAATTGATACAAGTGATACAGGTGAGGGCCAATAATCTGCCCTCTGCCTCGGAACCAACCCCCATCCCCGTGTGCCCAGCCATCTTTTCTAATAATGTAAGTGTTAAAAAACCTAATATTATTGATATTTTTCTTAATTATTAATTGTGTGTGCATACCATCATAAAATTAAGAAGTTCTTTTTACTACAACGTAGGTATTGTGTCTGAAAAAGTGGAGTTTGGGGGTCGGCCCGGTCTCTATTTCAATTAATCCTATATGTTATGTTGTTCACTTTACGCGTTTCTCGCTTTACGCGGGCTGCCGTGGGCTCAATTGACCACGTAAAGTGAGGGTTCACTGTATATAATATATTAGAGATGGATATCACAGCTGCATCCGTAAATATCAGAAATGTGACGTCCCATCCATCACTAATACTGTATATACCTGTATACTGTATGTACACATATATTGGCCCGCTTAATGTACTGTACTCATATTAAATCCAGTCCTCCACAGGCAAGTGAGTCTGACACTCCTGCTCTGATGTGTGATAAAGAAACAAGTACAGTGGTCCCTCGGTTAACGAGCACAATCCGTTCCAGAAGGTTGCTCGTTAACCGAAACCATTGTTTCAATGGGTTTTTGGGTAATTGGTTCCAGCTCACCGAAAATTGCCTAAATTCAACAAAAAAGGTAGAAAAGTACACTTACTTTGAGGTGTGTATGTAGAAAGCTCCTGGATGATGATGATGGGAATTAGAATGGGGGTAGAGGAGAAGGGAGAAGAGAAGGCATTGGGGTGGAAGAGAAGTCTCCCCTGGCGCCATTTCACCCATAAAATTTTAGTTCTCTTGGTTTAATTCAAGATTATTTTCCTTAAATCAACACTGCACTGCATTATATATAGGTAGTCAGTATGTAAATTAAATTTCAAAATGACCAATAATTTGCATGCAAACACAGAAAAAAGCATTTAGTTGAAGAGAGTCTCAAGCAAGAGGTTCCCTCCACTGAAAAGAGAGAGAGACTGGCGCCTGTTTGGTGTGTTGCCAGGCTGGATGGCGCGCATGAAACTAGTATCTTTACCTTCAATTAAGTTCAATAATTGTTAAAATTACTAAAAAATTTAATATTAAACTTTTAAAATTATTGAATAGTATAAACTTCTTGATATTTACTAAAATAGTAAGGAATTTAAGCCCTAGAACCGATTACTGTATTGGCGGACTAATACTACAGCTGGACCGCCAAATGCAAGTGAAAACATGTTGAGGTCGGCTCGTAAAAAACTCGTTAATCGAGGGATTGCTCGTTAACCGAAGTTAAGAATCTTATGGAAGGTAAATCGTTAACCGAAATCTCGTTAACCGAGGCGCTCGTTAACCGAGGGATCACTGTTGTACAATACAATGCAGTAGAGTTCCCTCTCCAATATTTGCATGCATGGATGTCAAAACAATTTGTAATAAGAGTTTATAGAAGCAGTGAGACTCACCTGGACACATGGTACCTCAGCTGTGCTAAAGTCAAAAGTAGCTACAATATCCTCTCCAAGTCTGAAACTGGTCTTGTAAATGCAAAACCGTACTACTTTGCCTCGGGTGTTTGTTATATTATATTGACTTAAGTTCTTGCGAGTCGACACATTCTGTAAAGAGGACACATGAGACTTGTAAAATAAGAAAGCAACATTACTTAACATCTAACTGCATCTGAAATGTATTTGGTTGTAAACAGAATCTAGTACCTGTATATTTAAAAAAGCACAGCAGTCCTATTTATTATTTTAAATAAATTTACCTATAGCTTTTCACCTCAACAAGGACCAATCCCTCACATCCTCCTCCACCAATGAAATCAAGCTACAGTGATATCTGCGTTAGCCAGAACAATTGGAGCAGAGCACTTCCAGGGATGAGAGATTTCCGGGTAACAAGACGACTTTCTCAAAACCGGAATAATTCCTTATCCCCAGAACCTTTTCCGGTTACTGGGAAAAGTTCCCAAGTGTCTAAACAAGACCTCTTACACAGACACACACTAGCCCACTTCCCCAGAAAGTTTTTGGGTGCTGAGTCTAAACTACTGGAGTCCATAATACAATTCTAATTAAGTTAGAAACTTAATTTCATTACTACAGTATAATAATCCAGAATAGTTTATCTTAAAGTTTGGTTAAATATATATATATATATATATATATATATATATATATATATATATATATATATATATATATATATATATATATATATATATATATATATATATATATATATATATATATATATATATAAACTAAAAATGTATAGGATATGGGCATGAATGAAGCTGTGTGTTTCAGCAAAGACTGATATTTTCCACTCCTATGGAGCTGTAGGGGATTAGTGGGTCTCATGTAACTGACCTGACCTGAAGCAATGTCAAGTGTAGATAGGATAGGGGATTAGTGGTCTTATATTACCCTTTCTTGAGTGTAGGATTAGTGGGTCTCATGACCTGAAGTTGTCTTGAATGAACATGAAACCTAAAGTATTCTTAGAGAGATTGTGCTAAGTACAGATATAAGTATATATACGAGCAAAGTTGTATCCCTTCAACATTACGTTATACAGTAAAACCTCGATTAACCGACCACATATGGGGGGAAGGGGAGTCGACGGATAATCGAAAAGGTCGGTTAATACAGTTAACCCTCACTTTACGCGGTCCCGCATTCCGCGTTTCCACGTTTACGCGGTGCCTTGCCAGAACCTCACGTGCTCACATTACGCGGTACGTGAACCCCATTACGCGGAGATTGTCCGGCGCGACGCTATTTTTAGATTCGCCCCACCCGCCACCCGCCCGCCTGCCTGCCTGCCTCTCCCTCCTCCTCCCTCCGCTTGGGCAAGCGGCGCGGTAAGGTTGCGCAGTGTGTGTCTTTGTTGCGTTATCACTGACGTCATATGACGTATCAGACCTGTGATTGGCCATGCATCCCTACCCCCCTCTGCTGCTAGCTGTAATTGGCTTAAAGTATTATGACGTGTCCACCCGGGGGAGGGAGGGAGGGAGGAAAGACGACGCTTGACCTAGCCGCGGCAGTTTCATCCCTCAAGGCCACTCCGTGTAAACGCGCATCCATTGTTCCGTAAAATGGCTTCCGCCGGACCACCACCCCCAGAGAGAAACCTTTCCTTACCTGGACCCAGCGGCACTAAACCAAAGAAGACACGACGTTCCTTAAGCTACGAGGTGAAGTATAGCATCATCCAAGAGTTGGAGAAAGGAACAAGGCAGGTTGATTTGGCGCGCCAGCATGGCGTGAACGAATCTACGATCCGGACTATAAAGAAGGATTCAGCCAAGATAAAGGAGCACATGAAGATCACAAAGTCTACAGGTGCTTCTATGATCAAGTATTTTCACAACCAGGTGCTTCTCAAGACAGAAAAATTACTTGTGAGGTACTTGGTGCGTCAGGCGCGACGGAACATGGCGGTCGACACGCGCTCTGTTAAGGACTACGCACGTGAACTGTACATGGCAGTGGCACGAAAGATGGGAACTTCAGAGCCCAAACCCTTTAATGCTTCCTCTGGGTGGTTACAGAGGTTTAAGATCCGGAACAAGATCACCAATATAAACATTGGTGGTGAAGAAGCGAGTGCTGATCGTGCTGCGGCTCGGGAATTTCCTCCGTTTTTACGTGAGATTATGGAGGAAGGACAGTACAGTGACGACCAGGTGTTTAACATGGACGAATCTGGTCTTTTCTGGAAAAAGCTACCTTCCAAGTCCTTCGCTGTGAAGAATGCCAGCAGGATTCGGGGCCGGAAAATGCAGAAGGAACGCATCACCGTCCTGTTTACCACCAATGCCTCCGGTACCTGTAAGCTCAAGTTATCGGTGATCCACACAGCACGCAAGCCGCACGCCTACAAAACAATGGACATGACCAAGCTAAACGTCCACTGGCTGACCGCACGTAAGGCGTGGATGTTCTCTACACTGTCCCTCTCCTGGTTTGATGACTGTTTTGTTCCCGATGTAAAAAAATTCTGTGAGCGACAGAATGTGCCATTTAATATTTTGTTGCTGCTGGACAACGCACCAGGACACTCGCCCCTACTGTTAGATCGTCACCCCAACGTAAAAGTGGTCTTCCTTCCTCCCAACACTACGTCTTTAATCCAGCCCATGGACCAGGAGTTGATTTGCAATGTGAAAGCTGCATTCTCAACAAAAAAATTCCAGCTCCTGAACGACTACACCAACACCAGGGAAGAGTTGCGTAACCTGAGTGACACCACCACCGATAGCAAGAGCGAAGAAGATGAGGATCAACAGTTAGAACAGCAAAAAATACTCTTCAAACAATTCTGGAGAGTATTTAACATCAAGAAAGCTGTGGACTTCTTGGTGGAGTCATGGGATCAGCTGTCTATTGCTACAATTCGTCACGCATGGAGACATGTGTTGCATGGAATACCAGGTGAGAGGAGGAGTCAATCTGTGACTGGTGAGGTTCAGAATGTTGCAGTAGCAGTGGACCTTGCCAGAGAAGCTGCGCAGACTGTTACAGTTCCAGGCTTCTCCGAGACCACCAACGACGACATCCTGGAGGTGATCAGAAATCCTGAAGTGACTGCCGACGAGATGTTGGAAGAAGAACACGTCAGTGAAGAGGAGGAAGAAGGTGCGGCATTCTCCGAAGAACACAATTTAAGTCATAGTGATATTAAGGGTGCCATGGAGTGTGCAGAGAAGATGAAGTCCTTCCTTTCCCGCGACAATGACGATGACCGCTATGAAGTCTTCCATACCCGGCTGGTGCAGGCTATGGAGCAGTACATCAAGGTGTATCACGACAACATCAACGCCAGCCGTCAGCAAAGCATAACAGATTTCTTCGCCCGCAACACACCACAGCCAGCCCAAGCCAGTGATAGTGGCAGTGAAGATGACTTTGAGGGATTTGTCAGGGAAGCCCTGACAACTGTAAGTGACAGTGATGGTGATTCACCTAGTAATGGTGATTCACCTGAGGGCCAGTAATCTGCCGTCTGCCTCGGAACCAGCCTCCATCCCCGTATGCCGACCCATCTCTTCTACTACCGTAAGTGTTACACCTAATTTTTAGTTTTCTAACCTAACCTTTATTTTTCCTATGTTAACCTTTATCTTTCCTAACCTAACCTCTTCTATATTACTTGTTTTTTCATACCATCATAAAGTTAGGATAAAATTTTTACTACAACATAGCTGTGTGTCGTCAAAAAGTGGAGTTTGGGGATCGGCCCGGACTCCATTTCAATTAATCCCATATGTTATGTTATTCACTTTACGCGTTTCTCACTTTACGCGGGACCCTCCGGGTTACATTAACCGCGTAAAGTGAGGGTTAACTGTAGTACATAAAGTCTACGGAAATAAAACATACCTTTTCAAAGTACCTCTCCCCTAACCTACCTCGTTTAAGTCCCTCTATTCATTTTTGTTCATTTGCCATTCATATTTCAATAGAATTTGCTTTAAAACATTAACCACTTTAGTAAATAAATATGAACCAGCACAGAAGCCGTGAATACAAAATGGAAAAGTCAAAGAACTTATGTCATCACAAAAATTGTGACCAAGTCCCAGGTTGCTGATCTGACTTTCTACCTCATTTACACACAATTGCAGGGTCTCAATTGTTTCTCTTACTATTGACAACACAACATACATACAGGTACATTGTTTCTCACTCTTGATTTTTTTTTCTTTTTGCATTTCTTTATGGTTCTTTATTACTATTATTATTAGCATTATCATTATTAATATTATTACATTATCGCCCCCCAGGCCCCGATGTGGGTCAGTGACCTGTGCCCGGGTGGGCTAATCCCCGCATTTTTTTTTTTCAGGGGTTCGGGATTGACGGTTAATCCGAAAGTCGGTTAATCGAGGGTCGGTTAATCGAGGTTTTACTGTATAACTTTTTAAAATATGGAGCGAGGCAGCAGAAAGGTGTGGGTGATTAGGTAGAGAGATGGAGTAGAAATGAGTGGATCACTGTCTCTAGGCCAAAGACAAAGAACATCATCTACATATCTATACCATGGAGGAATAAAATCCCCCTATATTGGGTAGTAAGCTAGCCTTAAAAAAATCCATATAAATACAGGCTAAAGGAGCAGAAAGACAAATATTTGTTTGTAAAACTTTCCATTGGCACTCCATGGTATAGAAATGTAGATGATGTTCTTTGTCTTTGGCCTAGAAACAGTGACCCACTGGAATTTTTAGACAAGCTTAATGATCTTGTCCCTAGAATTACCTTCAAAATTGAAAGAGAAATAAATGGATCCCTTCCCATTTCTTGACATGCTTATCATGAGAAATGGTCATAACTATAAATTTAAGGTGTATAGATAGCCTACACACGTAGACAGTTACATACATTTTTTTATCAAATCACCAGGAGTCTACCAAAATGTTAGTTTTTTCTGCTAGGTTTTTGAGATGTTTGAGTATTTGTGACCCTGAATTTATTGATGAAGAACTGCAACACATTCAGTCCATTGTACAATAACCTGGGTGCCCTTCATTGTTTGTTGATCATTGTTTTAAAAGGGCTAAAAAATTCTTTCATTCTACTCAAACCAGGCAAGTTCCTACATTTAAAATTATTTTGACTCCACCTTATCGCATTGAATTTGTCGCGTTAGTTCAGTCCCTTAAATTATTAAACTCATGTTTTGTAAGGTCACCCTGTGTACATAAACCTCTCTCAGTCCAAAATATATATATATATATATATACATATACATATACATATACATACATATACATACATACATACATATATACATATATATATACATATATATATATATATATATATATATATATATATATATATATATATATATATATATATATATATATATATATATACACACACACACACACTTTGGGTTTGTCTTTATTCAAGACATCATCAGGTCATGAAATCCCACTAATCCCCCAAGAAAGGGTAACCTGACATTCCATCAGAAGGTCAGTAATATGAGACCGCTAATCCCCACCCTACCTCCACCTGACATTGAGTCAGGCCAGGTGAGGACCCCCCCCCCCAAATATTTTAACTTTCATCTTTATTCAAGACATTTTCAGAAAATTCTCTCAATTTTCAACCTCGGAAATTTTTTCCCTGAAGCCAGAAATTTTTGGAAAATTCTGGCTTTGTGAATAATTTTCCGAGCAAATTTCAACTCCAGCTATCGGAGATTTCCGGGTTTGAAGAATTCCGGCTAACGGAGATATTACTGTATTCATCTCCTTCCATTCAATTCCAGTCATAACATATGTCATTCTTTATTATATGCACAATGGTTTTAACAAATTGTCTATACGTATTTCATTTTCTTCACATCATTGTAAATAGTCTAGTAAAATTGCTCGGTACATTTTATTGACAGGTTTGAAAAATGTGATCGTAACTAAATTAATATATATAATGCTAGATCTATCACTGAACATTTACAGGGCCATACACTCAAAATTTTGAACTTTGGAGAACATTGTGGAGTTTTCCATGATGTACCAGAGTTTGTTTTCAAATACTCTACCTGTACAGTGTACTGTATACTTGATTTGTCAATATTGTTCAAGTCAATACAAAATGTAGTGTAAATAACCATACAGTATATACTGTACATGTTCTGTACTTTTCAAAATAAAACTGTCCAAGGAAAGTGAACTACAACTGCATTTAGGCATGATATATTGTACTTATACTACTGCACATCTCCTACTGTAGTTTTGGGTAGTTTGAAAACAAGCAGAAGAGGTACTGAGGTGTATCAAAATTTGCTATGAAAATCTTCTTTGGCCCATACTTCCAACACTGGATGTGGCCTGTGTGACTTAAATCATTGCAGCCTGAGTTGGAATGGTGTCACACATTAACAATCTGCCCCTAGATTTTATCAGAAATCAGCCAGAGACTGAGTGACTCTCACTCATGGATCATGGTAATTATTCTGTCCCTAAGTAAAAACAATAAATGAGATATATTTGAGACAAAGTATTCACCCACTCTTCAGGGAAAGCATGGGTGAAAATTTTGCTTGTCAATCAGATCATACCTGGTCAGTCATATCATAGCTAGTCAATTTGAGGTGGCAATCTGCAGTGTAATGGTCAGCATGCTCGCCTCGCAAGCGAGCGGACCCGGGTTCGATCCCCAGGCAGGGTGAAACTATGGGCAAGTTTCTTTATGCCAATTGCCTCTGTCTACCCAGCAGTAATTGGGAACCTGGATGTTAATCAATTACAGCAGACTTGCAACTTATGCGAGGGATACGTTCCTGGGACTTAGAGTAAAACCAAAAAATGCGTAGTCAGAAACACTCCTAAAAATCCCCTAAATCACCCTTAAATCACTATATATATATATATATATATATATATATATATATATATATATATATATATATATATATATATATATATACATATATATATATATATATATATATATATATATATATATATATATATATACTGTACATACATATACACTAGAATTCATAAATCACTACTATAATGTGATACAGGAAGATTAATTTTTATCTCTTGTGCAAAATATAAGACGTTTATATTCAAATTATTCGCTGTCTTGCAAGGCTTCCAGCAATGCAAATTATATTCTCCTAACTTTAGTCTGTGATATTATATACCGGGTAATATAAAAACTGTAAGCCTAAACCACCAAACCCTGGCTGGGAGGGAGGGTGGGGGGGAGGGAGGGAGGAAGGAAGGGGAGGTGACAGTGACATGTTTGACAGTTGGCACCGAAGGTCTAGTGAAGTATTTATTTGTTTATTTATGTCCTTTAGATTGAGTTTTTGTTTTTCTCTTATAAAATGTCACTGAACTGACCGGAGAGAATATAATTTACATTGCTGGAATTCTTATAACATAGTGATTAATTTGAATAGAAACATGCAATAGTTTGCACTAGACAAAAATTTTAGTAATCATTTAGTACATTATTTTGAGTACATGTACAGTACAGCTTTGCCCTTAGGACAGTGTGTGCATGTAAATGAGTTTCAATAAATGAATAAAGTTACATATATTGAGCCAAAAATAATAGTTGAAAAACTTATGTAGACAGAGCTGTGTTGTTGTTTTGAGATTATTGATCCCCTTCCAAACGTAACAGTGGGGGGAGGATGTAGGCAGCTCAAGGTCACTGTGAGAAGTTGAGGGCATTGGCTGATCTGCTGACGATATCGATGCTGAGGTTTTCTTAAAGAACATGGTGATGGGAAGCTGTCGTTGTTGTTTCTTAAGCTGCCGGAACATATTCTTATACAGAGCCATAACGCTTGTAAGACCTAGTGCAAAATTGATGCTGCGCTCCATAGAGGGGTCATACTCAGACACTAAGTTTTTCAAGTGGTCGGCCACCTGAAACACTTCACTAAATTTGTGTATATCCCAACATGCTGGCGCTTCTTGTTCTTCATCATCGCCGTCGTCTTCTTCGTCCGCTCTCACTAGTGCCGCCAACTCACCATCAGTCAGAGTTTCCCTGTGCCCTTCAATTATCTCCTCGATTTTCTACCAGTCCAATAATATCATGGGTCAATAATATCATGCCGGGTCAATAATATCATACCTGGTCAATAATATCATACCTGGTCAATAATATCATACCTGGTCAATAATATCATACCTGGTCAATAATATCATACCTGGTCAATAATATCATACCTGGTCAATAATATCATACCTGGTCAATAATATCATACCTGGTCAATAATATCATACCTGGTCAATAATATCATACCTGGTTAATAATATCATACCTGGTCAATAATATCATACCTGGTCAATAATATCATACCTGGTCAATAATATCATACCTGGTCAGTCATGTCATACCTGGTTAATAATATCATACCTGGTCAATAATATCATACCTGGTCAATAATATCATACCTGGTCAATAATATCATACCTGGTCAGTCATGTCATTCCTGGTCAATAATATCATACCTGGTCAGTCATGTCATACCTGGTCAATAATATCATACCTGGCCAATAATATCATACCTGGTCAATAATATCATACCTGGTCAGTCATGTCATACCTGGCCAATAATATCATACCTGGTCAATAATATCATACCTGGCCAATAATATCATACCTGGTCAATAATATCATACCTGGTCAATAATATCATACCTGGTCAATAATATCATACCTGGTCAATCATGTCATACCTGGTCAATAATATCATACCTGGTCAATAATATCATACCTGGTCAATAATATCATACCTGGTCAATAATATCATACCTGGTCAGTCATGTCATCGTGGTCAATAATATATCATACAATTAATATATCATACCTAGTCAATAATATCATACACAATTAATAATATCATACGGGTCAATAATATCATGCGGGTCAATAATATCATACCTGATCAATAATATCATACCTGGTCAATAATATCATACCTGGTCAATAATATATCATACCTGGTCAATAATATCATACCGGGTCAATAATATCATACCCGGGTCAATAATATCATACCTGGTCATGTCTCATGCCTGGTCAATAATATCATACCTGGTCAATATCATACCTGGTCAATAATATCATACCTGGTCAATAATATCATACCTGGTCAATAATATCATACCTGGTCAATAATATCATACCTGGTCAATAATATCATACCTGGTCAGTAATGTCATACCTGGTCAATAATATCATACCTGGTCAATAATATCATACCTGGTCAATAATATCATACCTGGTCAATAATATCATACCTGGTCAATAATATCATACCTGGTCAATAATATCATACCTGGCCAATAATATCATACCTGGTCAATAATATCATACCTGGTCAGTCATGTCATACCTGGTCAATAATATCATACCTGGTCAATAATATCATACCTGGTCAATAATATCATACCTGGTCAATAATATCATGCCTGGTCAGTCATGTCATACCTGGTCAATAATATCATACCTGGTCAATAATATCATACACAGTCAATAATATCACTTACACAATTCGTAATATCATACCTGGTCAATAATATCATACCTGGTCAATAATATCATACCTGGTCAGCCAATATATCGCCTGGTCAATAATATCATACCTGGTCAATAATATCGCCACTGGCCAATAATAATACCTGGTCAATAATATCATACCTGGTCAATAATATCATACCTGGTCAATAATATCATACCTGGTCAATAATATCATACCTATTCAATAATAACCATACCTGGTCAATAATATCATACCTGGTCAGTCGTATATACCTGGTCAATAATATCATACCAATAATATCATACCTGGTCAATAATATCATACCTGTTCGTAATATCATACCTGGTCAATAATATCATACCCTGGTCAATAATATCATGCGGGTCAATAATATCATACCCGGGTCAATAATAATATCATGCGGGTCAATAATATCATACCGGGTCAATAATATCATACCTGGTCAATAATATCATACCTGGTCAATAATATATCATACCTGTGGTCAATAATATCACCTGGTCAATAATATCATACCGTCCAATAATATCATACCCGGGTCAATAATATCATACCTAGTCAATAATAATATATACCGGGTCAATAATATCATCGGGTCAATAATATCATACCTGGTCAATAATATCATACCTGGTCAATACTCATACCTGGTCAATAATATCATACCTGGTCAATAATATCATACCTGGTCAATAATATCATACCTGGTCAATAATATCATACCTGGTCAATAATATCATACCTGGTCAATAATATCATACCTGGTCAATAATATCATACCTGGTCAATAATATCATACCTGGTCAATAATATCATACCTGGTCAATAATATCATACCTGGTCAATAATATCATACCTGGTCAATAATATCATACCTGGCCAATAATATCATACCTGGTCAATAATATCATACCTGGTCAATAATATCATACCTGGTTAATCATATCATACCGGGTCAATAATATCATACCTGGTCAATAATATCATACCGGGTCAATAATATCATACCGGGTCAATAATATCATACCTGGTCAATAATATCATACCTGGTCAATAATATCATACCTGGTCAATAATATCATACCTGAATAATCTGAAGAGCAGTGTGTCTAGGCGTGTCTCGGTGAGGCGTGTGCAGGAATGGATTGGTTGGTGCTAATTCCCCACTTTCACTATAAACACAAGCTTCACTTAATCCTGCAAGAAAAAATTAAAATAAAACAAAAACACCAATACTTGATACTGTGGTTCCTTTACTTACTGGATAATAACAAGCACAGTTCTAAGTGCCACTGTATCATATAACTTACTAAATTATGAAGCCTCATTACACTGCTGGGGAGAGTTACTCATACCATAGAGATCCAGCACTGAATGTATCAGAGGAACCTAACCAGCTGCTGTGACAAACAATGATTCTGTGGCAGGTATGCGTTATCTTAGAAGAACAACCCTTAATAGGGATTCTCTGCAAATATGGATTTATCAGATTTAGGTTTTGTAAATCTCCGAGACTCTAATTTGTTATTTTTTGCTGATTTATGATGATTTAAAAATGCATTAAGTCTGAGAGTTTTATCCAATTAAAAGCATGGCCCTTGTTAGCACAAAGGCAGGCATTACTTGTTAATTTTTCTTTCTTAGCCCAGTCACTATACAGTCTCTTATGTCAAAAGTGCATATCATATTCCTCATGTTGTCCTCCCCATTACCTCCCATTGAGGGATATCGGATGCAAAAGCAGCCTTGAGAAGCAGAGGGCCCTCTAGAGTTGAGTTTATCCAACCATCACTCATTATGCTCAGGAGGGGTACGAGACTAATACCAAGGCTGGTTCTGGCCACTGATGTAAGGTCTCCTGGGTTTAAACCAATAGATTATGAGTGCATTTCACAAGATGCTCAGTGATAGGCACCTGCCACTTGGCCACAAAACAGATTACCTAAGTTCAATCCTTCATCTTTTATGATGGCATACTGCTGTAACTACAGTATTACAACTTATGCATCTAAAGTACTGTATCACAACAAATTTGATTACAATCCACAAACCAATAAATACTATTTGATCTCTTTCACTCTACTCGTACATCTTTCATCTGTTATGTCCTGTACTGTATGCATAATATTTTCTGACATTCTCTTTTTGTGACACCAAATTTTCCCCAGCCTTATATGTCTTCTGTTTTCTATTAACACACATCTTTAATAACAACTTACACCTTATTGTTACACATACTGTACATTTTTTGGGTCCTGATCCTTCTGGACATTCTCTTACCAAATAGAGATTGGTGTAGAATTTCTAGGATGTTCTGTACATATTTCATCTCCTAAAAGTGTTAAAGATATAAATATACAGAAGACTCTTGAAATTTACTCAGGAAATTCCAATCGCAGTTTAGATTTCACACAGGTTAAACATTAATTCTTTGCTTGTCCCGAGAAACAAGAACTTGCAGGAAGGATGAAGTTCTCCTGTGAGTAATAATGAGTCAGGAAATAAAGGAAGGAGGCAGGGAAAAACAAAAGGAAAAAATGATAACGAAAATGATATATACAGTACAGCGAGAAAATGTATGTTTATGATACAAAAGAAGTAATGAATCACTCACGGGTACTAAGTGTGATACTGGCGAAAGAAATGAACATCAGAGGGAGAAAGAAGGCTTATCTTTTATGATATTCACATGTCTAATTTGCCTATACAGTAAGTCCGCGCTTAACGTCATCCCGCTTAACGTTGTTTTGGTATTACGTCGCTAAACTTTAGAGATAAAAAATTTGTTTAACAGCCGTGATCCGATACTACGTCGTTTCGTGTTGTCACAGACTACTTTCTACGGCGCACCACCCTCTCTCGTCTGGCCGTGCTACATTCTCTCAGCTCGGCGCAGAGTCTCAGTGACTCACCACCCTCCTTCCCACCCTTCTCCTCCAATCCCACCCTCCTCCACCGCTCCTGCCATACTCCTCCCCTCCTGCCATCCGCCTCCTCCGCTTCACTACCCACCACACACTCACTCTACCACCTCCGCCCATCGGTGAGTACCAATACAAACTTAGTAGTTGTATATGTATACATTATTTTCTATAGAAATGGCAATGATTTTCTATATATATATAATGTGTTTCATGGGGCAAAGGGAGGCTCAGGAACGTAACTCCTGTATTTTATCTATTTCTAATGGGGAAAATTGATCCGCTTTACGTTGTTTCGTAGAACGTCGCATTTTCAGGAACGTGACCCTGACGGTAAGCGAGGACTTACTGTATATCTTATCCTCAATTACCTCTCTAATGGTGCAAGGCACACTTAATATTAATTAGGAATCATAAAATAATTAACCATGCAAGGTTATTGTGATTAAAGCGGCGTACCTCGCAACACAATGACTCTGATGGGAACACGAAGAAGCTTGGTTGGTGATCCTAGCCTCTGAGTACCAATGGTAATCTTGTAGGCATACTTCAGCAGCTGACCACGATAAGTTGGAGGAGCATCACATGGAAGTATCTCTCTGTATACAACTGTTGAAACAATAATGATTAGAAAGGAAGGATCAATCCTAAAATTCCATTTTATGGCTAAGTCTGGAATTAAGCTGCTTGAGTATAAACACACCAAGCTTTTGGTCTAAACATAAACAAAAAACTTACTTATCTTTATTTTATGATTAAGGGGAAGAAATACGTGATCTACAAGATCCATACAAGGTGCTAGAAAAACACCTCCAGGCAGAACCTGTCTTTGCCCGAGACCATGATGTATTTAGTAGCAGGATACACCATCTGGCCAGACAACATTTTTGCTGCAAATAGTTCCTTATCCAGTTGTATCAGGTGTTTCAGAGCCAAAAGGCTTCACATCAGGGGTCAAAACTCTCATAAAGGCTCATGAATTTCAAATCAATTTTGGTCATAAAAAGGACATACATTACCTGTACTTTAACCCTCCCAGCTCTCTCTCTCATCTTAACTAGACAAGAGGAAGAGAAGCCAGCTCACTTGTTTTTTTCCCCTCAGTCATATACCAGTTCTTAAAATTTTAATTCTTCATGACCTACAGGCCATCAACACATAACTCAAGATTCTAAACAGCTCAGAAGGAGATTATGTCACAAGAACATACTAATAACATTCCAGTAGGAGCCACATCTACAAAGAATTAACTACTTCTACATTAACCTTGCAAGCACATTATAGCCACACAATCAGAGTAAAGGACTTTTTGTACATAAAATCCCATTTTCTAGTTGAGCCCATTGCCAGATGGCTTTTGTAATACACTATACCCTCATTAATTCGACAAAAAATGGGCTCTGGGTGACTCAAATTACCGAAAAATACGAATTAACTGAGTTCGGAATATTTCAACATTATTCAACAATTTCCAAATTTTTTTATTCAATTATTTGCTAATTTTCTGTTCAGTTTTTGCACCTTGCCTTGGCTGCCACATAAAATAATCTATTTATAATTACAGTGCAAACATAAATATTTTTACTGTACAGTCCTGCAAGAAGAATATTGATACAGTCAAGGTGGAGTGTGTAAAGTCAGCCCCACCCTTATGGGACAGCGGATCGTTGTCAGTGATGCCACTCGTGAAAAAACAAAGTTTACCACATTCGTGTGTGTAAATTTTTCCAGATCGCAAAACAAAATTTTGCGGTATGAGAAAATTATATCTAATTACAATTATTTTATTTATAATCAATATAATTCTAGAAAATGTAAAAAATTTATAAAGCATACATAAATATAATTGATAATCAAATGAAATTAGACACTCAGTATTCTGCATTAAAAAAGAAAAAAATCTATTCATTGGACGATTTGGGATGAGACTAAACTTAAGTTCTGTCTGAGTAAATCAAAGCAGAAATTTTACTTAATATTAAAACAAGTAGACTTGTTGTACTGTAGTACAGTAATTTGTCATACAACGCTTGAGACAATTATAAAACCAGTTCAGTGTTATTGTTTAAGTGACCAGGGTGAGTGGAGGGAGGGAGGGAGGGCAGGTGTGTGACTCAGCCTGTGCCCTGACAGATATGTCACTGGTCTAGAAAATATGACTTACCGGGTATTTCAGAGAGGACAGACATTTTAACTTTCTTTATTTGACCCAGCAAAATAAAATAAGAGAGATTCCAGTTGTTTAGGTGTGCAAAATTGCCAATTCATGGGCTCAGAGGTGCCAAATTACTTACCAAATTACTAAGCATATTAAGTGTCAAAAGAAGATTGTTATATCTAAGTTAACTATGACTTAAATATAAAAAGAGAAATTAATACAAAACAAAAATACTTATAGAATACTTCAATGTTTGGAAGGTTTTAAAAATATTCTTTCAAACATTCAAGGTTGGGGTAAAATTTTCAAGATCTAGCAACAAATTACAAGTAGTGGCCCCATTGGTTGCTGTCCAGCCACCACCCTCAACACACAGCAAGCATCCAAGCAGTACCACAATCAAGCTCTTATACTTCCATTTCTCAATAAAAACTAGGAAAGAATGTCACGGCTTTGTTTAATAAATTTATGAAACATTTTATCCAATCAAGTTTTATATTAAATGACATTACAAGACCATCCATGCTGGACAGGTTCCAGGCCATCATTGAAGAGCAGGGCAGTTGGACTGGCTACCAAATGAATAATTTTGGTGACCATATGTGTCATGCATAATTTCTATAATCTAAAGAATAGATTATTTCAATTATTATTTTACCTATTTTTTAACTGTAAATATTTAAAAAGATATTGAGTGTGTATAACATTAGCTAGGCAGCATTTATGGTTACCTATACTAGTACAGAACAAAGTTAAGAAGAAAACACCAGAAATTCAAGATGTTGGTTGGGTCAAATGATGAGCAGGACAGGAGGATGTATGCAAGAGCCAGAAACCAAGCAAAGATAGAATGTAGAAGGGCTGAAAAGGAGTTCCAGAGGCTGGTTGCAAGCGAGGTCAAGTCAAACCCAAAGGCGTTTTACCGCTATGCAAAGTCAAAATTAAAAATGCGAGTAGGAGTATCAAACCTGAGGCTTGAAGATGGTAGTTACGCAGATTCTGACCAGGATAAAGCTGAGGCATTGAACAGCTTCTTTTCCTCGATGTTCACAAGAGAGGATGCGATTACCCTTCCTGCATTTGAGGACAGACGGTTCGACACAGCACTGACCCACATTGTGTTCACAGAAGAAAGTATAAGAAATAAGCTGTCAAAACTAAAGGTCCATAAGAGTCTCGGCCCTGACATGGTGCATCTTAGAGTGCTAAGGGAGTTGTGCAACGAGCTTGCACAACTTGCCTGGATGAACAAAAGGTCCCAATGAATGGAAAGTGGCTTATGCAAGTCCTATCTTCAAGAAGGGTGATCGTCACTCCATGAACAACTATAGACCGGTGAGCCTGACCAGCATAATATGTAAAGTACTTGAGATTATTATCAGAGATGCCGCAATGGAACATCTACTATGAAACAACCTTGTAAAGGATTGCCAACACGGTTTTATGCCGGGGCGCTCCTGCTTAGCACAATTGCTCAAGGTAGTGGATATTTGGACCCATATTCTGGATCGGGGTGGTAATATCGACAATATTTACCTAGATTTTGCCAAGGCTTTCAACAGTGTACCCCACTAAATACTGAAAATCAAACTGGAAGGGTTCAGAATTCAGGGAAATGTCCTAGCATGGACAGAAGACTTTCTACATGAACGCAAGCAGTGTGTGGTGATTAATGGCACGAAATCATCATCCGAACCTGTCACAACGGGGTACCACAGGGCAGTGTATTGGGCCCGCTGTTGTTTGTTTGTTTCATAAATGACATGCCTGACGTTGTACACTCCTCCATACAAATTTTTGCCGATGACGCCAAGTTATTTCGGGAAATCAATAACCAAACAGACTGTAAAGAGCTGCAGAAGGACCTCTATGGGCTCCAAGAATGGTCGAAGAAATGACTGCAGAGATTCAATGTCGCGAAGTGTAAGAGGATGCACCTGGGGCGTACCAACGGTAAGGAAGCGTATCATATTTCCCAACGGAATGAAGAAACTGCACTATTTGAGACTGAATGTGAGAAGGACCTAGGTGTGTATGTTGACAATGAGCTGAAGTTCTCGGGCCATTGCGAGAAGAAGGTAAATCAGGCAAATAAATTATTGGGTCTTATAAGAAGGTCGTTCAGATATTTAGACGGTCCATCCCTCGTAACGATCTTCAAGAGTGAAGTGCTTCCCCATCTGGCCCCCGATATATGCTAGGGACTGTCAGTTGGTTGAAAATGTTCAAAGGAGGGCCACCAGACTGGTGCCTGCACTTCGGCACCTCTGCTACCCTGAGAGATTGAAGCGCCTCAACTTGCCTCGCTTATACTACAGACGGGCAAGGGGAGACCTAGTTGAGGTGTATAAGCATCTCAAGGGGCACTACTCAGTCGAGTGTCCTTACTTGGAGCTGGTGGAAGCTCGCCCCACAAGGAGTCACAGCTCAAGATTGAAGAAGCCGCAAGTCAAGAAAACTGTGAGGGCAAACTTTTTTGGAGTGAGAGTTGTGAACTCTTGGAACAATCTACCAAAAAGTGTTGTGACGGCACTGAGTGTGAGCTCTTTCAAGACAAGACTTGACCAACACTGGAGCAGGTTCAGGTACATTCAGGAGCCGGTGCATGCCCAGTACTTGCCAACAGTGCGTAACAGAGACGTGACCGATTGCCCAAGCAGCTAACGAGCCGATCATTTGGTGATGAAGATAAAAGAAAAGGAAAAGTAACAGAAACATGACCAATCGCCCAAGCAGCTAACGAGTCGATCAGTGGTGAAGAGGATAAAAGTAAAGTAAAAAAAAGTATAACTAATAATAAAATATGGTCATGCTGCTTTTACCTTATTTTTCCACCCAACCTTAATGAATGGTGTTGTGACCTACTTCTTGTTGTGACACATTTTTATATTAATCGTGTTGCTCATATGTCAGCTATACTCCCAACCTGTCATCCACTGTAGGGCTCACGCCAAGCTTACGTGTGTACTGTAGATCCTATGATAAGGTTGTTATAATGGAGAGTGATAAAGTATTCTCTTATGAACCATATTATTCCTCACATTCATGCTCAGTATACTGGCTACCAATCTGAGGGACAATATAACTTGGAGGATTCTGTTATTATCGTTGTGAACACCAGCCACCAAGAAACACACAGTCCATTATGTCAAGATTATCTAATACTGTAATGATTTAACCTATTATGTCAGTAATGTACAGTCGGCCTTGATTGGGTAAAATGTTTCGGGAATTTATGAAACAAAACAGTTACATCCTTTCCCACTCATTATTGAGAAATGGAAGTATCAGAGCTCGATTGTTGAACTGTGAGGGTGCTTGTTTGAGTGTTAGTCAGCGAGGCACGGACAAGCCACCATCCGGTAACAGTGAGGTCGGACTTTCCACCTTCCATCTTGACTGTACAGTATCTAGAACCTTCGTCTGGAGTGTAGGTAGGAGAATAAATCATGGTGAAGTTTACCTCCAAGATTATTATAAGGTATTGGCCGATAGGGTTAAGACTGAGATAAGAAAAGCAAAAAGGAATAATGAACTGAAGGTAGCAAGGGAGGCAAAGTAAAACCCCAAGGGATTCTATCAGATGTATCAAACTAAAACACGAGAAAAGATTGGACCAATACAGTCAGATACCGGCGAGCTAACTGATAACGACGGAGAAATGAGCAATAATCTGAATAAAAATTTTTCAACAGTTTTCACCACCGGAAATTTAAACATGATACCCGAGGCACCGACTCTATACAGAGATAGTGAAGAAAATAAATTAAGCGAGATAGTAGTGACTATTAACGATGTTAGTAAGCAAATAGACAAACTAAAGCCTAATAAGTCACCAGGTCCCAGTGAGATATTTGCCAGAGTATTAAAGGAATGTAAGGAAGAGGTTAGTATGCCCTTAGCAAAGTCGTTTAACATGTCCTTAAAAATGGGTGTAGTACAAGAATCCCGGAGAATAGCGAATGTAATACCGATTTTCAAGAAGGGAGATAGATCACTATCCTCTAACTACCGTCAAATCAGTCTAACATCAATTGCAGGCAAATTACTGTAAGCAATTATTTCAAACTCTATTCGAAATCACCTGGAGAAGCACAAGTTGATCAATGATTCCCAACATCGCTTCACAAGCAGGCGTTCAAGTCTAACTAATCTATTAACATTCTTTTCATCTGTTTTTGAATCAGTGGACGAGGAGCACAATTATGATGTGGTGTATCTCGACTTAAGCAAAGCCTTCGACAGAGTCCCCCACGAAAAACTATTAAGAAAAGTGGAGGCTCATGGCATTAAAGGAGAAATATTCTAAAATGGATTAGGGAGTGGTTACAGGACAGGAGACAGCGAGTGAGCATTAACGGCACTAAATCCGATTGGAGCAATGTCACTAGTGGAGTTCCCCAAGGCTCAGTACTTGGATCATTATTATTTATTATATACATAAATGACATAGATATTGGCGTAGACAGCAACATAAGTAAATTTGCTGATGACACTAAAATAGGGCGTGTAATTAAATCTGACGAGGACTCCGCAAAACTACAGGAAAATCTAAACAAATTTTTTGAATGGTCTGAAAAATGGCATATGAAATTCAAAGTGGAAAAATGTAAAGTACTCAGTATAGGAGATGTAAACAGGGAAACCAGATACCAGATGAACAACAATGTTATTGAGAAATCCGTCTGCAAGAAAGATTTAGGAGTAATCTTAAGCCAAGTAAACAATGTGTATTTGCTCGAAACAAGGCTAATAAAGTACTTGGGTTCATACAAAGGAGTGTTAGTTACAAGACTAGCTTGTGAGACCTCACTTGGATTACGCAGTTCAATTCTAGTCACCGTATTACAGAATGGATATAGAATCCTTGGAAATAATTCAGAGGAGAATGAAAGACTAATCCCGGGCATTAGGTTAAAGCATCTTAATTTGCACTCCCTTGAGAGACGTAGAATGAGGGGTGATATGATAGAGGTGTATAAATGGAAGTCAGGGCTGAACAAAGGGGACATTACAAAGGTACTCAAACTATCCAACCTGGAGCGAACTCGTAACAATGGTTTTAAATTAGACAAATTTTGATTTAGGCGCGAAATAGGTAAACATTGGTTTGGAAATAGAATAGTGGATGAGTGGAACAAGTTACCAAATATGATCATTAAGTCGAATACGCGGGATAGCTTCAAACTAAGGTTGGACGGATATATGAGCAATAGGGGTTGGGTGTAAATGGGACTGCCCAGTATGGGCCAATAGGCTCGCTGCAGTTTCCTCCACTCTTATGTTCTTATATAATAAATATAACACTGCGAGGTGAGGTGACAAGGCGAGGGGTGTGGTAACAAGGCGAGAGGTGAGCTGATGAGGCAGAAGGTGAGGTGATGAGGCAAGAGTTGAGATGACGAGGCAGGTGGTGAGGTGACATGACAAGACACTTACACAGCACACACATTAAACTACTACACCATTGTTTTGCAACATATTAATTTCTATTCTATAATTACAGTGGTCCCTCGGTTAACGAGCGCCTTGGTTAACGAGATTTCGGTTAACGAGTCACCTCCCATAAGATTCTCAAATTCGGTTAACGAGCAACCCCTCGGTTAACGAGTTTCTTACGAGCCGACCTCAACAAGTTTTGGCTTGCACTGGGCGGTCAACCAGCTGTAGTATTAGTCCGCCAATACATTAATCGGTTCTAGGGCTTAAATTCCTTACTATTTTAGTAAATATCAAGAAGTTTATACTATTCAATAATTTTAAAAGTTTAATATTAAATTTTTTAGTCATTTTAACAATTATTGAACATAATTGAAGGTAAAGTGACTAGTTTAATGCGGCATCCAGCCTCTTAACACAGCAAACAGGCATTAGTCTCTCTCTGTTTTCAGTGGAGGTAACATCTTGCTTGAGACTCTCTTCAACTAAACACTTTTTTTCTGTGTTTCCAAGCAAATTATTGATCATTTTGAAATTTATTTTACATATTGACAATATATAGCGCAGTGCAGTGTTATTTTAAAGAAAATATTCTTTATTTACAACAAGTTTAACTTTAAAAAGCACGTGTTGACATTGTTTGAATCCAGCATGGGGCCTAAGAGATCAAGAAAAGCGATTTCAATCCAAACCAAGCAGGAAATCATAAAAAAACATGAACAAGGCATTAGAACAAATGCGCTATGCAAAGAATATGGCATGTCGACATCAACTGTGTCGACAATTCTTGCACAGAAAGACAAATTTAAAGAAGTGAAAGTGAGAGACAAATCTACAAGAGTGTTTAAAAGTAGATCCCTAATTGCAGAAACTGAGAGGTTACTTATCATCTGGATTAGGGAAAAACAGATGAAAGGTGATTCAGTTTCTACTGAATTCATTTGTGAAAGAGCCAGGGAGATTTACGAACATTTAAAGACAGATCAACCTGGTTCTTCAGGCACAGAATTTGAAGATTTTCGGGCCAGCAAAGGCTGGTTCGAAAAATTTAAGAAAAGAAGTGACATTTTCAGTGTTGTTAGGCATGGTGAAGCTGCTAGTGCTGATAAGGAAGGGGCAGCAAAGTTTTTAGATGAATTTAAAAAACTGATGGAAGAAGAAAATTATCTTCCACAGCAAGTGTTCAATGTGGACGAAACTGGGCTGTTCTGGAAAAAGATGCCCAAAAGAACATTCATCACCAGAGATGAAGCCTCTTTACCTGGGCATAAACCCATGAAAGACCGTCTCACTCTATTGCTTGGTGCCAATGCTTCAGGGGATTTCCGACTGAAGCCTATGCTTGTCTACCACTCTGAAAACCCCAGGGTGTTCAAGCAACAGAAAGTGGTAAGAACAAAGCTTGGAGTTTATTGGAAGTCCAACCATAAGGCATGGGTGACAAGACAGCTCTTTAATGAATGGGCTGTTGATGTGTTTTGCCCTTCTGTCAAGAGCTACCTAACCACCAATAAACTCCCTTTAAAGGCTCTTCTCCTCATGGATAATGCTCCTGGTCATGACCCTGACCTTGCCAGAAATTTGGAGTATCAATTTGACTTTGTGAAAGTGTTGTTTTTGCCTCCAAACACTACATCAATCATACAGCCAATGGACCAGAATGTGATCAGCAACTTCAAGAAGTTGTACATGAAGAAAATGTTTAGGAGGTGTCATCAGGCAACTTCCAATGATCCTGAACTAACACTGAAACATTTCTGGAAGACACAATTCAACATCCTGGAGGCTGTAAAATTGATTGTGTCATCATGGCAAGAAGTCTCCACTAGATCCCTCAATTCTTCATGGAAAGCACTGTGGCCATCAGTAGTCCATGATTTTGAGGGATTTGAGGAAGAAACCGAGTTGGACCAGGAGATTGTGTCCATTGGTCAGTCAATGGGCCTTGAAGTGGAGGAAGAGGATGTGGAAGAGCTTGTGATGTCTCATGAGGAGGAACTTACTCCTGATGACTTGAAGCAACTGGATGAGATGTTGCAGGTAGAGGCTGACAGTGGTGAGGAGGAAATTGAAAGTGATGACCATATGTCAGCTAAACAGTTGAAAGATGTGATTTACCACTGGGAGAAGTTCAGGGAACTGGCTTCAAAGCACCCAGAAGTGGAAAAACTGAACTAACTTTGTGTCATGTTGAGGACTCAGTGGTCTCCTTCTTTAAACATAAGTTAATGGTGAGGAGGACAGATGCCCCACAGACCACAATTGACACTTTCTTCAGTAAAAGGCAGAGGGAACAAGATGCTATCCCTCAGCCTTCCACTTCAAGAAGGAGAGAGGATGTTCATGGTGGAGAATTTGTCAGTCCAAAGGTTCCTGACATTTTCATGGAAGGTGACTCACCTTCCAAGAAGCAGTAAAATGCTTCTCCTCCACCTCCACTTCCTTCTCTTCTCCCTTCTCCTCCTCCACCTCCCACTTCAAATTCACATCATCATCATCATCCAGGAGCCTTCTACATACACACCTCAAAGTAAGTGAACTTTTCTACCTTTTTTGTTGAATTTAGGCAATTTTCGGTGAGCTGGAACCAAATACTCAAAAACCCATTGAAACAATGGTTTCAGTTTATGAGATTTTCGGTTAACGAGCAACCTGCTGGAACGGATTGTGCTCGTTAACCGAGGGACCACTGTACTTGATACAAGATGGCTCGATTTGGCTACTTTTGCACTTAAACAACTGATCAGTGAATAAACCAGAGCATATCAGATTCAGTATACACCAATATAATATACAGTATATTAAATTCTGATAAATACACTACAATATTATTTATTAATTGCTCAAGACAGATCCTGTGGTAAGTACCAACCCTCTTCAGCAGTGACAACAATGGTGCTTGAGAGATAGTGGGTGTTGGCAACATTGTTAGGGAGAGCGGGACCGATCAGCTGTTAGTTCTCTGTAAACAATAGACTGGGAATATACTACGGAACAATAGCTCATCTGGGATTGAGTGTGTGACTTTGGGGGGAAACTTAATTCTTTTTTTATTATGTTTTACTAACCCGACACCAAGTGAACCTAAATAATATGGGTGAGTTGTCCTCTCGTCCCTCCACCTCCACCACCTCCTCCCCTTCACGGCTATGTATTCAAATGTAGTTTTGTACAGTACAGTATCTTAATATAATTCACATACATACAAGGTGGTATGAGTGCATTTATCCCATCTTCTACTAAAACTTTCACTTTACAATCATGGTTTGATCGCTCCTGTTCTCTTGCCTGTAGGGAGAGAGATAGGGCATATCAAGCTATGAAACTATCACGTTCTCCTATTACCCAATCCTCTTTCATTACTTCTAGGAATCGTTGTAAGGCTAATCTTCATAGGGCCAAAGCAGAATTTTATAAATAGAAAGACCGCTGTCCTGAATAACTCTTCTTCTAGTAAATCCTTCTGATCTTTAACCAAAAACATCTGTAATAACTTCTGCACTACTTCTTTTCCTCCTCTCTTCCAACCTGATAACTCTATAGCCAACTCTCCCCCTGACAAAGCCAATCTCTTTGGCACCTTTTTGTCCTCTAACTCCACCTTAGATGATTCCAACTCTATCCCTCCTAATCCTGCTCCTCCTACTGAACTATGGACTTTCCTATAATCTCCATTTATAGGGATGCTGGTGTGTTATCCAGTTTGGATGTGAGTAAGGCACATGGACCGGACGGAATACCCCTTCGTGTTCTGAGGGAGTGTGCTGAAGTTCTGGCCCCTGTGCTTGCTCGCCTCTTTCGCCTTTGCCTCAAAACCCAAGAAGGGTGACTATCGCCCCATTGCCCTAACTTCATCCCTCGCTTAAGATTTTCAAAACTATCTTCAACTCTCATTTTCTCCGTCACCTTGAACGCCTTTCTCTTTTGTCGGATCACGAGTCTGGCTTTCGCCAGGCGAGATCTACTGGTGATCTGCTCTCCTACTGCACCCATCTTTGGTCATCCTCTCTTAGGGATTATGGGGAAACTTTCGTCGTGGCCCTCGACATCTCCAAAGCATTTGACAGGGTATGGCACAAGTCTTTGCTTTCTAAACTTCCCTCTTATGGTTTCTCTCCCCCACTTTATTCTCTAATTTCTAGCTTCCTTGAGAACCGAACCATGGCAGTTGTTGTCGAGGGATCAATCTCTCGCTCTTTCTCTACCAATAGTGGTGTCCCACAGAGGAGACGACGACGACGACGACGACGACGACGACGACGACAACAACAACAATTTATACTAGTCATAATAATTCATAATAAATAAAATTTATGATAAAAAAACAAAAATAAAATAATGAAATAATGATGATAATAATACAGTAACTGTAATAATAATTATAATTTTAATAATAAAGAACTATAAATACAAAAATGATAAAAAAGATCAAAAGTGAGAAACGATATATGTATGTTGTGTTGTCAATGGTAAGAGAAACAATTGAGACCCTGCTATTGTGTGTAAATGAAACAGAAAGACAGATCAGCAACCTGGGACTTGGTCACAATTTTCGTGATGCCATATGACTGCAGGGTCTACCATTAGACAACACATTATGCTTCCAATATCTTCCCAGGTAGTAGTACCTCCCTGTTTGGTAGCTGCCTACTACCTACTGTACTGACAAAATTTTCGTTTATAACCCCCTTTAAAATGGCTGGCAAGCGTAAAAGTGAGAGTTCTTGTGGTGCTGAGAAGAAAAAGAGACAGTCAATTACTTTTTAGATGAAAATTAAAATAATATTGCAATATGAAAATGGAAAAACGGTAGCAACCATTTCACGCGATTTTGGCTTCTCTCACTCGACGATATCAACAATTTTGAAGGACAAGGAACGAATTCGTGAGGTAGTGAAAGGATCAGCACCTATAAAGGGAACAATAAAAACAAAAAAAAAGACAAGGTCCTCTTCATGCGATGGAAAAATTACTTGTGATGTGGATGGAAGATCAGCTGCAAAAGCGTGTACCCTTAAGTCTTCTAACCCTACAGGCTAAGGCAAGAAGCCTTTTCGAAAGCCTGAAAGAGCAGGCAGGAGATGAGAGAGACCAAAACTTCACAGAAAGTCATGGGTGGATCCAAAGGTTTAAGAAACGTTACAGTTTGCACAGTGTAAAGGTGAGTGGAGAGGCAGAAAGTGCTGGTGTGGGTGCTGCTGAAGCCTTTAAGGAGGAGCTAGATCGTGTCATCGTGGAGGGAAATTATTTGCCTGAGCAAATATTTAATGTGGATGAAACTGGCTTATTATGGAAGCGCATGCCTGAATGGACATACATCCACAAAGAGGCGAAAACCATGCTGGGATTCAAGGCATTCAAGGACCGAATCACACTTCTGTTGGGGGGGAATGTAGCTGGTTTCAAGGTAAAACCTTTCATGATATATCATTCACAGAACCCAAGGTAATTATAGTTGTATTGTTTGACGTATATAAAATATGAGAACCAGGCAACAGTAACTGTTTATATAACTATTGTTGTAAATTCGTCAGAATGTAAAGAAATTAACATATGTCACTGACTAATGAAAGAGGAAGTAAAGAAACAAATAAGTTTACTGTACAATATTTGGGTAATATCGGTCACCCAAGCCTAAAATTCACTGCTCTACAGTAGCTATACACTTTCTCGATAAAACATTTACAAGTATAGTGAAGCATAATATTCAGGGCCGGATTAAGCTTAATAGGGGCCTGAGGCACAGATCAACTTGGGGCCCCCTACCCTCAAGGTATGTATAAATAACAAGAACAAAATATACCCAAATTTATCAATGATTTCATCAATATTAAGCTTCTGCAAAATAACACATTTAATGTTCATAAGAGACAGAAAATTGAGACGTTGCTAGGACATCGTTGAACCAAGTTCATGTTTTATACGCTTCAACTTCGAGAATGTTTGGATTTGGGGGCCCCTTAGAGTCGGGGGGCCTGAGGCCAGTGCCTCAAGTGCCTCATGGTTAATCCGGCACTGATAATATTAGCTAAATTATCTTATAATGTTCTTGATAATTTTTACAATTTTCCTTGCAATGTCTGTGTCACTGTTATTTACTTACATCAAATCAAATCGTTATAAGATCAGAGTCAACAATCCTGATGTCAGTTTGTATAAATTTATACAATATGCATAATACCTAAACATAAGTCCTATACAGTGGGATTTGGGGTAATTGGTTCCAGCTCACTGAAAAGTACATACAAAGTAAAAAAAAAATGCAGTAAAGTACACTTACTTTGAGGTGTGTATGTAGAAGGCTCTTGGTTGATGATGATGATGGGAATTAGAAGCGGGGGGTGGAAGAGAAGGGAGAAGAGAAGGAAGTGGGGACGGAAGAGAAATCGCCCCATGATTGATGTCATCATTTCACCAATAAAATTTTAAGTTCACTTGGTGTAATTCTTATTTTCTTTAAATCAACACTGCACTGAGCTATATATTGTCAATATGTAAAATGAATTTTAGAATGACCAATAATTGTACTGTAAAAACATAAAAATAGTTTATGTTCAAGAGAGCCACAAGCAAGATGTTACCTCCACTGAACAGAGACACAAACTGACGCCTTGGTGGGTGAGTGAAGTGGCTGAGGGCGCACCAAAAACTAATTCCCTGTACTGCAATTATGTTAAATAAGTGTTAAAATGACTAATAATTTTAATATAAAACTTGGAAAAATATTTAATAGCACAACCTTCTTGATATTTACTCAAATGGGAACGAATATAAGCCCTATAACCAATTACTGTATTGGCGAACTAATCTACCAGCTGGTGAGCAAGCATTGTAAGAATTTCGTTAACCAAATTTTTGTTTGTTAACCGAATTGAATATCCTTATGGAAGGTAATTCGTTAACCGAAATTTCGTTAACCGAGGCATTCGTTAACCGAGGGACCACTGTATATAAGTACTGTACAGTATTGGAGCAAACTCGTTAAAATGTATAGAATAATAGGTAAATTATTTTTGACACAGGAAGAAGAAATAAGAAATGAAAACCAAAAAATGTGAGGTACGATAACCTGGCCATAGTCACCTCAGTCTACAGTCGCCCCTTTCACACTGCATTACAAACTACAAGTACTCCCCGATTTACGACGGGGTTAGGGACCGACATCCAGGTCGTAAGTCGGAAATGCTTAAATAACACAATGAAAATCGAAAATGAATGTCTCTTTTTCTTCTCAGCACCACAAAACTCTCACTTTTTAGCTTGCCAGCCATTTTAAAGTGAATTACAGATGAAAATTTTTTCTGTGTACTGAATTTGGGACTCGAAAATACATAATTTGACCAAATTTGGGTATGACTGAGGCAGGTCATAATAGTCACCACAGGTTAACACTCGATTATCACTCACCCCTTTACGTACTGCAACAGACACCGACGTCAGACACCTGTACAGTACCAGGTAGGGTTAAGACCGAGCTATCATTCATATTCAGTTCCATCCAAGCTGTATTATAAACTCTCTACCCAGATGGGTCTTGTAATAAAATGCCATTAGACAAGAGGGAAGAGGAGGTGCTACAAAAGTTCTAAGGAGAAGACAGACTTGTACCTTGAGGATAAATTACCATGTTTTGTCTGTCATTTAATAAGGCTGTGAGGATTGGATTCTTTGAGTATATAGTTCTCTAAAATTATTCTAAAACCCATGGATAAGAAGAGCTATCAGTATCCAGAGCTCCAATTATCATTGTTAAATACAAGCATACATCATAGAACACTATCTGGGTTTTATGAAGAAATAAAGAGAGAAGGGGGAAGTAGTGTTGGGGATAAATAATACTGTACCTTATTTCTTAAACTCCTTAAAGTATATATTTTTTTATAAATAACTAATACTAAAATATATATAAATTCATTTGCATCTACACATTTAAAGCAATATTCTTTGACAATAAAAAAAGTTAACTGATACTTAGTTTAAGAAGTATAAGCACCCTTTTGATCTAACTGCAAAACATGATACCCTTACATGATCGACTTTCACCAGGCAGGAGTTGGAGGTCACAGAAGAGGATCTTTGGTTTTGTTGATAGAACAACATGACCTCGTTCCCCTCTACACGGGGCAAATGATGTATCTGTTAACATGAAAAAGATTTGGCTTAAACTTTGTTATCATAGATAAAGGACAAACTTCATTCTAAGTCACATCTCTACAATTCTCAATTAAACTCTGTATACCTGTACTTTATTACTATCATTATAGTGGAAACAATTGAGGAGGAATAGAATGCACAAAATATGATGATTCTACAAAGGTGTTTGATATATGTGACACAGACTGACATCACACAATGTAGCAAAAGTTAATTTAATCTGGCTAAAGCAGTAAAGTAAACGATCATATTTCTACTGACCGAATCACAGTAATAGTCAAACAAACTCCAGTGGGTTTTAAAGTGCAAAATTCTGTTCTCAATGACACTGCAATTTTTCCATTGTTGTTTTTTGTCATATTAAGACATTTCCCAAGAAGACTGGTCATTTCATGAAAACCAAAGTCCACCACCTCTTTTCTGGGTAGGTGCAGAGAAAATTGAGGGGTGTTTGAACTTTTCTTGGGCTCAGAAGGTGTTGGTGAAGCACATCTTCCATTCATCGTGTGAAAGTGTGGAACAACTTACCCCCACCCATCCGAGCAAAGACGACGCTCCCTTCCTTTAAATCATCTCTTAAAAAATATCTATTGTCTAAGTATTAATATTTCTTGTAACACCTACTATATTTACAGTACCTGCTTTTATTGTTCCATCAAAACCGTTTTATCGGAAATTATAATGTACAATAAATAGATAAGTAATTACCATTGCAATAAACATATTGGCCAACTAGTCATAATCCTGACAGCTCTGTCCTCTTGTTCACCCTTAAGCCTGTACAACCCATGTTGTACTGCTCCCCCATTAAACTTATGTTTTTCAATTCCACTGTAATTTATGTATAGTATACTTATAATATACATAAATAAAAAAATAAATAAATAAAAAATAATAAAAAAATAAAATAAATAAATATTGAAGTGATAACCGTGATAACATTATGAGGTGTTCTTATTACCACCATGCTATTGTACTATTCCAGATGATACTAAATGTTACATAATACTTCCTTGAGATATATGTATAGTATATATCAGGTGCCTCAAAGAGAGCTCAGGTTCTCAACTGGCTCAGCCATGTTAATATTGTTATTATTATCCACTCTGTATCTGTGTTCTTCTGGCTAAATAAACTGTTTCAATTCAATTCAATTCAACTTCATCCCTTGTGAAGTGTCAGTTGTGAAGTGTCAGTTCCACCAAAGTGACGGGACACACGCACGCACGCACACGCACGCACGCACGCACACACACACACACACACACACACACACGGCAAAGAATGCTGTAGATAGCAAACTTACTTTCAGGTTGCCAAACTCGAAGTCAGGAATATAATAACTAGCCCCAGCTCTAGAATCCTCCCACATGGGGTCCCCTAGAATTTTGTACTCTCTCCCACCCTCTTTTATCTATTCCACCAAGATCTTCTTTCCCCAACACCCAATTCCTATCAAAAGGATCAACATATGCCTTTAAATCTACTAAACTCTTCAGATCCCCAACATCCTGTACTTCAACAACATAAACATTATCATTGGCAATCCCTGAAAACAAAATTTGATTTGTCTTTCATATTCACTGATGGGTAGAGAGGTGGGTCTGATCCTTGACCTATACAGTCAACTACAAGTGGACAGTTGGTATTCAATAGCAACACTTGTCTATCATTGTTGAATTGATTCTGTTCTTTTTTTTTCTTACTCAGTACTTGTCAGCTTTATATCACAGGTGTAAATTTTCAGTCTGTACCGATTTTTGTACAGTACAGCTCCTCCCCGACTTGCGACCTACTCGACTTACGACCACCCGCACTTACAACCTGCCTCAGTCGTACCAAAATTTTGTCAAATTACGTATTTTCGAGTCCCAACGTCAGTACACAGACAAAAAAAATTTTGTAATTCACTTTAAAATGGCTGGCAAGCTTAAAAGTGAGAGTTTTGTGGTGCTGAGAAGAAAAAGAGACACCATTTTAGTTTTTCTATGTATTATTTAAGCTAAACTTCCCCTGGAAGAGACAAACAAGTACAGCTCATCCCCAACTTACGACGGGGTTAGGGACCCAAATCCAGGTCGTAAGTCGAATTGGTCGTAAGTCGAAAATGCAGAAATAATACATAGAAAATCTAAAATGGGTGTCTCTTTTTCTTCTCAGCACCACAAAACTCTCAATTTTAAGCTTGCCAGTCATTTTAAAGTGAATTACAAACAAAAATTTTGTCAGTACACAGCGCAATCACTGACGTTGGGACTCGAAAATACGTAATTTGACAAAATTTTGGTACAACTGAGGCAGTCGTACGTCCAGGTGGTCGTAAGTCGAGTAGGCCGTAAGTCGGGGAGGATATGTATGTACACTATATGTATATACTGTATTGAAAAATATGTGGTCAAAGTTGATAGCTAGGAACACATCCCCCCTATTTACATTAATTCTTATTGGGGAAATTGCCTCAATATTCACACATTCATCATTCACAATGACTTTTAAGGACGCATCCTCTGTGATAACTGATATATTCCTGTATTAACATTAAAAATAATGATAATAATAAAATCTGAGAAAAGATAAATTTGGTAGTGCATTTCTCTCTGACCAAATCTATTATAATGAGTAACTTTCACAATGATTTAAAATACATTTGATTTAAATCATCATCAATGTTCACATTCATTTTCCATGCCCGCAGGGTTTTCCGCAATTAACTGATGGCAACTGCTGCGTGAAACCAGAATGGCATGCCCCCCCCCCCCTTTCCCTCCCACTGCAAACCCAAGTACTGCCCAGAAAATACAGCAAAGACCAGGTGATGGGCACAGCTTCGGTTACACAGTTGTCATCAGGTACACTGAGGCAAAGTTACTACAGGGTGGGAGCAGCTGGTCCCTGAGGTAATCAAAGACTATCTGCCTTAAACTGAATTTAAAATTTAAATAATACATTAAAGATTAAAACACAAAATCCATTTTCATCTCTGAAGGGAAAAGGCAAGTGACCTGCAAGCTCACTCCCAAAAGACCTCCCATCAGACCTTGCCTTGTCCAAGGAGTTTTCTGCATTTTACTGGCAGGGACAAAGTCCTGAGAATCAATGTAAACTGTTGCACAGGAGGTACTCAGCCAGTTATCAGGGTTTTTAAATAACCCATTGGATGCTTAATTAGCAAAAATGCAAAAATACGTGACACGGTATTGCTTAATGCACATACAGGTAGTTCTGCTATAACGCGATAATTGTGTTCTTGTAAAATATCGTGTTATAGAAAATCGCGTAATATAAATAACAGGGCTTATGGAGAAAATAGGGTTAGGTGCAGATTACTCGAAATCGAAAAAATTTAGTAGTTAGCCTAGCACAAAGGATAGCACAGTCTAAATAAATGTTACATTCATATCTAATAATGAAATCATACAGTAAATGTAACACTTTACTTGATGGGGGAGAAGGGTGATTTTGAGGTTGATAAAATCGAGCTTCTCTTCAAGTGTTATATCCTTTCTTTTACAATCATCACCGGGAATTCTATCACCAGAACGCTTCTTGTTGATATTCTTCTTTACTATATTCACAGTTAATACAGTGGGGTATGCTATAACGAACGGATCCTACTATGAATATTCCGATAACGAACGGTTTTACCTATAAAATTGAGAATGCTATAACAAACGAAACTCCTACAACGAACATAATTTAATTTTTTTTTTTCTAATTTATTGTTTTATTATTACAAATATTAATGATATTCTTTATTTCAGGGGTTTAGATGCATATTTATGCACTTTTTACAATTTTTACAATTTTATATTATATTTTTCAGTGTTAAGTGGTTGTATTTGGGGGCCTGGAACGGATTAATCCTATAACAAAAGAATGCTATAACAAACAAGGTTCTAGAACCAATTAGATTCGTTATAGCATACCCCACTGTACCACAAAATTGGAGAAATAGTAAGCAAAAATCGCGTTATAGCAAACAAGCGTTCGCGTTATACAAATACCGTTCCTAATTCATAAATCGCGTTAGAGCAAATTCGCGTTATCAAAACACGCGTTATAGCAGACCTCACTGTACTTGAAGTGTAATTTACATACTTTGCTGTATATCATAGCCAAAAGACATACGGTACTAAAAGAAATGTCACTGTGCAGTACTTAGACTAGATAACTGAAAGTAGCTGAATAAGTTGAATAATTTAGCAATATCATGGGAAAGACTTTTTTTACCTTCCAAACTAAGACTGCGAATAACTATAACAAATTATCTGTTTTCCTTATGCAAGGGTGACAGACTCACTGTCATGTAAAATAATCAATAGCCATATTGAAAGGTTGAGCTAAGGTGTATGGTATCACTAAATGCATCACACTTGTGCCACATCAGCCCTTAAGCACTAAGGCCAAAAGTAAAGAAAACATCAATACTTTCAGGGTTAACAAAACCAGATCTGCCATAAAAAACATCACTCATTAGAAAAAAAATGTCCTGTATGGCTGAAGCTTATATCACAATGATGTGAAACAACAAATGTGGAAATGACAATTATTCCTATAGAGAACCACTATGAGCACAGCACAGTTCAGGCAACACAAGTTGACAGTAGACTATCAGAAGTAAAATGTGAGGATTTAAAGCACGGAAATTTTCTTTATGGTTTTGAGTTTGAAACTGTAGTAAGCTAACTGTAGGGTTCATTCTTGTGTACTTAATAGCTGGCTTGCTTTCAGGGCAACCATAAGGCTGGAGTTGGCACTTGATTTTTAATCCTTAATTCAACTGGGCAAACAGATGCAGCAATTTACACACATCCAACAAGACCACATCCCTCCTATTGCAATTCTGATAACCCCCTCTGGACAATGCTGTTCTAATGCCTTAAAATCAGCTATACAGTGTTGAAATAGGATTTACCAGCATTAGTGACAGCTCGCTCTTCTGCTTGCTTGGGACTGAAAGTTGGCAATCGCACCCTGGACTCATTTACAGAACACTGACAATGAATCTGTGCACTTCCCCATGCAAGAACTTCACACACATCACTGAAACAAAATTTAAACATACAGTATCTAAAATAACTCCACTTTGTTCAAAATATATTGTAACACTAAAGTGGATAGCTGTGTCATAAGAAGTCACAGCTGTTAATATGTTACTGATAAAGATTGGTGGAGAAGTTAGAGAAGTTATGACAAGCAATGCGTCCTGATAAACGCTTGAAAACTAAAAGAAGGAAAGAATTTACTTCTGAAACAATGTAAAGATGAAAATGATTATGGTACAGGTAACCCACGAGATACAATATCCCGAGATGCAATATATCACTTTAAAGATGGTTATAAATTAACATCTTCTCACGATCAAAGCAACTTGCTTTAATGATATCATCCACCCACAACCACAGAGATATCCATTGGTAGGAATTTTATTTTCTAGTGCAAACTATGATGGGCTGTTTATACTCAAACTAATCTTTGTCTCTAAGGATTCCAGCAATGAAGGAAGTTATATTTTTCTACGCCAAGCTGCGTCATTTACAAGGAAACAATATTTAACCCCATGCATGATGCATCTCTACCTTCACTTGTCAGCCCAACCTCCACGTTGCCACAACCTGCGCACTACAGCCGTGTGTTTGGTTCTTTGTTGATCATAAACCCACCATCACATGGCTCCACTATTATCAGCCAGCTTTGTACTTATCATCGGTGTTTTTCTTATATAGTGAGAGGACTGCACTAACATTTAGACTGAACTGTGTTATGGTGACGATCAAGTGATATTTTCTGTGTTTTTGTGACTGTAAGGTGCGTTAACTCTGTTGTTTTGAAAATGTGAGCAGTGTCGGCCGCTATTATTGTTTTTGTCATCATCGCTCACTCTGTTTTGTGACAAGTGCTTTTGCTCTGTTTTTGTGACTGTGAAGGAGGTAAAGCCTGACATTGTTAACCCTTTAGGTGCGTAATTAAATTTCGCGCCGGTTCCTGAAAAGTGTCAATTATCCTGCCAAAAATGAATTTCATATAATCACATTTTCTATATGTTTTTCCTAGAGAACTTTTAGTATATTTTCCAAATCTGGAACAAAAATTCACATATGTGTGCAAATTTTAGAGAAAAAATGACATTTATACCCAAAAATGCAGGAAATTGGTATAAATCAATGTCTGGTATATGGCAAATAAATTTAATCAATTTGGTTACTAAACAGCAAATTTAGATATGTATTACATATTCAGATAATATCAAACAAAATAGTACAAAAATAAGCTATATTGCATTCAGGAAATACTCCTATACCTCAATACATAATATGTCCGCATGTCGTCTCATTTGGGGAAGTTTTTTCAAGGCCGTGGGATATCCCCGCTTGTCGCATTTAATTAATATAATATTTTGGGCGGGTTTACCCGCATGCCGCATCCAAAGGGTTAAGCAACATGAGACTCCCCAGAGGCTGTGTAAGAGTCAGCGTAACGTCTCCACTCCACCCACAAGAATCACCTTAGCCTCGAAGGGAACATGTGATAATGAACAGGCTTGTTCTTTATGATGTGGTGAGTGTTGTTTAATTGTTTTGGATTGTAGGAAATTTTTTGTCGATGATACATGTGTGTCTGGGGACTGGCTGGGAACGTATCACATTGAATCCCACGTTATAATGCTCCCTGTCTATAATATTTCACCTAGCGGCAGGTTTTTCAGGAACCTAACCCCATCATATCTCAGGGGTTACCTGTATATGGAATCTAGCAACAGTTTAAATATTGATGAAAGACATTACATAGTTAAAGCAGATGAGTAATTTTCAGGCCTCTAAGAGCAGAGAGCTTAGCACTCTTCCTTATTATGAGTATTTTACATGCTAGAACAGTAAGCCTTTCCTTAGATTCTCTGACACATTCACCACTCCCCTGTACCAAGCATATTCTAAGGCAAACACTTTCAAAAACACCATTCTCATCAGTATTATAAATTTGCAAAATCAGTTGGGCACTTTTCAATTGCGTTATTATGGGCAAATGTTTGGTCACAACTACCATAGTTATTAATTGACAAATACAAAACATGAGATGGGTCTGCAAACTAATCCCTTTCCCTCTGAGATTTCTGCTTTCTTGAAATTTCCATGGATTTTCTAATCTTCTGAAATAGTAAAAACCTTCATTAAATTTTTCAGATAATTGACAGAGTTCTAGATACTGTACTTGAGGCTGTATTATAATACAGTATAACTGTACAAGTATCTACACTAGGCACTTTAAAAGTTAGGTAGAGAAAACTGGGGACAACATAGAAGGGTTAAGGAGCCAGCTGTATACTATAGAGATAGTCCAGCTCAGGTACACAGTTGAACCTCGATTTACGCGGTTCTCGTTCACGAGTTTGGTCATTTATGCGGTACCTTGCCAGAACCGGGATGCCCGATTTACGCGGTGAATTTACTCATTTACGCTGGTGAAGTATAATTTGTTTATTTACTGAAGATATATATGTTTTTAGCTCATAAAATATATAAGTTACATTGCTGAAATCCTTACAAGATGGTGATCATTTTAAATATAAACATCTTAACATTTGCATTAGACATGCAAATTTTAGATGTAATTTAAGATCATGAAAATAAGCTAATATTTTATTTTTTGTGCAAAATTTATAAAGTTTACATTCAAAATATTCCCTGACCTGCAAGGAATCCAGAAATGTCATTTATATTATCTTAACTTTAGTCTGAGGTATTATTTATTACTATACCTTAAAATCTAGTGTTTTCACCCAAACATTTCTCAGAGAGGGAGGAGCCAGCGAGCGTGGGAAGAGGGGGGGGAGAGTTGAGTCCATTATTTGAATGGACATTAACCTGGCGACTGTATTTCTCTTAAATATTAATTGTGTGTGCATACCATCATAAAATTAAGATGTTATTTTTACTTCAACGTAGGTATTATGTCGATTTTGTGTCGGAAAAAGTGGAGTTTGGGAGTCGGCCCAGTCTCTTATTTCAATTAAGCCCATATGTTCTGTTATTCCATTTACACGTTTCTCGTTTTACGCACTACTCAGCGGGTTCAATTAACCGCGTAAATTGGGGTATTACTGTATCTGGAAGAATGTCAAAAGAAGAATTAAAAAGTACAGTAATACCCCGCTTAACGCGGTTTCGCTTAGCGCGATATCACGTATACGTGGTGCCTCGCCAGAGCCGAACTTTCACTTAACACGGGTTTTTTCCACGTATACGCGCAGAGTGTCAGGCTCGAGAAGCTATTTTTAGATTCGCCCCACCCGCCACCCTGCCTGCCTGCCTGTTTTAGCTCATAAAATTCATACAAATTACCCGGCCAGAATATAATTTACATTGCTGGAATTCTTACAATATGATGATCATTTTGAATATAAACATCATAGATTTTGCATTAAACATACAAATTTTAGATATAATGTTTACTCTGAGTAAATATGTTATTTTTTGGCAAAATATATGACATTTGTATTCAAAATATTCCTGGTCTTAAGGGAATCCAGCAATGTCAATTATATTATCCTAACTTTAGTTTGAGGTATTATTTATTACTAAAAGGTAAATATTCTGCTTTTCCAACACATCTGGTAGGAGGGTTGGTGGGAGGTGAGGGGGGGGATGGACCGATCGACCATCTGTTACGTGGAAGAATATTTTTTTTATTAAATGAAGATATTTGTTTCAGCTCATAAAATTCATACAAATTACCCGTCAGAATATAATTTACATTGCTGAATTTTACAATTTGATGATCAGTTTGAATATAAACATAGATTTTGCATTAGACATACAAATTTTAGATATAATGTTTACTCTGAGTAAATATGTTATCTTTTGTGCAAAATATATGACATTTATATTCAAAATATTCCTGGTCTTACAAGGAATCCAGCAATGTCAATTATATTATCTAACTTTAGAGGTATTATTTAATACTAAAGGTTAAAATTTAGTTTTCACCCAACATCTCTTGAAGGAGGATTGGTGGGGGTGGGGAGGTTGGGACGGACCCACCACCTGAGGTTGGAAGAGGGGGAGGCAAGGTGGGGTACTTTGATTGACAGATAGTGTGTGAAGAATATATTTTTTTTAACTGAAGATATTTGTTTTAGCTCATAAAATTCATACAAATTACCCGCCAGAATATAATTTACATTGCTGGAATTCTTACAATTTGATGATCATTTGAATATAAACATCATAGATTTTGCATTAGACATAAATTTTAGATATAATGTTTACTCTGAGTAAATATGTTATCTTTTGTGCAAAATATATGACATTTATATTAAAATATTCCTGGTCTTACAAGGAATCCAGCAATGTCAATTATATTATCCTAACTTTAGTTGAGGTATTATTTATTAAAATTTATGGTTTCCCCAAAATTTCTCAGAGGAAGAGCCAGCGAGTGTAGTATGAGAAGAGGGAAGAATTGAGTCCATTATTTGAATGGACATTAACTTGCGACTGTATTTCTCTATTTCTCTTAAGTATTAATTGTGTGCATGTACCATCATAAAATTAATATGTTATTTTACTAAAACATAGGTATTGTGTCAGAAAAGTAGAGTTTGGGGTCGGCCAGTCTCTATTGGAATTAATCCCATATGTTCTGTTGTTCACTTAACGAGGTTTTCATTTAACACGGTACCCTGTGGGTTCAATTGACCGCGTTAAGCAGGGTACTACTGTATTGTATAATATACTGATTAATAATATAATCTAACACAAGATGTCAGTACTGTTTAATACAATATGATTATTTACACAATAGGCCAATATACAGTATATTTGATTCCATATACAGTAAAGTCAAAAATCCGGATGCCAGAAATCCGACTACCCGGAAATCCGAACCTTTCAAAAACTCAATTTTTTTTTTTTTGGGTTGGCTTTTGTGTTTATGTGCTCATGCGTGGCGCCACAGCTGCACAGTGACAACAAGTGACCCATGGTCATACTTTAAAGCAACAATCAAACTGTGACAACGTATGTAAATTTGAGTCCTACTCTTTCCATTTACAGAGTACTGTACAAGCCCATTATAATAGCTCCTAAAGTAGATAAACTTCGTTGTGTGAAGAGAGAAGAACACGTTTAAATTGAGTGACAAACTTGAAATAATTAAGAAACTAGAACATACTGTGAGCAATACTGATCTAATAATGAAACATACGACATTGGAAAAGTCTACAATTTATGATTTAGAAAAGGCAATGAATAAAATTCTAGAATTCACAGCTTTTTCTAAAACTGCTTCGTTTGATAAATGAAACACGCTATATTTGCTAATGAATAAACTATCAAAATGTACCTGTTCATCTCTTCTTTATTCCTCCTTAAATTTGAATTTTAAAAGTACAGTACTGCCTGAGAATCGGAAAATCCGAAAATCGGACTGACCCAATCCCCAAGCAGTTCGGATTTTTGGACTTCTACTGTACAACTGAATTGCAATGTTGTGTACATTAATTGTTCAGTAATTTTCTTTTAATTTTTTTACAACTTTATCATTTTGTTATACTCTACTGTATTACACTTCTGAGGGCAACTGTTTGTGACAGGGAAGGATGGGTAACCTTAAGATCAACCCGAGCTTTCAAGTGGGGGCCCAACTTACTGACCAAGCAAGTGTAGTAACAAAACTGCCATAAAAGGGCATCAGTCTATAAAATACACTGATAAAACTACTTGGTTTACATAGCATGAGAAGTTTCAGAACACTTTTTTGCCTTAAAAATCTATATCTAAACAAGAGAAAGATTGTGATAAAGCACAATACTAACAGAGTAATATCTCCGTTAGCGGAATCCCTCTTAACGAATTCTCTGATTGCGAATTGAAATTTTCACGGAAAATCATTCCCAAAGCTGGAAGTTTCCATAAAATTAGGACTTTAGAATGATTTTCCACGGGCACATCTTCTGAAAAATTCAAAAAATTTTCCATTACCTGAAAATTCTGGAAAATTCCAGGGATGAGATTTTTTCAGCTTTTGAGAGAGTTGTCTCATACCCAGAAATCTTTCATTCCCGAAAGTGCTCTGCACCAACTGTTCCAGCTAACGGATATATCACTGCACTATAGGTATCCTCTAGGGTAAGAGTAAAGCATTTAACAACTGCCCAGTAAAGAAAATGAAGATGGCCACCTGCCTATAATTGGCAATCCTAGTCCCCAAAAAAGGCACCGACAAGTTGAAGTCAATCTTAGATCTTTCTGTCTGAACAGGTTCATTACCAAAACAAGTTTGAAGATGCTAACTTACAACCATCTGAGGCACCTACTTCTACCCAATGCTTGGATGCCTATTATCACATGCCTGTTGCTCCCAGATACAGAAAGTTTCTAGTGTTCACAGTGGGGATGTAAGTTATCAATTCACAGTGATGTCATTCAGTCTGACAATTGGGCCAGAGTGTTTATAAAACTGGCGTAACATCCCCAGAGAGTCCTTCTTGCGAAGGAGGGCATAAGAACTTTTACTTATCTAGACGATTGGCCAACCTTTCAAAGACTGTCAAAAGGGTGACCCAACGTATATGCGGTGTTTCGAACCAAAGGATTAAAGATAAACCAGGTCAAATCAAATCTCCACCATGTCAGAAACTGGATTGGTTAGGTCTCCATTGGTACCAGTCAGCCGCCTCACTGCAAAGCAAACACAACAGATGCATTGTAAACCGCGAGTTTTCGTAAAGCAAGCAAGAGGTTTCTAAAATGATTAAACAGCTATTGGGTCTGCTGAATTTTTGCCACCATAGTAAAAATAAATAAATACAGCCGCGCTACCGTTAACGTCCGACCAAACAACGCCCCGACGCATATAATGCCCGTGCCTCAAAAAAAAAAAAAAAACGCGACTTCAAGTTGACCACCACTCAATTTTACCCCCTTGACGGAGGACACGGCCATTCTCCCCCATACTGGTCAGATATTATGTGTGTTAAAGGAATATGCTTCCTTACTGCGTTTTTTAAGCATTTGCCTACAGTTGAAATGTTAACCCACAGCATCATTGAGGATAAAATCTTTCACCTACAAACACAATAGCACATTTGTTGTAAACTGACATATCTAGTTGCTCAACAATTGCAACCCCAGTTGCAATTGGGGTTTCAATTTCCAAATTCTGTGGCATTACTGCACAGTAAAGTTTCTGGTGCACTCCAAAAAACTAAGAGAGAAACTTATGACTCAGGCGCCCTGATGAGCAGGCACCCACCGTATGACGGGACCAAATAAAAAAGCATAGCTACATGTTTTGTGGACTACAGTATTAACCGCACTTTTCATCACTTTGAAATAAACTTAGCCATGCCTAAGTGTGTTTATGATATTTACCATAACATTATATATATATTTAGTGGGTCTAAATGGGTCGTGAAAATGGGAAACTTGGGGGTTGGGTCTTGGGTGCCTGGAACCAATTAGAATAAATCCTATATAGGTACTGTAATTTCAGTGAACGCGGGTCCCAATTAGCTAATAACCAAGGGATGACTGTACTGTACTGTATATACTTGTGACACTGGCCAGTTAAGCTTTGGTAAAGCTGCGGGTGTTAGGGTACCAAGTGACAGCACTAGGATCCTGCTTCCTATCAAGAAATAAACAATTAAAATTCAAATTGAAAAAACATTCAAATAGCGGGACCTAGCTAACCTAAATGGACCCAGAGCGGCATACAGTCACGTATGCATCAAGCAGACTTTATAGATTGTGGTGCCAGGCTGCACGCTATCTACGGAATTTAGTCAATATTGTACAGTAAACAATGACCTAAGTGCAAACCTGTATTGTACATGTACTAAATGATTATGGTACTAAAATTGTAATGTCTATTGCAAATATAGCTTGTTTATACAGGTATTCAAATTAAATTACTATCTTACAAGAATCCCTCTCCAATGTAAGTTATATTCACCCAGGTCGTTTGGGTGGAAAATTATGAGAAGAGCTTAGAATACTCTTAAGTACGATAAATAAAACACGCAGGCAGGCCTTCAGCACCAACTGTCAAATCTTATCTCACAAATAAACAAACAAACGCCAGACATTCTGTCACCTCACCCCCTCCCCACCCTCTTCCCACCCTCCCCAGGCAGTTCCCAGACAGAAGATTGGTGATTTCTTTATGCTTATTTTATATAATATCTCAGACTAAAAGTTAGATAATAATTTGCATTGCTGAAATCCTTGCAAGACAGAGATTAATTTGAATATAAGCCATATATTTTGCTCGATATAAAAAAATGTAGTACATAAATTTCTTCTTATTTATTTTCACCCATTTACTTTCACACACCATACTAAAAGAAACGAACAAATAAATGACCTTAGTGCAAAGTTTGACTGCACATGTACTAATTCTGATTACGTACTAGTGTTATGTCTAGTGCTTAATTACAACATGTTTATATTCAAATAAATCAGTATCTTACAAGAATCCCAGCAATGTTAATTATATTCTCCTAGGTCATATCACTGGCATTTTAAAATGAGAGAAGCTTAGTAGGACTGTTAAATAAACACACAGAGACCTTCAGCCAAACTTATCGCCAAACTTATCACCTCAACTCCCCACTTCAATTCCTCGGGCTGGGTGTATGTATATATCCAAGTTAGTACCCAGCCCCCAGCCAGGCTTTTAGGCTTACAGTTTTTATTTTATATAATACCTCAGACTAAAGTTAGAGATTATAATTTGCATTGCTGGAACTTTGCAAGACAGTCACAATTGAATATAAAACATCATATGAGCTCTTTTGCTCAAGAGATAAAAATTGTTGTATTATTATAAAAGCCAGTACTGTAGTACATTTTATGCTTTTTCAACTGTATTTTTGCAGATTTACATCAATTCTTCTATTTATTTTCATCCATTTACATGCACACACCATACTAAAAGAAACATAATAGAAATAAATGACCTTAGTGCAAAGCTGGAGGCACATGTACTAATTTGATTACAGTACTAAAATACCGGTCTTAGTAAAATTATATAGCATGTTTATGGTTCAAATTAATCAGTATGTTACAAGAATCCCAGCAATGTTAATTATGCATTCACCCAGGTCATTTCACTGGCTTTTTATAAGAGAGAAGCTTAGTCACCTAAGAACTGATAAATATACACGCTTAGACCTGGGCCTGTGCCACTGTCAAAACATACTCACCTCCTCCCCCACGCCGCCGGCCTCCCACCCTCTCTCCCCCATCTGTTTGGCTGCTATGGAATCTTTTGTAAAACAGTGAATAATTTAATATAAACGCCATGTATTTTGCACAAGAGATAAAAATTAATCACCTGTATCACATTACAGTAGTGATTTAAGAGTAAAGTGTATATGTATCGCATATAGTATTCCACATACACGTAAGTATAAATAAAATTTTTATGCGATGCTCGATAACGCCCATTTTGTTAACGCCACGTTTCCAAGAACGATCTAGACGTTAACCGCACATGAGACTGTAGTTCCCTTTAAGCAATAAGGAAAAAAAGAACTAACTCATCTGGGGTCGGTTGCTTCAAGAGGAACAGAAATATTGCTTCTCTCCAAATTCAGATCAATAATCATCTGGTCATGGTGGACAAAGTTGGACAATCTAATCGTTCATCACTTGGGTTCTCCTCAAACAGACTTGGTCGCTTGTACGGATGCGCTCTAGATAGGATGAGGATACCATTCATCAAAAGGAGAGTTCCGCCAAGTGAAGTGAACAACTCCCCTTCAGGACCAACACATAAACATCAAAGAATTATCAATAGTCCTATTCTTTTGTTGACAAACCCAAACTTCAAAAACATGATGACTTGTTTGCCATGGACAACACAGTGGCAGTGTTTTTGCTCAATCATAGCTCAACCAGATCTTGACTCTTCACACTGTCAGAAAAATTTTTCAAGTTTTGTGTAAAATGACAACTATACCAAGGCAACTCGTCATACCAGAGCACAAACAATTGGGCAGATGCTGTCTCATCTCCGCCAGTGTTTCCACGGAAACAGAATGGTCCCCTGAAGCCATCAGAGTTCAAGAGTCTAGCGACGAGGTTTGGGACTCACAACAGACCTCTTTTGCCTCACAAAACAATCACAAGTTGCCAATTTATGCTTCTCTGAAAAATCGAATCTACTAGAAATGCCTCTACTCATAGATTGGAACCGTTGGAATTTAATCTATCTGTTCCCACCTGTAAAATGTTATCCAAAGTGGTTCACAAACTCAGATCCTTCCAAGGAAAGGTCCTCATAATTGCAACTTTACATTAGATCCTACAACCATGGTGTCTGGATCTGTCTGACTGGTGCCCGTGATCCATACTACAATTTCCTCTCAACAAGGATGTCTAGACCAGGTACTGCACCCCTCAGTTTGGAGATATCCTTGGCACTTCCACACTTGGAGTTTCTCAAAAGAAGTTTAAATAGAATGTTGGGTACCCAATATAGTTAACCAAGTAATAGCAGGTCATAGGCCCCAAACTTCTATGCAATATGAGAAAGCTTAGAGCCTTTTCCAAAATGTATTAAGTTAACGGCTCCAGACACATTGTCGAAACAGTGGTGTTGAACTTTTTGATTTTCTCCGCTCAGAGTTAAAGGCCTTCAATGCTCCTACAATTGCATCTTATAAATTAGCATTGGAAGGACCCTCTGGTGTAGGGTTTTAACATTACTTGAATCATAGAATTTATCAAATGCTCAGATCATCCTTTTTCATTCAGAGAACCCTCGCTCAAGAGAATCCCACCTGGTCACTAGATAAAGTTACAAACTTTCTATGGGCTTAACCCAATACAAATCTGAGCCAGGACAGATTGCTCCAGAAAGCAGCTTTCCTTCTAGCACAGCAACAGGTATGAGAATCAGTGAGTTGCTCACTTCCAATAATCCATCATTACCACGAGATTCTAAGAAAAATTGAAAGGAAGATTTTCAAGTTCAACCTTATCCGATCAAATGGCTGATGGATGAGACAAGGGTTCCTCATATACAGCTCCAGTTAAGAACCTTCAAGAGTAGTAAACCAGACCCCTAATTGAGGCCCCCTATGTATTCTTATCACAGGATGGTAAGAAATTGTCTCCTAGTCAAATGACAAAAATATTTATCTCAGTTAGTGAGTCAAGCAGACCCTGGCAAGAAATTTTGGGCAATATGACACCAAGAAATATGCAGGGTCTGTGGCCTTCTGCAGCATATGAGCCTCAGTCAGATCAAAGAAGCAGGCTTTTTGAAATCTTTTCAAACCTTCAAAACAACTATCTTCATCTATCTCTTTAAAGATGCTCCACATGCAGTGGTCCTGGGGTCCCCTCCTCCAACTCTCGTCCATCTCCAAAACCAGGACCTTCTTCTTCCTCATCAGAATAGAGTGAGAATCCTGACATGGAGTTTCCGACCACAGAATGGCGGACTAGAGGGTACAACCTGTACCGTACATTGTAATAAAATATACCGTACTGTATTATTGTAATAAAAATATACTGTACTGGTAATTATTGAAAATTACTGTACAGTATACAAATAATTATACAAAAAACTGTACAAGCACCTGGTATGTTACCCTGAAACTGGATTACCGTGACATCTCGCCTATAAGGCGCCGGGTGCATAAGACGCCCCCAAATTTCCATTTAAAAGCAGCTTTGAGCTCTATTCGCTGTATAAGACCAGTACCCAAATGTGACAGCCTTACCCACTGACTCAGTAGTAGTCCTCTACCAACCATCCTTGGTTTTAAAATAAGGCCAATTCACTCAAGTACGTCATCAAATGTTACCCGCTGGTGTAGTAAACCAATTATACAAAAATAATATACATTGAGGCATAATTTAATTTCACGACTAATGCATATTGTTATAGAATTTTTCCATTTACTTGAAATGGATTTACCGATTTATTTGTTTATTTATTTATTTATAATATACAGTTGTACCCAGCTTAACGCGGTCAATTGTACTCCACAGGGTACCGCTGTTATGAAAACCGTTATGAACAACAGAACATAAGTGGGATTAATTCCAATAGAGACCGCCCGATCCCCAAACTCCACTTTTTGACAACACACAACTATGTTGTAGTAAAAATATTATCTTAACTTTATGATGGCATGCACACACAATTAATAATTAAGAGAAATATCAATAATATTAGGTTTTTTAACACTTACATTAGTAGAAAAGATGGCTGGGCACACGGGGATGGGCGGTTGGTTCCGAGGCAGAGGGCAGATTATTGGCCCTCACCTGTATCACTTGTATCAATTGTATCACTATCCACCACAGAGGCTTGCAGGGCCTCTTTGTCAAACCCCTCAAAGTCCATATAAGTCCATATCCTCTCTATAATTATCACTATCACTGACTTGGGCCGGCTGTGGTGGGTGGCAGGTGAAGAACTCGGTAATGTTTTGACGACTGGGCGACCTTGTGCGCATCGTGCCTGCGCCGCTTCCCGCGTATATGAGTAGATGAACCGCATTAAGTGAAAGTTCGGTTCTGGCGAGGCACCGCGTATATGAGAAATCGCGTTAAGTGAAACCGCGTTAAGCGGGGTACAACTGTACTGTAATACATTAAACACACTGCAAGTATTTTCTTTAATTTATATACTTGTTTCGCAAAAAAGGGAGGCTACCATTATAACTGGTAGGTGATCATTAAGGACCAAACTCCGAGTCCATGACGTGACTTCTGTTAATCATTCTCATCCTAAATTTACCACTGTCGGTAGTTTCAAGAATTAACGCAGTCATTTACTGAATATTCTTTGTAAAAAAATAAATTTTAAATTAATTATTTATAGGAGATAAGTATTATGATCAGTAAATATACAGATATGCATTACTGACCACCTCCGAACACAAGGACGGCTAAAAATAGCCACAGGCGGTCACAGTCAAGGTCACTTTCCCTTTCTTGTCACTGGCAAATGAGGGGTGTTGGGTGATGATAGCAGCTGTGTTTATTACCGGGGTATATTGTTCTTTTACGGTATGTTAGACTGGTTTATAATACATTTTTATTATTTTAATATACCGGTAATCTTCATTTTAATCCAGCTTCCCAAACGTAAGTTTCAGTATAAAATAATTAATGGTAGGACTTTGTGAGTGGTTTACCATGTTTCCATCACCACTCTTGACACGCTAAACCGCAATATTTAAGAGGTAAGAATTTTATACTTGGTGATTAAGACGACCCCCTAACTTTGGGCAGATTTTTTTAATGTTCAAATTCCGTCTTATAAGCCGAGATATACGGTATGGTAAAAATGTAAAGGAAAATATGGAATAGCAGAATGCATCACATATTGATGAATGCTATTGTTTTCTTAATATTTATCTTCATTCAAGAGTTTGCTAATAATAAAATACTGAGCAGCTTACCTAGACTGAGCTCGAAGAGCTGGATCTAATGAGGGAACTGTGATGGTGATGCAGACCTGTACTGTGTCACCTGCAAGGTGCACTGGCCCACCTAACACTTGAGCTCGCACTTCCACCATTTTCTGTAATAAAATATTATAACAGTCTTTTTAGATCAAGAAAAATATATCAAGGGCCTGATAAATTAATTCTATGTTGTGTTTATAACATACAGTATTGTGATGCTGTTAAAATTGAACAGAGCAAGAAAAATGCTTGTCAAAATTAAATACTGTAATGTATTGCACTGGCATGGTTCAGGTCCTTTAGTATACGTACCTGCAGGAAAAGGTCAGTTTATACACATCAATGAAGGGACGAGGAGGAAGAGGGTACACTTTCCCATAGGGACCAAACGATTGCCTGGAAATTGCATCAAAGAAAATACAAAAATACAGGTAATGATAAAGTGTCCATATAACTTGTGTTTTGTCTGTTAATGATTGGGTCAGACAACATACCAACCACAACTAACTGAAAAATAATCTAAGATTGTTAAAATAGGTCTTGGTGGTTCATTTTATCTGTTATTAGATGTGACATAGCTTGGTAACTTGATCATAAACATAAGAGACTCGATGCTTTGCAAGGACATGCAAATACTGTATGATCTTTGCAAATTCATATTTTTCCATTCACCCAGACAAAATTATTATTTTATACCTGTAGTACATGAAAATGAACATATTAGTAGATCCCTTCAAAATATTACAGGTTTTAAGGTGGTGCCCAGCAAACATGGGGCTGAAGCTGGCTTTTGCTTCTGGAAGCCATTTTTGAGGGGCTTGGCTTTGAACCCACAGGCCTGGCTTTGAATTTTCTTCTTTACACAGACACACACACACTGACCATATCGTGATGTCACAGCAGACCTGATCTCTTACAGTTCTGTTCCCAGAATGACCTAACCTTAGAGAGCCCAGGTGCATGCTGATCCCTCCTATTGGCCTATTCTCATAATGACCTCATCTGAACCTCTGACAAGTACCACCTCTGCCTCTCTGTCTTCTCAGCCCCAGGTACTGCTGGCTAACCGTCAGCAAGACCTATAGAATATAAGGTCTGCTCACGCATTTAAGAAAATGGAACCTCCCGAAATTCATACTGTTACTTGTGTCAACCCCTCTCTGGCCAAGATCACATAATATGCAAAGAATAAATTTTAACCTCTACAGTTGACCTCTAGGGGTAAAAAAAAATACAATGGACCTCACACCTGACTCCTAGTCAAGATACTTTACCAGATGCATAACCTGTCATCCCAATAACCTCACCTCACCATTTCAGCTTGATGTTCCTCATTTATACAAAAGATTTAGTGCTGGTGTTTTTTGGGCTATTTTCATGTACAGTACTAGCAAACCAAGTCATTGAGATTGAATGAAATATTAACTTAGAAAAGAGAATTCTGACAATTTGCCTTCCACTTACAGAAATAAACTATCTTGACTTTGAAGGTAAATCTAAGAAGATTGCAGATGGTCAGATAAATACTCTAGGCAAAATAATATATTTACACAATAACCCTTAAATAAACAAATTTGCTTTATATATCAGCATCCATCTGGGATGCTTGATGGCAAATTTTGTCAACGGTAATGTTAATGTCTAATTCCTTCTTCGGTGAATCTGCTTCAGATCCAGCACCTGTGATCACCAAGCCTACCGGGTACCCCCCCCCCATATATTCTGGTGTAAGTGGCGGTGTAATGACCACGGTCGTAGACATTACAGTAGTTAACATAAAATTAGACAATTCATATTACTCTCAATAGCCCACAAAACATGCCTCCTTTATTGAGTCCCCCATCTAAGGTGTCCGTTTTCTTATTGCTTCAGGATGCCTGAACCCTCTGTTTTCTCTCCATTTCATGTATCTCACCAGACATGGGGTTCTACTCAGCAGAATTCCCCAGGGGAATTCAGGTTTTCAGGGGGTGGGGGAACTGATTCGGGAGCAAGAGATATGTTCGATGAGAAATCAATCACAGAATTTTTTGCCCTTGATGTTCGATTCCTACCCAAAAGTGGCAGAAAGAGCTATCCGTGCATTGCTTCCGTTTGTGTCGACATATCTTTGTGAGTCAGGCTTTTAAACTCTGTTGCAAATTAAAACGAAGCAACGTAGTAGATTAGAGGCAGAAAATGACCTGCGTTGTGCCCTTTAAAGCACTCCTCCGCGTATCCCAGAATTGGCGAAGAAAAAAACAATCACAGGTTTCTCATTGACTGTAATCTTCATCTGAATAAAATTAATTACAAATTTACAATATCCTGGTATTCTATTGAACTTTTTGTTTATTGCATTATGCTTCAGTTTGGTCTGTTAAGTAATTCATTATAAATAAAAAAACTATTTTACTTTTATTCAAGTTTTATAAATCCATCAACATTTTCAATTGGCATTTAATTTGTAAAACTCCACTATAAAAATAATCCATATAAAATTGTAAATGTATATGTACTAATATGGAAAAAATAAAGGATTTTCAGTATTATATGCATATTATTTGGAATGCACTTTTTGAGGCAGACAATCTTGGAAAGGAGGAGGGAATGACATTCTGACATATGGTGAAAGGGATGCATGGGGCAAACAAGTTTAGAGCACTGTCACCAGACTATGTTTATTTCCTACTAAGCGCTGCCATGTTTGTAGATTTAAAATTGAGAAGAGAACCCAATGATTTTTACACTGTATTAGACATGTCTGTTAGATAGAAACATTAAAGATCCCTTGTGAGTAGCGTTGAGCTTCAAACTATTTGATTAAAAACTGTCAAATAAGTGAGTGTTGGTCTGCCAGTAAGAATGGCATATCCTAATATAAGCCCTTGGGGATAGCCATGAGTTTCAAGTACAGTAAAACCTCGATTGACCGACCCTCGATTAACCGACTTTCGGATTAACCGCCGATCCCGTACCCCTAAATATTTTTTTTTTTTTACGGGGATTAGCCCAACCGGGCACAGGTCACTGACCCACATTGGGGCCTGGGGGGCGAAAATGTAATAATAATGATAATGATGATGATGATGATGATGATGGTGATCGATGATGATGATGTTGATGATGATGATGATGATGGCCCGGCGGCGGCGGCGGCAGCGGCGACAATAATAATAATAATAATAATAATAATATGTAATAATAATAATAATGACAATATATAATAATAAGAACCATAAAGAAATGCAAAAATTAAAAAAAATCAAGAGTGAGAAACAATATACCTGTATGTATGTTGTGTTGTCAATAGTAAGAGAAATAATTGAGACCCTGCAATTGTGTGTAAATGAGGCAGAAAGTCAGATCAGCAACCTGGGACTTGGTCACAATTTTCGTGATGCCATATGTTCTTTGACTTTTCCATTTTTTATTTACGGTTTCTGTGCTGGTTCATATTTATTTACTAAAGTGGTTAATGTTTTAAAGCAAATTCTATTGAAATATGAATGGCAAATGAACAAAAATGAATAGAGACTTAAAAGAGGTAGGTTAGGGATAGTTACTTTGAAAATGTATGTTTTATTTCCGTAGACTTTATTTACTATTAACCGACCTTTTGGATTATCCGTCAGCCCCTTCCCCCCATATGTGGGCGATTAATCAAGGTTTTATACTACTGAGATTAGATCTCTGTGATGCTCAAGCAACAGAGAATCTGATGTTTGTGGTTTAATGATTGTCAGTTATCTAGTTTTAAAAGCCATTAATCTCCTGAAAAGAACATGTTAACCTCCTTATCTCCAAGATCTAAACGTACAGTATACCCATAGAGGGTCCTTGTCTGACATTATGCTGATGTTGTGAGAATGACATTAACAGCGTGTGTATTCGATGTCCAGTTCACTTTTCCTGACAAGCTCAACCTCTGATTAGATTGTAACAATAGATGTAAGAAATTCACCTGACCCATGACACTGAGTTTCATAGTCAAAGGTTCAGCGACTGATTTATATGGTAAATTCTGTCATTTGCAAGACTAGCCCTTCTGGCATGTCTGGCGCAGGCCTGGAGAGCAATACGCAACTGAACGAAGCACAACAA
>NW_024749657.1:2192600-2306960 GCF_018991925.1 Homarus americanus | reverse complement strand
ACATACCGGCGCATGAAGGGCTACATACCTTCAAAGACTTATTGAGCAGCACAACAAGGCATACTACACCAATAACCGCCTGTAAAGTCTACGTAACCAAGTCATCAAGGGAAATCAAGTCGGCCAAAACTTATTATCCAAGAAAGTGCACTGCCTCAAGGAAGTCGGCATCGGTCAATCGAACTCCAAGGTAAAAGATCTCTGGTCTCAACCGTCAGTCTCCCACACTTCCTTTCTTCTCACATTTACCTAGTGAGGAGGCAGCTGAGATAATTGATAACCATTTTGCTACCATATATCATACCTTACTGTCTTGACCTCACTCTCCTCCCGGCGTACTTACCTTTCCCTCCCCCTCCCAGTGTTCAACCATATGAAATCGCCAACGAACTCCTGAAATTTAAATCCAAATGCTCCACGACCCCAATTGACCTCCCAATCAAAATATACAAGGAGTTTGCAGTCGATGTCTTGTCCTTGCAGAGTCAGCGGAGTCTGACGCCGGAAGTGCGAGATGAACTTGGTTTTAGTGTGTGAGATGACTAGCCCGAGTGTTTGACAGGTCCCGGCGAATGTGGAGAGTATAGGTTGTTCATGTTGCACTGTAGTAACTACGCTGATGATATTCTCCTCCAAATTACTACAGTGCAACATAGACAACCTATACGTTCGCCAGACCTCAGGCCTTGGTCTACGTGCAGCCACTACCAGCGCCACCACCTCCTGTCGCCGCCCACGTCATCTCCCAGTGCTGCCAACGAACGAGGGCCCTCCAGTCCCCTACCCACGGCCTCAAAGGGCCTCTGTCAGGGTCCCACGCCTCGTACATTGCTATCGTCAGAGCTGTCATAGATTATGTCTCCCCTGTCCTTGTAGTTTGCCTCCCCAACGAGAAACAAAGCATAGAGAAAATCCAAAACAGGCGATGAAACTCATCCTCGGCTGTCCCTATGACCACCAGAATAGAAATCATGCAGCATGAACTGATCCTGCTTCCAGTCTGCGATCAATTACTGCTCTCAATGCCATCCTAGGTGTTAAACTCTCGCAGTGAGAAGCAGCTCCCTGTCTCGCTCACTGAACTCACATCTTGACTCCCTCCTGTGCCAGCCTGCCCCATTGCCTCTCCTCCCTCTCTCAACACTGGCCGTCCACACTGCTGCTGACATCCTGCATTATCACCTCTACACCCCTCGACCTCTCTCCCTCCAGTACACTCATCCACCTCTCCGCCGTGGACCTCCCGTGTGTTGATGTTGTCGTCCACACCTTCCCTGGTCGTAAATCCACCCAACTGCGGTATATGCTCAAACTTAACTGCCTTGAGCAGATTGATGATGTCGCCTCTTCTCTTACGACCTCCTCCCTCCTATGCTCGTCTACTGTGATGGGTCTGTCACCACGCTGGGCTGCGCTGGGGCAGCTGTATGGATTCCTGAGCGCCAGGCCCGCAGAAAATCAGGGTCCACGACTGGGCCTCCTCCACTGACACTGAAAGCATAGCCATCCTCGCGGGCATTCATGAGGCGACCTATGCTCGCACAGATGGAACCTCCTGATCAGTGACAGCACTTGTGCGCTAGCGAGGCTTAAATTACCCTCCCCTCCTCTGCCGCCCAACACACCTAGCCGCCGTCGCCAATCTAGAACAAACTGATGACATCCGTCTCAAGTTTATTTGATCCCGTCACATATAGGAATAACTGCCTGTGACACTGTTGATCGACTTGCCAAAGAAGCGACACAAGAAGAAGATATTGAAGCCACCCTCGCCTCTCTGAATCATCTCAAATCTCATACCACGCCCCAACGAGAGCCATTCGACGTAAAATGGACACACCTGAAACAGGGCAGTACACTATGCCACTATGACGCTGTAACCGGTGACTCCAACGCCACTACAAAAGAGTATCAATCTCTGACTCGATCTCAACAGATTATATACATGAGACTGCGCCTAGGGTACAGGTACCTATGGGAGAACATTGGCAACCTGAGCCTGGCCGCACTGTTTGTAAACTTTAGTAACCCGACCCTCACACCCTCCGTCACTACATCCTCACTTGCCCTTATGATCCTCCTACAGGTCCCCAGCCGTTACCAACACCTCTTCCCTCCTGACCAGATATCCCTCCTCCTAGTCACAGGCCTGGCACTTCACATTATTAGGGACCTGCCACGCTTTGCTATAAACAGATGAAATGTCCAGAACACCCACACACTCATCATTTTGTCACTTTATGTAACTTGCTGACAAAACCCATGACCCTTCAGGCTTCCACGCCCTTAATGCATGAGTCATAAAGGCAAGCATGAACTCCGCATGCTTCCCAGTTGGGCACTGTAAATGCTTCTGCGCTTCACCTTGCACAGGATGTAAGGGGGTGCTCAATAAACAACCCCTCCAGGGCAATCTGTAAAAATCTGTCGACCTTGCCACCCCCTTCTGTTCTATTATTAATGCATCCCTCAGACAAAGCAAATGCCCTAATGAATGGAAAACCGCATTTGTCACCCCATCCCCAAGGTCACCGTCCCCTAACGACCTCAGGCCAGTTGCATTCACCCCCCATACCGAAGTCTACTTTGTGAGGACATTGTTTTTGAGTGGGCATTTGCCAGAATCTATCAGTCAATTGGTCCACAGCAATTTGGCAATATGAGGACCTCCTCTACATCACACTGCTTTGTGAGCTTTCTGGATTTTCCACAAAAACCTGCAGAAACGTAAGACATCACTGGCCGTTGCCCTTCTTGACTTCAGGAAGGCCTTTGACCTTTTTGATCACTGCACTGTTATCAACAAGACCATTGTACTAGGGCTGCCCACCAACCTGGTCTCATGGGTTACTGATTTCTTGAGTGGACGTCGCCAGGCAGTGAGGTATCAGGGCTTGGTCTCCACATTCCAACACCTCACCTGCGGTGTTCCCCAGGGGACCAAGATGGGACCACTGTGCTTCCTCATCCTGATCAACGACACTCTATCGGACACTCCTCACAGGTGGAAGTACGTGGATGACTGCACTATGGGGGTTTCAGTGGACAACACCGCACCAGACTACTCATCGCTACAAGGCACCCTGGACAGGCTACAGGCATGGACTACGGAGAACAAGGTCACCATCAACCACACCAAAACCATAGTCATGCACAGCAATACCGCCACCACTCCAGTGCAAGCCCCAGCAGTCACAGTGGGTGCCCATCCTCTCCAGCTGGTGCAGTCTGCCAAACTCCTGGGTGTTACTATAGACAACAAACTTGACTGGAAGGCCCATGTAAATAACACAGTCAAGGCAGCCTCGTACCGTCTCTACATGCTACGACGACTTAGGTCACTTGGGACACCCACGCCAGAGCTGAGGACCATCTACAACGCCTTTATTCTCCCCAAACTAACGTATGCATCACCAGCCTGGTAGTCTTCCCTTAACTCCACCCAACAACGTCAGCTAGAGAAGGTACAGAAAAGGGCCTGCAGAATCATGCTCGGCGCAGAATACTCTGGCTGCACCAACGCTCTCTCCACTCTGGAAATGCCATCCCTCAGTGACCTCCACCACCAAGCACTGGAAAGGTTTAGCAGCCAACTATTGCACCACCCTCGTCATCGCCACCTCCTGCCACCGGCAGCCCCCCACCCACCTCGCGCAGTCCGCCACCACATCAAAATTCAGCCCATAAGAGCCCGCACCGATAGATATAAGAATAGCACCATCCCATCTATTGTTAAAATAATAAACAACTCCTGATTTATGTACTGTACAGTCCTGTAAATGTATTGAACGCATATCATTATGTCTAAATCACATGTAAGTTTGTATATTTTCAGCCACCGGCTGCAACTCTATTAATAAACCGTTTATTGTTTATTATTTATTATTTCTGTACTGTCATTTGGTAAGTGGCGGGGCCCCTGGCAGCTGGTTGTCCGTCCACCATAAGAATCGTAAGGCGTCTCGATGTTCGGTACTACTCGCACTTAATGGAACATTGCCTCGATATTAGTCATGAGTGCCACCTTTGTCTGAATCTGATGAGGACTCCCGTCAAATTTGCTGTTAAGGTCTGGCCCTTGCATCACCTGGCTGTTCAATGACATCAACTTACATTTGGCTGCACAATCAAAACTATTTTCACCTTTTCTGGCTTGTTGGGATTCAACACAGGGTGGTGTGAGAGATACCAAGTCTTTCCGGGTGTAACACTGAGTTTTTGATGTGGGACTCGCTCAGCATGTCCCTCGTCGACTAGACGTCTCATCTCTTCTTGATACCTCTGAGAGAGCCTTGGGTTCTTTAGGAGGCATTTCTCAGACCCGCCAATCGCTGTTCAGCAAGCTTCTTATTGTCTGGGAGTTCCGGCTCTTTCTGGTAAAACAACAATGACCTTGGGGATAGTGATGGATCGGCTCTTTCTTTCTCCTACGCTAACCACCTTTACACTGATCTCTTCGGCGTTTACACTACTCTTTCTTTCATGATTGTGCCAATGAAGAGGGAAAAACTGGCATTCCCTCTGCTTGCAGCCTTGGTACTGCTCGTTAGAAACTCCCGTAAAGTGTAGAAGTCTCGAGTGTACTCCAGAGCAGCCATCTATACCACATACCATCTTCTGGCTGCACTCCGTTATCCGGTGATTACGACCCAGGCTGGCGAAGTAGTGACATTCTTCCCTTACCAGGGAAGTTCGTTTCCCTGTGGACATGCTGAGGAATGTCCGACACATCTGAAGGTGATCTCCGTGGCATAACGAGCAGCGTTCATCGTCCGTTTCTCTGGTTGTCTTCATTCTTGATGTCACCAGACCCACAAGTTTCTTCCTCGACGAGGATTGGCATGAGGATGAGTCTGCATATATTCTGCTTGGTTCCTCTGGTCCTTGTCCCTTGGGGCCTCCTCCGCCATGTCGACCATATCCATAGTGAATTCCAACATCCGCTCGATCCCAGGAGGCTTCCCTTGTTTCCTTTTGTATTTATGCACGTTATTCACATTGTCGTCACTTATGGTCCTTCATCAACGTTAGTGGTTTCGGCGAGCGAATTTGATGCTCGGAAGTACTTCTGCGCTCCCCCTGATGAAATATTCCCGGCTCCGCGGTTTAGGTGAGCGTCGGGAGTCCTCTTGAAGTATATAGGGTTTCTTTGTCAGTTTCAGTTTCAGGAAAGTCATGTCTCTGGTAGTGATAACACCTTTCCGCGATCCTCTGTTGTTGTTGAGATTGTTGGACTGTAGTCCGACACGGGCCTTTTCCTGTAGGCGGTCCGTTTGGTGGTTCCGGGTGGATCTCTTGGAGCAGCCAGGCCAGATTTGGGATTGGGGATGGAGGTTTTCCTACCTGCAGGTATGAAAGGATACTGCAGGTTTGCAAGTATAAGCGGACCCCCGATTAGTGAACCTTACCACCAACCCCCACTCTTGGACGTGGTCAGTTTCGGAGTGGCGCGCCCCCTGAACTGGGGTCTGCACTTGCTGGGGAGGATACTTCATAAACTACCTGGGTGATGGGTATCTATGATATTTTAGTCCACCGAGCCGTCTGTGAAGTATGATGCTGCATCGGCCGGTGTTCAGTGGCTATGGGTTCCTGAGTGTCAATGCTTCTGGAAAGTGGGTATGACGGGTGGAAAGATGTTCCCTCTCCCTCCAATGGGATGTTCCCGACCCTGAAGCGCTGAGTGTTGGGAACTCTCCTTGGGTGGGTGTCGAGGTGTAGCAGCTAGACACTAATGATTCCGGCGGATGACAACTTGTGTCTAGCCCATACCTCATTGTGGCTGTCATCCCTTTACTCGTTTCCAGAAAGGGCTTTCCTCCTGATAATGAGTAGCATTTCACCAAAGTCCTCCGTATTGCCTAAAGTCTGTAGTTGCTCCATATAATCTTTCATATTCTGCATCATTGCTGTCAATTGGGTGAGCGTCTGCTGATAAACCCCCGATTACCCTATTTAACCGGCCTGTTGGTTTCATCCTTCTCTCGGGTGAAAGGGTTTCTCCACTTCGCCCTGGCTGTATGAGTGACCGGTTAGCATCTCCGTCATTCAGGGCCTCCAGGTCTTTTACGCTGGTGAGGCTTGTCTCCTCTGCCTTGTTTCCTTCCATGACTGGTGACACAGTGAACTCGATTTGGCTCTTTCGGTGGACAGCTATAGAGACGTTCGGTTAAGCGGGAACGCTCTTCCACTGACACATCTGCTTGTTTATAAAGATGTCATATAAGTGAGGTCATACCAGCGATGCCATGCAACTGAAGTTATACAAGCAATGTCATACAACTGAGGTAATATAAGCGATGTCATACAACTGAAGTAATATAAGCGATGTCATACAACTGAAGTAATATAAGCGATGTCATACAACTGAGGTAATATAAGCGATGTCATACAACTGAAGTAATATAAGCGATGTCATACAATCACGACCACAGTGGTGTCACACACGAGTGACATCCCTCAAACGCGTGACATGCACTACGCACGAGTGATGTCACACAAACACGACCACAGTGATGTCATACACAAGCGACGATGTCACACTAACACGCCCACAGTGATGTCACACACGAGCGACGTCTTTTCTGAAATGGCTGACACTGGACCACGTTTCTACACACGTGTTATACACGTATTCAACTGGTTTAACTATTGTTATACAGTACATATAAACACACATACACATATACATATACAGTCGACCCTTAACATACGCGGGGGTTAGGTAACAGAGATACCCGTGAATGTTAAAAATCCGTGTACTTTTGCTGCCCCCCCCCCCCTAAAAAGAACCCTGGCCCCCCATGTCCTTATTTACTGTATATACCTGTGTGTAGTTCGAGTTTTTAAGACCAAATTATTTGGCAAAAAATTGGGGGTCGACCTCTAAACGGGTAATAGTGTCGTTAGGTTGAAAAATATTTACCAGTAACTACCAGTAAACAATGGAAACGACGCACAACGCACCTCCAGCTGTGAGTGTCGGTACAGTTGCCAGGGCAGATCTCCTGCGTCATCATAGCAAGCCCAAAGTAGCCAAATGCATGGTATGGTATGCACAGGACGATGTAAAACAAAGTATTCATTTTTTAAAGTTTATTTATAGATACTGGACATAAATTTTTGTTCATTACATTCGAAACATCAATCTTTGTTAATTAAATTTGAAACAAAAGAAAACTACGATACCGTATTTTCATTAAAATATTACATCACAAGTATATTTTACCTTAACTGTGACTGAATGAATATATTCTCGCGGGGTCGGCTACTCAGCGACAAAAGCGTTTGTAGGGGAGGGATCCACTACAATACTCCCTCCTTCCCTCCAGGCGGTGTAGGAGACGTTGTCTGCAAGGTTGCATGGCACATGTGAGGCAGAACGGGCGGTGCATGCCACATGTGAGCCATAACGGCGAGGGCGTGGATGAGCTGGCCGCTAGAGGAGACATCTGTCTAGATACACAATATCTGTGGGAGTAGAGAGGGAGAAAAAGGGTGTGTGGAGGCGATGAATGTTGTGCTTCCCTCACGGCAGGTACAGAGTCGTCAGATGCGCCTGCTGGGGTGTGTGGGCCTGGGTCAGGAGCAGGGGCTGCGTCAGCAGAAGCGGATGAGGGCTCGTGACAGCAGCTGGGTCCACGACAGCAGCAGGGTGCAGGACAGTAGCAGGGGATACCTGAGGGAGAAAAGAGGGGTGTGTGGGTCCGCCCTCAGGCGCATGGGCCGCGTCGGGAGCAGGGGCTGCATCAGGAGGAGTGGCAGGGGGTACTGCTGGGCGGGGGGCGGCGTCTGAGGCAGGACGGGTGTGCTGGGGTCGGTAGGACGTGGTGCTTGGGGCAGGAAGAGGGGCAGTGTCTGCTTAGAGAAGCAGTGCTGCTCTCGGGTGTCTAACCTGCGGTGTAGAGACAGTAGCTGTAGAGCCAATGAGAGCTGCCTCTGTGTGGATAAGCCAGTCTTCCATGTTGCTTGAAAACTGGGAGAGTGATCAGTTTCTCCTCCATCCTGTGTGAGTGCGAATCACTCCGGGCTCACCATTTGTGGGGTATGTGATGTTGGGTTCACACTCAGGATGGGATGGAGAAAGGAAACTCACAATGAGCTCTCTGTATACATGTTGTATTGGATGTACAATGCAGCTTGGTGCTGGGAAGTGGCAGCGTGGTTACAAGCGTGATGTAGAGAGAGCTGGTTGGTGAGGATGCTCAGAGGAGGACAGCTTGTGGGTCTCCATGCTCGCCGGTGGGAGCGAGGGCCGCCAGGCAGCGGCGGAGGAGGAGGTGTTGCTTGCTGCGGCTGTAGCTAGAATAGAGAGCGGTCACCACGAGGTCAGGTCTTATATAGCGGAGGTAGGCGTGGCTTAATAGTTGACCTCCGTGATGTATGGCGGTGCTGGTTAACCTAGACCACGAGGCATACACTGGGGAATTCGCGGGGTCGGCTACTCAGCAACAAAAGCGTTTGTAGGGGAGGGAGCCACTACAACCTAACCTTCCGATGTTCAAGAGATGTTACTCGTTTTTTTAATAGTTTTCGGTTAAAATACTGTTATATTACAATGATATTCTATTCATACTGTGCTTGATATACTACATTCACGGAAATGTAATATTTTTGCTGAAATGACGTGCGTATTACAGTGGTAAGTGGGATAAAATCGTGACGAAAACAATGACTTTTGCTTTCTTTCGTTCAAAAGATGTTACCGTAATCGCTTTTCGAATGGTTTTCAGTTAAAAAAACTGTTGCATCACAAGTGAATTAGGATTGAATATTATTGTAATACAACAGTTTTTTAACTGAAAACCATTCGAAAAGCGATTACGGTAACATCTTTTGAACGAAAGAAAGCGAAAGTCATTGCTTTCGTTACTTTCCACTGTAATACGTACGTCATTTCAGCAAAAATATTACATTTCCATATTCTCATAAATAAATACTAGTTTTGCTGAAATGTAATGTATTTCAATGTAAATTAGGATAAACTACATGAAAACAAAAGACTTTACCTAACCTTTCGATGTACAAGATATGTTACTCGTTTTTTTTATAGTTTCCGGTTAAAATACTGTTATATTAGTGATATTCTATTCATACTGTGCTTGATATAATACATTCACAGAAATGTAATATTTTTGCAACTACAATGCTGATGTCAACACAAGCGTGGTTACAGCGAGACTGACTGAGTGAGGGAGAGGTATGCATGTGTGTGTGAGGTTGCAGGAGCGGGCAGTGTCCCGTGTTCGGTGCCACGCGCGAGTTGAATGGCGTGCGATTTGAATGTACTTCAATTACTTCAATGTACAGAATATTCCTCCGGTGGGGCAATCCGCGTATTTGCAAATCCGTGTATGCTAAACCTGCGCATGTTAAGGGCCGACTGTATATAGATATAACTTGAATGTACACACACTTAACCCACAAATCATTTTCATTTATGTATTTCTTCATGGTTCCTTATTATCATTGTTATTATTATTATTATAATAATAAATAACCTCAGAGTAATTCACCTTATTTGTTTGACTTAAATCTAAAATCTAACACCAACGTCTTATATAATTACCGTGAAAAATATACTAAGACTTATATACGTTCACTTAGGATGAAGACAAAAGTAAAAGTTAATGCATCTTATCAGAATTATGTATCTGTTAAGCGAACTTTTGGTGATTGTCTTCTGAAGTTAATTTTGCGATTTGGTTGATATTTGATATACTATGGTGTCACTGGTATAGGAAGATGAGCTGTTAGTTATAATCACTGGCGTGTGTGTCCGAGCGAACGCTAACTACCCGTCCGCCCAGACCAAACATTACGACACTGTCCGGGTATTCTGGAACCTTCACTCACTGGGTGCGCGGCCTCCCCCATGCTGACGACGCACCCACCCACTGTGGGTGGGTGGCTGATCGACGACCTACGCTCTCCCACGCTGAACTGCTGAACTCCCGGCGTTGGTCCTGAACTGCTTATGTTAAGGGCCGACTAATTTTAAGATAAACGTTACTTAACATTTAGGGTATGAAGAACGGACCTAACCTCAGCTAACTTTCTCATCGAGGGGCTCCGCCCCCTGGTATATTAAACAGAAAGAACTTACTATGATATGGTGAAATTTGAGTCATTTTCTGGACGTCAGATCATACGGGTGCATCGGCACTTATGCAGCCCGGGCAGCGGAGTGATTTATAGTGATGGTGGGAAACGTCGAGCCACGGCATTGAGTATGTGATGAACAAATTTCTTTCCTGTCTGAAAGCACAGGAATTTCCGCAGTGTGGACAGTCTATATATAAAGGAACAATGCTGTGGTTCCCTTATAAGACTGGCGACAACTTTCACCATCCATGCTGAAAATGAAACTGCTGGGGGAAGCACAGCACCAGAGCGCAGCCTCATTACCGCCTGGAAGACAAATTAGTGCATGCCTAGGCGCCTAATTATATGTGAAACGAAAAATTTGCACAAGAAATGATTATCATATCAGAACTCTCTGATAAAAATAAAAGTAAGAAAATAAAGAGTAATAAAGTAACTGGTATGCGGGTTAGTCGTAAATATTGACCATTTTCTCTTTATTCATAAGACAAATTCTGTGGTTACAGTACTTTGACATAACACTTTACAGTAAATAACAATCATATCTGACAACCAGACTTATATGATTTTCAACCCAGAGTTCCGTTTCATATTTTTTTTTTTACACTAGAAGAGATCCATTCATTACAAACAATAAAACAATTTCATGGCAGTGAAATGAGCCCTAATTTTTGTTTATTTTTTCTCCCCCAATGATTTTTCGGCAAAAACCTCCGAGGCCGAGTGTAAGTCTTCATGCACGTATGTGTCTCAGGCTCCGAGACTGAGAGGGTTAAGGACCTGAGTTGTTGAAGTGCAGTAATTACATAAAAAATGATTTTCTTTAAACAGTTCAGATAAGCCATGTTATCTCCAACCCCACCCCAATATATTTACTATTTTCGGACTGGGGTCTGCCCCAATTAGTCCTATTTATTGAGGTTCTACTGTACTGTACAAGAATTTTTTGTAGAAAATCTGGTAGCTATAGTCTCAGTGAGGGGAAGTGTTCTCCACCACTTGATGCATAAACATTACTGAGGGTTATGACAATATCCTAGTGGTAAACTTAGATTAAGGAGTCATTTATAGCTGGTCTCTTTCTTCTTAAGTTCTGAAGATTCTCTCCATTACAAGATTAGTTTAAGAATAATACTGTTTCTATGTCTGTTGTCTGCATTATTTGACCGTAAATTACCTTACAGTTGTCATGTCTGCTGCCATCATGTCATCTGAGGAGAAACTGGAAACTGCACCTTTTGATCCCCGCTTCCCAAATCAAAATCAGACTAAGTAAGGCAAAATTTGCTGAATGTCAAGACTAATATAGTTTTAAGTTCAGCAGTATAGTACCATATTCTTTAATTAACCTCATGTGTACGGGGTTGCCTCTAAGCTGAATAAAATTAACTGGCATTATCCAAATAAAGTAATAAAAGTGGCTTCCCTGTAGTGAAGTGGTTAACATCAGGTTGCATTGTTTAATTCTTATGATACTGATGTATTGTACTTGTATACAGTATATTCATTAGTGAGTACAGTAACAACATGGTACAGTATACGAACACCTTGGGACCTTAACACTCGGGATTGCCTTAAGTTTATTTAATGGGCTTATCACGCACTCTTTGGAAAAAAAGGCTGAGAAATCGGAAGAAACCTCCATCAGTCAATATAAGATGTACATAGCAAGAAAGAGGAAATCATGAGGAAGATGATGGTGTAATCAGAAAAAATAATAGGGGTAATGTAAACAGTAAGTTACAGAATAAAAAGTAAAAATAAGTGGTGGTTCAGCGCGCAGTTGCCGAAATGTTCTACACATTTTTTCCTTGCTAGGGTGGTGGTGTTTTTTTTTTTTTACTCTGTCTGTCTCCAATCATTCACACATTTTCTTATGGCGAATTGTTACTGTACACATACTAAGGAAGATGAATAGACCAGTTAGAAGTTTCTGTGACAAAAATTTAAATTTTGGCAATAATATTTCCACTTACCACTCGGATGAGGTAGGCCTTGGCATATGCATGACAATGACAATAGCATTACGAATTCATATCAATTAAGCTCAATATATTCATTATAATTCACCATACACATGCCTCTACTGCACTACAATTCACAATCACTTATTATTTTTCCGAGCTAGGCCTATTTATTACAACATGCTTCTGTGTGGTATGTGCGACTATTGTGAGTAGCCATTTTACCACCTTTTCATAAATTAAAAAATATTACACTATTTCATTAAAAATATTTCAATACACATCACTTTATCACCTCATAAGAATAAATATTGTGGTTGTAACTGATAAATATTTGGAGTTAACATCCACTTGGCCATTTGGCAATTGCACCAACGTCTCACAAATTCAGAAATGTTTCAATATCTCATTATAGATAAAAATATTTAGAGAGAGTGGCACAAATGCCACAGTAACCATTTTTAAATCATGCTTGGGCTTACACACCTCTCACTTACTGAGCCAAACGCAAAACTTGCGTGTTGTCTGGAGGCTGCGGTGTCCACCGCATGTAGACAGGTTGCTACCTAGCCTTAAAACCTGATTCCATGCAGGAGAGTGACGTTAAAATTGGAAATAATTCGACCATGAACTTTAAGAGAAAATGAACTACGGTAAGATCTTGTATTTCGCGAGTAATATAGACTGGAAAAATTTTGCCAAATACAAATCCATAAACTAATGGGAAAAATAATAATATAGACTGGCCACTCTACATCAACCTCTGATTTTCCCATTTATAACCTCCAAATTATACAAATTCTGCTTTTATTGACTTGATTGTTTTTTCCGGAAACTAGTTTTTAGGCCTTGCTCAAGTAACTTAATCACACGCTGCTTATCCTGCATCTAGTACTTGGCAAACTTAACTCCCATATGATAGTCCCGCTTCTCCTTTTCCTTATTTGGCCGCTTAGGTGAGTCTGTCCCACCCCCACCAGCACCAGTAGGGCCCCCAGCAGAGGTAGAGGCCATTATCTTGACTCGATAAGTGGTAGCACCACCCAATAACAGACCAGGCGGTCGCTAGGATGGCGTGGGCTACAACGCGTTAGTTGCGTTCTTGTAAACCTCTTTTACGTTCACCACCGGCAATTCGATCACCAGAACGCTTCTTGGAAGCATTCTTCTTACCTTGTCTTTCCTTTTTCATTACTAACACAACAAAATTGGAGAAAATTGCAAAAATCACGGAGTAATTGACAGAAACCGCGCGATTCAACTGATCACATGATGTACACAGAGAGCGCTGGTGTAAACCGTTATTAGTCCTCACTAATAAACATTCTTTTTACTTATTCTATTCATACAGTATTTATGGGTAACAACAAAATTTACAGAGTACCTCTCAAAAAACACTTCACAAACAAGAGACACAAATCAATTGAACTTGTGATGTTAAACGTGAACTGTAAATATTGCATAACCCCGCGCCACGCTTAAAACGTTGAGGATGGGATCACGCTATAGCCAACATTTGTATGCAAAAATTTGCGTTTTACAAACATCGTTCCCCTATTTATTAATCACGTTACGCCAAATATAAGACTTGGTTACATTAGGTAGTGCTCGCGAAATATGAGATCTTACTGTATACGCCATGGTGGCGTGTCTGATCGTGAGGCAAAAGTTTCATTTACATTAAATCAAAATGTCACATGAGTGAATGATCCCAAGAGTGTTAAGATGTCCACATAATAAAAAACTAAGTTCTGTACAGGACGGTAGATTTTTTGTGTATGTGTGTCTAAAGCTACATGTTTTTCCTTGAAGGTATTGCTACCAAAGCTTTGTCGACTACAACCGATGCCAAAAGATAAAAGGTGAAGATTATGAGCCTTGTGAGTACTTCAAGAAAGTTTTCCAGTCAGTATGCCCCAATGCCTGGTTAGAGAAGTGGAATGACCAGTTGGAGGCTGGAACCTTCCCTGGAAAAATCTGAAAATCTTCATAATTGACCTTCGTACATGTGTTAGTTCAGAAAAGAATGGTGTCTTGATTCCCTCCTGCTTTTCTTTTAACTGATATTTGGGTAATGCATTGTGTATGTTTCAAGGCATTCCAACACTCATATTACACTGAATTACAGCATTTCAGGCACTGAAAATATGCTTTCCCTTGTCAGAATTACAATATCATTTGATTAATATTCAAAATTAGGGAGGTGTGTTGTAGATATATGTACATTAATTTTTTATAATGTAGATAATGGAAAAACTGCAGTGACGAGTGTAATTTAACTTATTCCTGTGTGCTGTTCAAATAAAAATATGACCAGGTACATTATTGTATTTTGATCCCCAACTAGACCTGAATAGTCTTCTAAAAATAGTTATCCAGGTATTGTATCTCGTGGAAGTTAAATTATATTCATCTTGTCCAATATCTTTGGCCTTCCTTATTGTCCCTAACTGTGTAGTGGAAGGAGACTTGGAATGTTGCTTTCACATAAATTTGACTTACCGTATATCTCGGCCTACAAGACGGAATTTGAACAAAAAAAAATCAGCCCACAGTTAGGGGGTCGTCTTGAGCACCAGAGATAAAATTCTTACCTCTTAAATATTGCGGTTTAGCGTGTCAAGAGTGGTGATGGAAACATGGTAAACCACTCCCAAGGTCCTACCACTAATTATTTTATACTGAAACTTACGTTTGGGAAGCTGGATTAAAATGAAGATTACCGGTATATTAAAATAATAAAAATGTATTATAAACCAGTCTAACATAACGTAAAAGAACAATATACCCCGGTAATAAACACAGCTGCTATCATCATCCCCATTTGCCAGTGACAAGAAAGGGAAAGTGACCTTGACTGTGACCGCCTGTGGCAATTTTTAGCTGTCCTTGTGTTCGGAGGTGGTCAGTAATGCATATCTGTATATTTACTGATCATAATACTTATCTCCTATAAATAATTAATTTAAAATTTATTTTTTTACAAAGAATATTCAGTAAATGACGGAGTTAATTCTTGAAACTACCGACAGTGGTAAATTTAGGATGAGAATGATGAACAGAAGTCACGTCATGGATTCCAGTTTGGTCCTTAATGATCACCATAAATTTCTGGTCAACTTCACCTACCAGGTTTAATGGTAGCCTCCCTTTTTCGCGAAACAAGTATATAAATTAAAGAAAATACTTGCAGTGTGTTTAATGTATTACAGTATATTATAAATAAATAAATAAACCAATAAATTGGCAAATCTATTTCAAGTAGATGGAAATATTATACTCACACCAACATTAGTTCCAGTTAAATGACTGACGTTTAAGTGAGTCACTAGTGTACACCAGCCCGTAAAATTTGATGCCAATACTTGAAGTGAATTGGCATTATTTTAAATAACCAACCATAAATAAATGGAAAAAGATCAGAGGTGAGAAACATCATATTGTATGTATGTTGTGTTGTCAAAGGAAGAGAAACAATTGAAACTCTGCAATTGTGTGTAAATGAGGCAGAAAGATAAATCAGCAACCTAAGACTTGGTCACAATTTTCGTGATGCCATATGGTAGTAGGGTCTACCATTAGACAATACTGTACATTATGCTTTCAATATCTTCCCAGGCAGTAGAATCTCCCTGTTTGGAAGCTGCCTAAAACTTTTAGTAATATTACTTTGATACAACATGATAGACAAACAATGAAATTAAACAAACAAAAGTTTTTAACCAAGACCTCTCTGAGAACAGAGGGAGGGAGGGAGGTGGAGATAAGACGGCTATTTATAGCCTGTCTTTGTGTAGGAAGTCGACCACACTAGAAATAATTCATTTAAAATTTATATTTTTTACATAGAATATTCAGTACATGACTGTGATTATAAAATATTGTGAATATATATATATACAGTATATATATATTTAGTTAGTAAGTATGTACAGTAATCTTTTTCACTCAAATCCTAATGAAACACTATTGAATTAGAATACTGTAGCTGGTTGAAGCAAGCTTATAAATTAAAGAAAATACTTGCAGTGTGTTTAATATATTACAGTATGTTATAAATAAATAAATAAACAAATAAATCGGTAAATCCATTTCAAGTAAATGAAACAATTGTATTCTTCACCGACATTAGTTCAAGTTAAATAACAGACTTTTAAGTGAGTCACTAGTGTTTACACTACACCAACCTCTAATAATGGATGCCATTACTTGAAGTGAATTGGCCTTATTTTAAAAAACCAAGGATGTGTAAACAGCACTGGTCAATGGGATGGTTGGTAAAGGACTACTGGGTCAGTAAGCTCCCAATGGTAAGTGTCACATATGGGGTACTGGTCTTGTACAGCGAATAGGGCTCAAAAGCTACTTTTTAAATGGAAATTTTGGGGGCCGTCTTATACACCCCGTCGCCTTGTAGGCCGAGATATGCGGTAAGCTGTGGTGAATATTATCTGAAATACAAATTCACCAAGTCTCAATATTAGGCACTGCTGCCACATGTGGGCCTGTCTGTCGAGTTCTCATATTCAGTATTTTTTCTCCATTATTTTAATGGTTTGTGAACATGAATGTATTAGCAAAAAATCTTGAATGAATGTGATAAATGGTGCAGTATCCTACCCCCTCCCTTTATTTTCTTATGGGTAATTATATCCCATTGTGTCGTCTCACTGAACAATGCATTTTTTGGTTCAACCTTAAAAGTACAGTAACTTATCTGCATATTTGTAGTGCTGTTTATGAATGTACTGTCAAGTCCATTTGCTTCTATCAGGTTGAGACTTTTCTCCTGGGGCTTTGAGGCTCATCACAAGTGTTCTTATTGGGCATGTCATGGGGCAGACTTTATGAAATGAATAAAGAACTCTTAAAAAAAACTCGAAAACTAAGATTAAGTAAGAAAGTTGACCATAAATTCCACTCATGAACAATAAAGTTGTGGTCCTGAGAAAATTATAAATAATAAATTTAATGATGTCACTGGGCTCAGAAATCACTTATGAGGGGTAGTTAAACAGTAATTTTCTTATAACTACTTAAAATTAATATTTCCACAAAAAATGCCAACAAGAAAGGTTATAACATTATTAAGAAATCACTACAAAATAGCAAATGAATAAAAACATTGTGGTGGCCTTCAAAGGGAGTAATGCAAGTAACACTTAAGAAGATCACTGGCCACAAAAGTATCTTGTCCAAGTATAAATTAACACTGGCAAAGTACACAGGTAGGACAAAATTGTTAAACTGTCCAATCTAAGGCTGGCACGTCCATAGACCTAAGAGAAATGCTTGTGGGTGATTTAACCTAAGTTAGCTGAGCCATGAAGAGACTGAAGATGCGCTGGAGAGGGACCGCCACAGGTTGACTCGTTGAGTGAGCTGGAATTATGGAGTAAGGTGAAGAAGTTTGTTGCGAATGATGTGACGGCTCATTAAATAACCTCGGTTAAGACGTCACGTTTCTATTCTAAAAATGTGATTGGTTTCTTCAATGGTATCAGTTGGTGTTCTGGAAAATTTCGAAGCGAAGAAGACAGTGGGAGGAGTTGAGTGGCGCCTCTGTTGCACCAGAACTTCTAGAAATTTCTACATGGGTAGCCAGCGAGTGAGGGATACTTCCCCCCACCTGAAAATCTCAAAGGTTCCATGCAGAATAAGTGGAGCCACAGAGGTGACCATCCTAGTCATTGTTCCTTGTAACAAGGTTTCTGTCAGTAAATTTGTCTAGCTCATGGATGTGGGGAACTTGTAGATTATATTCCTTTAGTCCAGGAGCCTACCTCATTAATCAGTGATTAGAATTTTTCTTTTTGTGATTAGTTTTTTTACTTTGAAGGGATGAGGAGGGTCACAGAAAATAAAAATAAAAATTTAAAGGTAAGGGCCAGACTCTTTCTTGGTGGTTGAGTAACGTAAATGGTGGGGCAACAGCTTCAAGGAGAAATAACAATGAATGAAGCAGTTGCATTTCTGGATCAGCTTGTAGGAGGACAGCTCCTGTTCCAGTGTTGCAGGCATTCACATGTAGAATGAAGGGTTGATTGAAGTTTGCATTCCATGACACTGGAGCAGATGCAAGGAGAGACTTTATTCTGTTAAATGCTTCTTGACTGATAGGAGACCATTTGAATGGTTCTTTTGGAGAGATGAGATCAGTAAGGGGTTTGACTTCTGAAATAAAGTTCTTACAAAAGTTTCTGTAGAAACTAGCAATACCCAAGAACCTTCTGAGCTACTTCAATCTTATGAAAGTGGAGAATTTCAGAATAGCTGTGCAGGGAACTGTCTTCCATTACCCAACAATGTGTCCCAGGTAAGTAACGGTATCTTGGGCCACTGACTTGGACTCAAGATAAATCCAGCCAAGTCGAAAGCGATGGCCATCTGCACAGACGCACCAGACAAGATGCTCTCCATACAAAACATGCCGGTAGTCTGGACCAACACCCACCAGTGTCTTGGAATCTGGTTCACCAGAAACTCACTTTCAAGACGCAACTTGAGTATCTCAGGCACAGGACGTAGAGCAGACACACACAATATAATGAATTAAAGCTCGCAGCGGAAATCCGCGGGAGCAAACCTTCATGTGTAGCAAAGCCTACTACACGACATATGGATAACAGTAGATTACAGTGCTCCAGCACTCATTGGACTGAGAAGACCAGATAGCTAAGCTAGAAGTTATCCCAAAATAATGCTCTCAGGACCATGCTGGAGCACCCATGTGAACCAAATTTGCAATTTGCAAATGGAAATTGAACTACCACCCTGGCAGTACGAGTCAAAGCAGGTGACAGCCGGTCTCCGCCAAAAATCTGTAGATAAGATAAGCCCACAGCTGCCAAAGAAACGTAGATGGTACCACTCCCACCTGGGCGCCCAGAGTGAGGCCACCTATTCATAGAAGTGTAGAACCTGCAAGCAGAAACACTCGTCAAGACATACGAGACAATGGTAACGTAGTTCCACCACCATGGAGCTGTCCACCAGCCACATTCAAAATCACCGAACTAGGTGATAGCAAAGCCAACCTCCAGGAGGAGGACCTCAAAAGAATAACTCTCGAAGCCATAGCCACCGAGACACCGGCTGATGCAGCATCATTCTTCACAGACGGCTCGGTGGACCCAAAACATCATAGATCCGGAGCGGCCTTCTACACCCAAGGTCAGACCCTCCGATGGAGACTTTCCAATGACTGCTCCACCCTACAAACAGAGTTGGTAGCAATCTCAAAGGCCCTACAACAAGCTGCAACACAACACTACAAGTCCATCATATTTCACACGGACTCGAAAATGGCCATGCAGGCGCTGCAACACAGTCAACCAAGAGACAACATCCACATCATAACCTCGATCCTCACACGGATCGGGGGAAACGACGTGGCAGACGAAGCAGCCAAGGCAGCTACACGTTCTAGAAGCCTACACATCCAAGTTCCAGTAAGCATGCAACAGATCAAGAACCACCTCAGGAAGACTACCAAGCTCCACATCCAAAAGAGCTTCATTGACGCATTCAACGCTGGTTCCCAATCAGCCAAATGGTACCTGGTGGCTACAAAAGGGGAACCACCATTCGCGGACAAGAAAACACCAAGACAAACCCAAGTTAGCCTTCATCGACTACGACTAGGGTACAAGTGCACCTGGCAGACGATCGGAAATGTCGTCAGGGGATGCACCTACTGTCAGGAGCAAGCGGCCAACCCTCTGGAACACTATCTCCTCTATTGCGAAGTCACACAAAGTCTCCGAAACAGAATTCGAAACTTCCAAGCGGCCACTCTAACCAGAAAGGCCCAAACAAACCACACTCACCACCTTCTCCGGGTCATCACACGATACCCACCACCCAAATAGCTTAGGAAGTATCCTCCCCCAGCAAGTGCGGACCCCAGTTCGTGGGGCGCACCACGTCCAAGAGTGGGGGTTGGTGGTAAACGTTCACTGACCGAGGGTCCGCTCACACTTGCAAACCTGCAGTATCCTTTCATATCTGCAGGTAGGACACCCTCCATCCCCAATCCCAAATCCGGTCTGGCTGCTCCAAGAGCTCCAGCCAGAACCACCAAAAGGGCCGCCTACAGGCAAAGGCCCGTGTCGGACTACGGCCCGACAATTTCAACAACAACAACAATCAAATACAGGAGGTCTCCTGGATACATACGTCCAACTTACGAACATCCGCCAATATGAACAAGGTCCCATAAAGTTAAAAATAAATTTACTCTTCTTTTTTATAAGAATTGGACCACCCAGGCAACACATATGCTTCCAATATCTTCCCAGGCAGTACCTCCCTGTTTGATAGCTACCTACTACCTTTACCTGATGACTTATTTTTTATTCTCCTTTACTGTATTTTCTCAGTCTATTTCTTTATTTTTTCTTAAATTAAGTGATTTTTGACATACAATATACAAGAACCCTGGCTATGATATACTGTAGTGGGATTTTAAACATTGCTCTGCAAGTATAGTATGCACATTGGGTATGTGTTTCGACTGAAGAACATCCATAGGAACAGAATCCGTACATAACCCAGGGACTGCCTGTATATCATCATTCCTCCTCAGGCACATCAAGCAACAACACCTCTCTCCTAGCACCAGACTTAACTGCAGCTTCTAGTTCTCCACTGTTATTCTATTGAATAAACTTTATTTTGGTATGATAGAGTTTATCTTTCCCCATCTCCTAGTACTTGAGCATCACTGTACCATAGTGTGTGTGTTTATAAGAGTATTGACAAAGAACTAAAGAGAATAGACAAAAACACTTCATTGGTAACCCCAGAGTGACTTACTTTTGAGATGGACAAGCAGAGAATATCTACAGAGTATTCCTGCCTTAACCACAATGTGGAAAATTGGCTCTCCCACATAGAAGTATCACTACCTGGATCAACAGCTGCAGACCTACAAAAGCACACTGCATTGGTCTGCATCCTCCCCACAGAGGTGGATACACAGGTGTTTGAGGTCATATCAATCCTGCTGGACAATTTTGCCCACCTGCTGACAGCCCTAAAATTGCTATCGAGGGCCAGACAGCTCCCTCCTCCAAAAAGTGTCTGGGCTAACCTTGGGCGACTTGACTCCTAACTGCCTCTGGAAGGACATGAAGGGCCTTAACTTCCGGTTCACCTATAAACTTCCCAAAGCTATCCTCTGCCAACTTCACCATCAAAAACTCCTTGTTGCAATATGACTTGCCCTTTCCTCCATAGAATCTTCAACCTCTTCAACATCCTACGCAGCAACAGCAGACCAAATATACAATGAATACATCTTATTGCCCCTCTATAATGTGCATAATAAATAAAACAATAGTATAAATCCTGCAGAGTTATCTATAACCAACGTTTGTTTGTAAGTAGCAGTGGCAACTGTGGCCTTCTTGCTCTCGCCCAAGATGGCGGCCTGGCTCCACGTGTCTGTTACATACACAGCGACCACCATCTCTCCTGGCCTACTCAGTCACCTTTCACACCAACCCCATCCAGAACAAGAACCAAGACCAAACCAAGGACCTGTTACAAGCCTTCTTCCACAGGGTGGAGGCAATGGAGTTGATGCTGACCAAACAACTCTCAAAGACGCCTGCAAGTTCCTGCATATCTCCCACATATCTACCAGCAACAAACCCTGAAACACCATCTACTGCAACGGTGATACTATCCGTTCATACCACTGTCATGGTCACGTTGACTGCTAGTCTATTTAACTAATGATTCTTATTAAACTCCACGACCGCAAAACATGAGTGGGTTAGCGAAGCCTGAGAAGACGTGTTTTTCCCCATAGACGCTACACTTGTGTTCCCTCCCAGAGTCCCGCCTTTGTGAAGACAGTTATCAATGCGTTGTTTATTCCACTTTCTCCTGGGAAGCTCAATCTTGAATTAGTCTGTGTATATGAACTCGAGTAATTCGCCAGACCTTTGTCAACTGAGGGTCATCTATGAATGAGTAACAGTTAGTTTGTTTGTGATTATTGTCATTGCGTGAGTAGCGATCACTGGCAACTCAGGCATATATATACCCGTGCATCGCGCAGGACGACTGTAATGACCACGGTCTTACACGTCAGTTAGCGCCAAAATCAAATGATTCATATTACGCTTAATAGCCCACAAAACATGTAACTCGGCTTTCGTTTGAGTCCTCCATCTGAGGAGTCCGTTTTCTCATCACTTCAAGACACCTCAGTCCTCCGTTATCCCATTTTCTCTGACTTACTGAAACCAACCTCTCTATAAAATGAATTTGAGTGTGAGAGAGAACACCCTTGTTTTGAGTCAACTTAGATATGTCTGTTTACAGTTGGAACATTCAAGATCCATTGTGAGTGGGGTAGTCAACTTTCAACTGTCCTTATAACATTCAGAGATCCATTGTGAGTGGGGTAGAATGCTTCAACTGTCCTTATCGTTAGTAGAACGTGTCACGTAAGTGAGTGTCGAGTTTGCCAGCTAGAGTGGCGTATTTTATGTCGTCCGTGGGGGTATCCATGAGTTTCTGATCGCGCCTGAAGTTATATCATTTTGTCGCCCCGACATCAGAGAATCTGATGTTTATAGTTTAATTAGTGTCAGTTGTCTATTTGAGAAAGTCATTAATCTCCTGAACTATTCTGTCAACTGGTATAATCTCCAAGATCTAGCGCCTCCCCGTGAATAGCCCCTTGTTCGCCTCAGACCTAAGCTTGCAGAATTAATGTTATCGACGTGTATATTCCACCTTTTCCTGGCAAGCTCAACCTCTGATTAGATTATATGAATAGACATAGGAAATTACCCTGATCAAGAACACCGGAGTTCATAACTAAGTATACAGTGATCCAAAATGATAGAGAAGTTATGTTGTTGGTAAGATCGACCCTTCTGGTATGAATATGGAGGCCCAAGCTGCTCGCGAGTGCACGTATATACCTCGACACGAGGGAGAATCACGCATTCGTGACTTCCTCAACGTCTCTCCAGGTATGTTAACGTGTGTTCCCGCCGCCTATTAATTCAGTTTAACTTAGTCAATTTTGGTGAATATCAGTGCTCATGTGTTAACACAGTGAATTCTGTGCCAATTAAGTAGAGTAACGTAGAGATTTAGATATTGTCTGAACCGTTGCCAGGCGTATGTTTTGTATAGTTGAAGTTAGACCTTTACGCATTCGTGACTTCCTCAACGTCTCTCCAGTGTGTTGAGCTGAATACTCATCGGCTAACGTGGGGCGGTAACCGGGTTGGACGATGCCGTTGATTCGACAGGACTGAACTGGGAAGTCCGTTTCCTGCAAATCAGGCGCCCACTCCCTGAGCGTGTGTCGGTCTACAACCGACCCCTAACAGCGATCTTCATTTGTTGTAGAGACCAGTGTTACCCTGGGGCACTCCTCACAGTCACATAGGCCTAAGTATTATGGTACCTTGTTTGGGGGATAACTAGCAGAAATATAGTATCCCAGGTTAAGTATTGAACCACTGAATGAGAGTTAAAAGTGCCATGTTGTTCCTTGTGAATTAACAGGAGGTATTGTATGTTGAGATAATTGTGGAGTTGTCCAGTGTGCTATGTATTCATTGGTAGTGACCATGAAATGATAATCTGAGAGTATAATGATATAACCAAGAAGTGAAGAGTTGATTTGCTACTTGGTAAGGTAAGACCTGAGGGTCCAGTGATATCTGGTGTATACCCAGTACTGAATATCATTTGGCAGAGTGACAATACCACAATTGTCGATTGAAGTAATAAGTATTTGGAGGTATTTAATGAGGTAATAAGTTCTTGAAGTGTTTGATGACTTAAGAAACAAATTGCAGTTCTGTTTTGTCTGAGTGAATCTAAGATGCATCTCATCCAATCACTGTGTTAATAAATATTGATTAGTAATCTACGTCTACGAGTATCACCACTCTATCCTTTCCCACATTGGTTCTCAGAAAATAACTAACTCACGTGCCTAGAAGCTCGCTACCTAACAGTTAACTAAGAGATGTTATATTCTAGAAAATCCTGGGTGGTGGCAGGCTACCGTTGTAAGTATAATAAGTGTGGTAATAACAAAGACATGGTTTCCCAGGTTAATCCATGGTTTAGAATATAACTAGAACAAAATATATGGATGAGATCATAATATATGACAGGAAATGAAAAGAAAGAACATTGACTTGGAAAATATAAGCAGAGAAGCATAAGAGTTACTTATATAAGAATATAAGGTATATAGAGATAAAGAACATATAAGAATATAAGCAAGAATATATAAAGTAAGTATGTGTGTTAGGAACTGAAGAAGGATAAGTATATAAAACCGGATACTCATTGAAAAGAATAACTGGATGGTAAATTATTGAAAAGAGGAAACTCGGCCCGTTACACGACCGTCCCCTGACGCCGCCCCAACGTTTGTTCCAGATCCCATTGTGATTCTTGCATCACTCAACAACTGCCCCGGATGTAGTAGAAACCCAGCAGGGACCATATATGAAACGATGGCGCCAATCCGGCCTGATTAATACCGTATGCTCCACTGCCTCGTTGGGCCAGACCCCAGACTCGCCTGTATGTGGCTACCACCGACCATAACAACGGTCGTGAACCCAGTGTTCCACCTTGGGACCCTCCCTGGATGTATATGTCAACAGAGAGTGTTGTAATATATATATATATATGTTAGGGATAATTAGTTGGAAATAATTATCCCATGTTGGGTAGTGGACCCCTGTATCTGCTAGTGTCAGTATTAACGTGTATGTTGAGTAAAGCCTTGTAACTGTACTGTAATGCCACGTACCACCAGTAAGTGTGAGAAGAACAGTAATCTACAATGAGTGCCATGTACTATGTATTGTGAGTAGGGCCAAGGAACTGGTCCTGCTATGCCATGTAATGTAACACCAGTAAGGTTGTGTGCAGTAAGAGTGTAAGATCTGAGTAATTAGCCTACTGTTGAGTAAAGAAATAAGAAATAAGTAAATAAGAAATAAGTAAGAAGAAAGTACTGAGTCTGCAATAAATCCAGGAGTTGAGCCTGATAGTTATATGTGAATAATATCTCTTTTTCCCTTTGATTTCATATTAATAAACTTGTTCTTAGAGTATTTTAGGTGTATTCATTTCTCCCACAGTATTTTACCTTTATTTCCGTCCAAGTGACTTGATACCAGAATTACCATACCCATGTGCCTAGACCCTCGACCATGCTACCAAAAGAATGTCCATGCTACCAAAAGAATAGGTGACAGACATGAGTAAGAGTAAGAACTAAGATAAGAGAAGTAAGTACAATGAGGGTAGTGTAGAGGTGTTGGAAAACACGCGCCCTCACACCACGAGCAGTTTGGCACATATGCCAGGTGTTGTGTCACCCCTTGTGCCTTCTCAGGAAATGACAATCCTTCAAGACATCTCCCACAGGCCTCGTCCTGCAGGAACTACCCATCCCTGACACAAACCTCAAGTTGTTATGCAATATCTCCTATGGTCGGCCCAGACTGTTCGCCCCATGCTCCCTCCGGCAATTTCGACCACTTTCGTGGGTTCAACCACCAGGCATACAAGCCTCTCAATGTCTCCTCACTCAACTCATTGTCTGGCCTGGCATTAAATTGGACTCCCAAACATGAGCTGCCCAATGCCTGGCCTGTCAAACCTCCAAGATCCACTGGCACACTCAGTGCTCCAGTGAAGACGTTCCCACTATCCCAGGCCTGTTTAAGGTGGTACTCTTAGACATCGTTGACCCTCTTTCTACCTCCTTCTGGCACACCTCTTCACCTGCATCGACCAGCTCACCAGAGGGGCGGAAGCCATCCCTATGCCTGACATCACTGCTGAAACCACCACCTTGGCATTCCTTTCTGGTTGAATCTCACGTTTTGGAGCCTCAATGACCTTTATTACAGATCGCAGGGCACAGTTCGAGTCGCAACTCTGGCAAAATCTCCTACAGTTCCTCAGTGCCTCGTGTCATCACACCACAGCCTACCACCCCTAATCAAATGGTTTGGTGGAATTCTTTCATCACCTACTGAAGGACTCCATCAAGCTCAACCACATCCTGACATCTGGGTGGATGTCCTCTCCCTGGTACTCCTCGGCATTCGGGCCTCGCATAAGGAAGACCTCGAACTGCAGCCCAGCAGACCTCACTCCAGGAGAACCCCTTCGCCTTCTTGGATATTTTTCACTCACTCAAAACTCTGACCACGTCACTCCTGTTGCCTACCATAACATTCCCACAGTTCTCCGTGACACTGTACAATTTCTTGTCAGGCACGACACACAATGGACATCACTTCAGCGCCCTTACGATGGTCATTTCCCTGTTATATCCCATTCAGCAAAGTTCCTGACGATAGACTGCTTCGGCAGACATAACACCGTCAGCACTGACCACCATTATCGCCATAAGCCAACCATCTTGTTCGATGAAATCCCAAGTGGACCCAGCATCACTCCCCGTCCTCAGACATCTCCCTCATTCCATAGCCTCCTTCCACCAACGTCACCTTCACCTTATTCACAGGCCTTCTGGGTACCTCCTGAGACAGCAACTACTCCTGTTCCTGTTCCTATCACTTTCTCTCCTCCTCCAGTTCCTACCACTTACTCTCCTCCTCCTCCTGAGGACACAATGTCTTTTCAGGATTGCGTCACCCATATCAGCAGCATAATCAACACCCCAGCCCGCTATTTCTCCTGCGTCTACAACAGCCACCAGGAAGCTGTATATCCTGCGACCATCCTGGCCATCAGAATTGGGCCTCAGAATTTAGCCAACCATGATCAAGTACTCTCTTGATCCACTCTGATTGGCTATTGGACCAGCCGAGCAATCACAGACCACTGCTTGGCGTTGCCAGCAATCAACTATATCGTCATTCCTTCCCAGGCGCATTAAGCAACAATACCTCTCACCCAGTGCCAGACTTAACTGTAGCTTCAGTTTCCAGCACTCTGCTGTTATTCTAGAGTTTAACTTTCCCCGTCTCTTAGTACTGTACTTGAGCATCACCATACAGTCGTGTGTGTTTATAAAGATTACTGACAAAGGACTAAAGAGAATAGACACACATACAGTCTCTCCTCGACTTACAACAACCCGGACATATGACGGCTATGGTCGTATAAAATATTTTTCACGTTACGTATTTTCGAGCCCCGACGTTAGTGATTGCGCTGTGGACTGACAAATTTTTCGTTTGTAATTCCCTTTAAAATGGCTGGCAAGTGTAAAAGTGAGAGTTCTCGTGGTGCTGAGAAGAAAAAGAGACACCCATTTTAGAATTTCTATGTACTGTATTATTTTCGCCTTTTCGACTTACGACCAGCTGCCACTCTAGCCCGAAAGGCCCAAACAAACCACATTCACGACCTTCTCCGGGTCATCACACGATACCCACCACCCAGATAGCTTAGGAAGTATCCTACCTAGCAAGTGTGGACCCCAGTTCGGGGGGCGCACCACTCCGAAACTGACCACGTCCATGAGTGGGGGTTGGTGGTAAGCGTTCACTGACCGAGGGTCCGCTCACACTTGCAAACCTGCAGTATCCTTTCATACCTGCAGGTAGGATAACCTCCATCCCCAATCCCAAATCCGGCCTGGCTGCTGCAAAAGCTCCAGCCGGAACCACCAAACGGGCCGGCCTACAGGCAAAGGCCCATGTTGAACTATGGCCCGACAATCTCAACAACAACGACAACAGAAGATCGCGGAAAGGCGTTATCACTACCAGAGAAACGACCTTGCTGAAACTGACGAAGAAACGCTATATACAGTATTCCAAGAGGACTCCCGACGCTCACCTTAACCGTGGAGCTGGGAACATTTCACCAGGGGGAGCGCAGAAGTACTTCCGAGCATCAAGCTCACTCACCGAAACCACTAACGTTGATGAAGGACCAAAAGGACGACCCGCCAAGGTGAATATTGGGAGTTAGAGGGACCCTTCCAGCGACACGTTGGGATGCCGCAGATACTTGATGCTTTGAAATTAGAGACATTTTTTCGTCGCCTATGCCAGCTCCGCTAAGGACGCTTTGCGAGGATGCCTGCAAATACAAGATCCCAAAGCATGGTACACGGAAGCTTTGGACATATTAGAGAAACGTCACGGCAACAAGCACACTTACGTCTGTCAACTAATAAGGTCCAACTGCAAAACTAAATGACGCGAAAGGCTCCCAACAGTTCTCAGACGAACTGGGGAATTGCATGAGGAACTTGAAGGTTCTGGGAGAACTACATCAGATTGACAAGTACATCAATACATACGTTAATGAGAGATTCAAGGGATAAGGTACGACTAGGTGGATAAGGTGCATAAATACAAAAGGAAGCAAGGGAAGCCTCCTGGGATCGAGTGGATGTTGCAATTCACTATGGATATGATCGACAAGGCGGAGGAGGCCCCAAAGGGACAAGGACCGGAGGAACCAAGCTGAATATAGGCAGACTCACCCTCACGCCAATCCTCGTCGAGGAAGAAACTTGTGGGTCTGGTGACATCAAGAATAAAGACAACCAGAGAAAAGGACGATGAACGCTGCTCGTTATGCCATGGAGATCATCTTCTTCAGATGTGCCGGACATTCCTCAGCATGTCCACAGGAAAGCGAACTTCCCTTGTAAGGGAAGAACGTCGCTGCTTCTCCTGCCTGGGTCGTAATCACAGGATAGCGTAGTGCAGCCAGAAGATGGCTGCTCTGGAGTACACTCGATGCTTCTGCACTTCACGGGAGTTCTGACGAGCAGTGGCAAGGTGCAACGGGGCGAAGTTGAAAGAGGAGAACGCCAGACCAATTTCCAAAGGGTAAAGAGAGCAATCACTGGGGGGGCCTACCAAATAGACATATCACCTGACCACAAGCGACCTAGAATGAGTCAACTTAAGGCCACTATGCCACCACCGGAATCAGCAACTAGTAGAGCTAGATCATGGAAGATCGAAGCCGGTACAAGCACCATGGGGAAAAGAAATCCACATAGATGGGCCAGGGAAACCATAACCAACAACGGAATTGATGATCGGCGTGAAGAACCCAACGATTGTGAGTTGTGACTACAAGGGTCCAGCAGAGTCTCACTTCCAATAGTGAAAGTCAGGGTGGAAAAGAAGAACCAAGAGGCGAAAGGAGCAGTGGTCACCTGAGCTCTCTTGGATTCAGGCAGCAACCGATCATATTGCACGCATAGTCTAGCTAACTGGCTGCAGGCAGAGGGAAGGCCAGTTTCCCTCTCCATTGGCACAATCATGAAAGAAAGAAAGAAATAGTGTAAACACCGAAGAAATCAGTGTGAATGTGGCTAGCGTAGGAGTGAGAAAGAGCTGATAAATCACTATCCCCAAGGTCATTGTTGTTGAGAATCTACAGTCTTCTCTGAAAGCGTCGGGCACAGACACCCAAGACGTCACCATGTAGGAACACCTTCGAGGTACTGCGCTACGCCAAACACCGAAAAGAGTGGATCTCCTGATAGGTCTAGACGTATCACAAGCACTAGCACCGTTAAAAGTAAGGACTGGGAAGGAAGGAGAGCCGTTTGCAGCACGCGCCCTTCTAGTTTGGACTATAAATGGACCGCTTGGAGTGGTGAGCCGTGATTATGCCGTGATCAACCACTTTGTCAGAATGGCAACACTAAATTCGGAGACAAATCTGGAAAAGCAAGTCAGGCACTTCTGGGAATGCGACTCCACCTACAGTAACGATGATCCTGTCTGTCGAAGACAAGAGAGTCCTGATGCAGTGGTCAACTTCAATTACTCAAGTTGACTGACACTACCTACTTCCCATTCCGTTTCGCCATGAAAAACCGGGACTCCCAGATAATAAGGAGGATTCAGACTTACGAAGTGGGTCTGTAATCACAAGGACGTCCTCAAGGCAATTCCACAGACAGAGAAAACCGTGGGAGTAAAGGAAGTAATTTTGAAAGACGACAGGCTCCCCACTGAATGAGCGTTGGGAATCTTGTGGGACCTGGAAAAGGACGAACTAGCGGTCCGGGTCCAGATCCCTAAGAAACCGGAGACGAAAAGAGGCCTTCTGAGTATGGTCAGCTCCATATATGACCCACTGGGACTCATCGCTCCGAGCGTCATAAGTGCCAAAATCATATTCCAAGATGAGTGTAGACGAGGTGTTGGGTGGGATGAACGAATCACTGAACAGAACAGGGTGGCTTGGCAAAGATAGCTGGATGAAGTTCCTCACCAATCACGGGTTCACATTCCACGGTGCTACCGACTCGAGGATGTGAATCCAGTGGCTGCCGTGCAACTACACCACTACTGCGACGCCTCCCAACAAGCGTAGTGAGCTGTATCGTATCTGAGGATCACGTGTGAAGATGGAACCCACCATATCTCCTTCGTGTGTGGCAAGGCCAAGCTAGCCCCTCTGAAACAGCACACCATACCTAGATTCAAGCTCTGCGCGGCAGTACTGGGTGCCAAGGAAGACAAACAACTATTGCAAGAACATGAATTACAGTGTCCTGGACAGACAGTACGGCAGTCCTTCAATACATACAAAACACCGAAAGAAACTTCCATTCCTCCGTGGCCAATCGAGTGGCAACGATGCACGAGGACTCGCAATGCAGAACAATGTCGCCACGTGGTGTTGGCACTGAACCCAGCCGACGACGCTAGTCGTGGACTACATGGAGCAGAGCTCAACAAGGAGGGCAGGTGGATTCGGGGACCTGCTTTCCTCTTGTTGGAAGAAGACAGTTGGCCAAAGAGTCCATTGAGGATTCCAGACCTCACAGACGGAGACCCAGAGATGAAGAAGGAAACCACGGTGCTGACGACGAACGTTGACCAGGGGGAGGGTACCCTCGATAAGCTATGGGCCAGGTACTCCTCATGACATCGACTTCTGAAGAGCATAGCGTGGATTAGAAGGTTTATAGAATGGTGGCTTGGGAAGCAAAAGAACAAACATCAGCGAGAAAATCGGCTCCAGGTCAGCGAATTAGAAGAGGCGAAATTAGCACTCTTAAGATTTATGCAAAGGAAAGGATTCCCTCGAGAACTAGGAATGTTACAACAGGGACAACCCATGAGAGGTAGCGACGTAAGTCGGCTGGAACCTCATCTAGACACGTACGGTTTGATCAGAGTAGGTGGCCGATTGAAACATGCCGCTCTCCACCCAGACCGGAAGAATCTCATACTGTTGCCAAGGGACAACAGGATCACGGGGCTCATGCTGAGAGAGGTACACTCGACTACTGTAGAGCTGGACACTCAGGACGAGAACACACTCTTGCCATAATACGTGAGACATACTGGATACTTCAGTGCCGCAAATTACTCGACCGCACAATACGGACGTGTGTGACTAGTCGGAGAAGCAACTGGAAGCCTACCGATCAACGCCAAGCCGACCTGCCAGAAGATCGAGTGCGCCCAGGAGGCCAGCCGTTCACCTACACTGGATTTGATTGCTTTGGCCCTTTTTTGGTTAAACAAGGACGAACCCGGGCGAAGAGTTGGGGATGCTTATTCACCTGCCTCACCACCAGAGCCATACACCTAGAAGTCCTCACCTCACTAGACATCGACTTGTTCGTCAATGCCCTGACAAGATTCACCTGCCGTAGAGGACCTCCCAAGCGTTTTCGGTCTGACAGGGGAACCAACATGATTGGAGCTAGCCGAGAGTTACAAGAGGCGGTGAGCGGCTGGAACAACAGTGACAAGGTCGGGAATGCTCTCCTACAAAAACAGATAGAATGGCAGTTCAATCCCCCGACAGCCTCCCACATGGGAGGAGTGTGGGAGCAACAAATCCACACTGTAAAGAAGGTCCTCCAGGGAATGGTGGGCACCCAGACACTAGACGATGAGCGCCTCAACACTTTGTTCTGCGCCGTAGAAGAGATCATCAACGGAAGGCCCATCACCCCAGTGTCTGACGACCCAAAGGATCTAGAAGCACTAACGCTGCTTCACATACTACTGATGAACCCAGAGACACTGTCCACCGGAGGCGATCGGTCCATGGCAGAAGCGTACCGACGAAGATGGAAGCATGTCCAATTCATTGCGGACCAAATTTGGAAGAGGTGGGTAAAGGATTATCTTCCAACACTACCTCAGCGACAAAAGTTCTTCAAAACTCGCCATAATCTCCACACTGGGAATATCATGATCATCGGGACAACCACTCCCCAGGAGTCAGTGGATGCTAGGGAGAGTACTGGAGGCTCTACCGAGCAAAGATGGCCTGGTGCGAAGTGATAAAGTGAAGACAAAGGATTCGGTATTAATACGCCCAGCGACGAGGCTGTAGTGGACGTCTCCCCTACAACTGCGTAGCCGCATTCCACCTGCTACGTCTTCCCTAGCAACCAAACGAGCGGCCCAGGGGGGGGGGGGGTCACCAGATGCCACAGTATCCTAGCAACCAGCCACCAGCTGCTACCGTTCCCTAGCAACGGAGTCAAAAGACCGGCGACTTCCCACGGTTTACTTCCGGCGGCTGTGTATATAAGCTCTGTCTCTCCATTGAGATTCATTCTGGCCTCTCTTCTTGAACACGCAACACCTCCTCCTCCGCCGCTGCCTGGTGGCCCTCGCTTCTCCTCCGCCTGTCTGGCGGTCCTCGCTCCAGCCGGCGAGCATGGCGACCCACCAGCTGTCCTTCTCTGAGCATCCTCACCAACCAGCTCTCTTGTTCTACTCTACGTTCCTGAACACGCAACACCTCCTCCAAGCAAGTTCCTCGCTGTCCAGCTTTCATTCAACCAGGAGGCCAGCAACAGGCAACATCTTCTCTAACGAAGCTCCTGCACATCTACCTCCTTCAACACGCTACTCACCGAACGTGTCTACTGAGCAACTCCTCACCACACGGCATCTCCAGCACCAGACTGTCTACCATATAACTTATATTATTTAAGAAAACCACCACCTTAGAGTTTCCATCCATCCTGAGTGCTAGACAACATAATATCACGAAACCCTACAAATGGTGACCCCCGGAAAAAGCACCTCACACAGGATGGAGGAGAAACTGATCACGCTCCCAGTCTTCAAGCAGCATAGAAGACTGGCTTATCACGAAACCCTACAAATGGTGACCCCGGAAAAACGCACTCACACAGGATGGAGAACGGACGTATCTCTCTACCGACTTTCAACCACAACGTCGAAGACTGGCTTTTCCACACAGAAGCAGTACTGCTACTCTAAGCAGACACCAGCTCCTCTTCCTGCCCCAAGCACCACATCCTACCGACCCCAGCACACCAGTCCTGCCTCAGACGCCGACCCAGCAGCAGTAACCCCTGCCGCCCCTGACCCCGCCTCTGTTCCTGAGTGCGGACCCACACCCTCTTTTCTCCCTCAGGTACTCCCTGCCAATGTCCTGCACCCTGCTGCTGTCGTGGACCCAGCTGCTGTCATGAGAGCCCTCATCCGCTTCTGCTGACGCAGCCCCTGCTCCAGGCCCACACACCCAGCAGGCGCATCTGATGACTCTGTACCTGTCATGAGGCAAGCATTCATCGCCTCCACACCCTTTTTCTCCCTCTCTCCCAGATAGTGTGTATATAGACAGTTGTATCCAGCGACCGGCTCATCCACGCCATCGCCGTTGTCTCACATGAGGCATGCACCGCCCGTTCTGCCTCACATGTGCTAAGCAACTCTACAGACAACAAGTCTCCTACACCGCCTGGAGGAAGAATTGTAGTGGACGTCTCCCCTCAACTGTGCATTCCACCTGCTACGTCTTCCCTAGCAACCAAACAAGCGGCCCAGGGGGGGCGTCACCAGATGCCACAGTATCCTAGCAACCAGCTGCTACCGTTCCCTAGCAACAGAGTCAAAGACCAGCGACCGGTTTCCGGCGGCTGTGTATATAAGCTCTGTCTCTCCATTGAGATTCATTCTGGCCTCTCTTCTCCTCCTCCTCCTGTCTGGCGGTTCTCACGCTCCAGCCGCGAGCATGGCGACCCACCAGCTGTCCTTCCTGAGCCGTCTCCAACCAGCTCTCTCTACTCTACGTTCCTGAACACCCAACACCTCCTCCAAGCAAGCTCCTCGCTGTCCAGCTTTCATTCAACCAGGAGGCCAGCAACAGGCAACATCTTCTCTAACAAGCTCCTGCACATCTACCTCCTTCAATACGCTACCACCAATGTGTGTCACCACCACGGCATCTCCAGCACCAGACTGTCTACCATATAACCTATATTATTTAGAAAACCACCACCTTAGAGTTTCCATCCATCCTGAGTGCTAGACAACATAATATCACACCCTACAAGACTCTACTGTTGGAGGGTAGGAGAGTGAATCTAATGATATGCCGTGATTTCGAGCAAAGCCCGACAGGGTGTTATCGCCACGTGCCGGCCACATGTTGATTGAAGAAACTGTTGACAACTCAGGATAGCTTACTAAGCGAGATGGAGCTGGAAGAACAGCTGTATGACTGCCTGAGGGGCAGTCTATCGCCTTCTACCGTGAGACAACATCTTGAAAGTACAGTGCACTCCAAAGCCGTAACAAAGCGTGTTCGGCATTCGGGCCTTCGATGTAAAGCGGCAGAAATTGGACAGTGATTACATAAGTTCGTCAAGATCGTCTTAGTGAGGTGAAAGTGTAAATCGATGTCGGACTTTTCATGCTAGACACGATTGTATTTTTGAAAACTCAATTTCCACCGAGTTGGAGGTACAGCCAGGGTCACAGGCCTATAACCACACAATCACTGCCACATGACAAAGCTTTTATTTTATTTTATTTTTTAGGGTGTTGTGGTCACGGCTGTGATAAAGGCCAACCAGGGAGTGTAGTACTGTGCCTTTAGTTAAATCAGTTCATAGTTGTCATCAGTGACCGCAGAAGAGACTATAAATAACTTAAAGTGAACACATATTGGCAATCAAGCTGGTAAGGACAACTGCCAGCCTATTCGTGCCATAGGTGCCACAGAGACTTTAAATTTTATTTTGTTGTGTGCTTTCTCAAGGACTGAATCTGTGTTTATAATACACCACTCACAGGGAGATACAGTGTACACAGTGATAGTTCATAGTGTCATCAGTGACCGCTGAAGTTGTAAATAACTTAAAGTGAGCGCTCACTAGCAAGCAAGCTGGAAAGGCACAGTGCCAGCTGAAACCAAGTCGTGTCATAGGGGCCACAGAGACTTTAAATTTTATTTTGTTTGTGTGCTTTCTCAAGGACTGAAACTGTGCCTACAATACACCATTCACAGGGAGATACAGTGTACGCAGTCGCAGACGACAACTCTATAGGCAACAGAGAGTAGCTAAGTACTTTTTCTTTCTTTATTTTTTTGAAATAGGTGTAGATTTATACAAAGTCTGCACCCCCCACCCCCCACAACAACAACAACCATGAGTTTGATATGTGATTACTGCAGGGAGATGTCGGATATGGAGGATACAGGCCTAACTAATGCAACGTTTAGGAAGTTACTAACTGCCGTAAAGCATGATGGCTGTTGCTGGTATTGCTCTGGCTGCATAGTCAAGGTGAATGAAGCGATTGCAAGCCATAAGGGAACGAGTTCTCTAGGGACGAAAATAGATGAAGCAGGAGCCCTGCTGGTTGACAAACTGGAGCAAGTTGGGAAAGAGATCCTTGCTAAGACTGAGGAAGTAGCTGATAGAATGGAGGTGGTTGCTTAGAGGAGTTATGCTGACGTATTAGGAGGGCCACGGGGGGGGGGGCGGAGAGTAATGCAGAATCAGTACAGGTTCTACAGCAGATTGGGACTTTGAAGAAGTGTGTCGAAGAAATGAAAATTAACGGACCTACTGTTAGGGGAGAGGAGGAACACCAGGAACGGCTCCAGCGCAGGAACAATGTAATAGTTTTTGGAGTCACAGAGAGCCAGGCGGAGGGAACTGTGAGTAAGGAAACACACGATAAGGTGCTGTTTCAAAATATTTGCACAGAGGTTCTGAAGATTCCATCAACCCCTCAGGATGTGAGGAGGCTGGGACAAAAGCAGGGGGCTAAGCCTCGCCCCCTCAGGATCACACTAGTGAGTGAGGAGGAGAAATGGCAGGTTATTCGGCAGGCAAAAAACTTAGCAAGGAGCGAGGCATTTCGGGATGTATTCATTCACCCAGACCGCACGGTAATGCAGAGGGAACAGCACAAGAAGCTCCTGCAGGACTTGAAGCAGAAGAGGGAGGAGTCGAGGAGGAACGGGGACAGGTGTACATGGGCTATACTCAGGGGGAGGGTAGTGGAAACAAGTGTGCCGACACAGGGCCAGGGGGCAGCAGTGCACCCTCCACCCACTCAACCCCCCACCCGGGAGGCGGCACCAGCTCAGCCTACCGGACAGGAGGGGGCGAGCGCCGTGTAAACAATGACATTTCTAACCACACCCTGCAAAATACAGTGTACTTAGCAAATGCTGCAGCTTCTGAGAATGTGGGGGGAGCGGGTTTATTACTAAAAGCAGAGACGTTACCGAGAACAAATTCTGGCTTGAATGTCATGTACACTAATACTGACACGTTCCTTGATAAGAGAGAGGAGTTTGAAACACTACTAAGAGTACACCAACCAGATATTGTAGGTGTTGTAGAACTGTTGTACAAGAACAGGAGAATCGACCCAGAGGAATGTGAGTTCAGTATTGCTGGATATGACTTATTTACGAACCTATCTCAAGAAACTTGCAAGAGGGGTGTGGTTATCTACGCTAGGCAAGAAATTAGAGCCAGCCAGGCGAGGGTACAGGGAGAGGATGTTTTTGAAGAGTCCAAGTGGTGTAAAATTAAATTAAAGGGAGGGGACTTACTTATCGTCGGGTGTATCTACAGATCCCCAAACTGTGGCCCACTAAATCAAAGGAACTTAAGAACCTTAATAAACAACGCGGCGATGCTCAACCCTAGCCCCCTCCTTATCATGGGGGACTTTAACTATGGCTACATCGACTGGAGAAACGAGTCCACCCCGAATGACTTGAATAACCCTGCTACTCTTTTCGTAGAAACTCTGAGAGATAATTTTCTGTTCCAACATGTTAGAGACCCAACACATTATAGAGGGGAGCAAACACCCAAGCCACTTGACCTCATCATAACAAACGAGGAGGGTATGGTGGCCAAACTGGAACACTTGCCCCAGTTGGCACCAGTCACCATACAGTGTTGTCATTCAGATTTAACTGTTACCTAGTTCAAGATAAGGCCAGGATAAGGTGCAAATATTACAAGGGAAATTACAATGGGATGAGGGAAGAGATGAGGGGTATCAACTGGCCTGACTTATTAAGGTACAAGAACGCAGACACTACGCTGAATATCATAACTAGTAAAGTGACCCATTTGATCGATAAATATATACCCAAGAGCAAACCCAGTGCTTCTAGGAATACGAGGGGATTCTACACATGAACCATGCGGCAGTCGACAAAATTAAGAAGAAAACCCAGAAATTCAAGACGTGGGTTGGGTCAAACGATGAGCAAGACAGGAGGATGTATGCAAGAGCCAGAAACCAAGCAAAGATAGAGTGTAGAAGGGCTGAAAAGGAGTTCCAGAGGCTGGTTGCAAGCGAGGTCAAGTCAAACCCAAAGGTATTTTACCGCTATGCAAAGTCGAAATTGAAAACGCGAGTAGGAGTATCAGACCTGAGGCTGGTGGATGGTAGTTACGCAGATTCTGACCAGGATAAAGTTGAGGCATTGAGCAGCTTCTTTTCCTCAGTGTTCACAAGAGAGGATGCAACTAACCTTCCTGCGTTTGAGGACAGACGGTTCGACACAGCACTGACCCACATTGTGTTCACAGAAGAGGGTATTAGAAATAAACTGTCCAGGCTAAAGGTCAATAAGAGTCCCGGACCTGACATAGTGCATCCTAGAGTGCTAAGAGAGTTGTGCAACGAGCTTGCAGAGCCCCTGAAGATCCTGTTTTGTAAATGCCTGGATGAACAAATGGTCCCCATTGAATGGAAAGTGGCTTATGTGAGTCCTATCTTCAAGAAGGGCGATCCTCACTCCACGAACAACTATAGACCGGTGAGCCTGACCAGCATAATATGTAAAGTACTTGAGAGTATTATCAGAGATGCAGCGATGGAACATCTACTACGAAACAACCTTGTAAAAGATTGCCAACACGGTTTTATGCCGGGGCGCTCTTGCTTAACACAATTGCTCTAGGTATTGGATATTTGGACCCATATTCTGGAACGGGGTGGTAATATCAATATTTACCTAGATTTTGCCAAGGCTTTCGACAGTGTACCCCACGAAAGGCTGAAAATCAAACTGGAAGGGTACGGAATTCGGGGAAATGTCCTAGCGTGGATAGAAGACTTTCTACATGACCTCAAGCAGTGTGTGGTGATTAATGGCACGAAATCGTCATCCGTACCTGTCACAAGTGGGGTACCACAGGGCAGTGTATTGGGCCCACTGTTGTTTGTTTGTTTCATAAATGACATGCCTGACGTTGTACACTCCTCCATACAAATGTTTGCCGATGACGCCAAGTTATTTCGGGAAATTAAGAACCAAGCGGACTGTGAAGAGCTACAGAAGGACCTCTGTGGGCTCCAGGAATGGTCGAAGAAATGGCTGCTGAGATTCAATGTCACGAAGTGTAAGAGGATGCACCTGGGGCGTACCAACGGTAAGGAGGCGTATCATATGTCCCAACGGGATGAAGAAACTGCACTAGTTGAGACTGTGAGTGAGAAGGACCTAGGTGTGTATGTTGACAATGAGCTGAAGTTCTCGGGCCATTGTGAGAAGGTAAATCAGGCAAATAAATTATTGGGACTTATAAGGTCGTTCAGATATCTAGACAGTCCGTCCCTCGTAACGATCTTCAGGAGTGAAGTGCTTCCCCATCTGGAGTACTGTCACCCCATCTGGTCCCCGAGATATGCTAGGGACTGTCATGTCATGATCGTGATAACGGCTAACCTGAAAACCTTAAGGATTCATATTACACTCAAACGTCCACAAAACCTTCTGAGTCCCCCAGTGGAAACGTCCCCCGTTTTCTCTGTTTCCCCGTCTTTGTCTTAAGGGAACTTTGAATATGATCCGCGGATTTCGTAGCAGACGCTGTGTGTTGGGACCTGTTGCCATCCAACCCTTTGTAATCAATTTAATTTTGCTTTTGATAGCTGAGTCAGAGCACTGTTAGTGAAGATAATAGTAGGGAATGAAACCGAGTTCATAGTCTCAGTTTCAACGTCAGAGTGTACAGTAAATTAATTCATCGAAATAAAAGTAGGTGGACTCCCTGGCCTATTTTGAGTAAGGGTGCCGCGGGCATTTCACCCGTTAGTAAGTGCTCGTCCCTTCGTCCATACAGGTAGGCCATTCCACTGTGTTGTAATTCGCCCTTCTTTAAGTGATTTGACCCAATTAATAGTTGATTGTGCAAGTGTTACAGTAACGTAGTTGATATGCTCCGAGTGAAGTCATATTTACGTCTTGAACGTCCCCTGAAACGTGATGTCGTTGTCACAGTTAGTAAGTGCCCGTCCCTTCATCCATACAGGTCCCTAACGCAGCCTAGGCCGTGTCTGTAGCGTGGATGTTGTATCCACTATGTCTGGGGAGATGTCCGAGGTCCAGTAGGATCAGTTACCTTCGTGAGACCCGGCCGTCAGACACTTCAGACTACCTATGGCCCCCATAGCTGGCTCGTCTGGCCCTAACGCTCGGCCTGCGAGGTGACCCGGATCACCAAGCCACACACCACTACCAGACCCCATCATTGGTGGATGAGTGTCTAACTCAGTAGGGCTATTTGTGTGGTGGGATTAATCCACTGGGATCTTCAGAGTTCGTCGGAAAGTACTCCATGGTGGCTGGACCCCATGGCTGTTGCTTGGGTATCACTCCTGACGACTGAGTGTTGTAATGGCAGTTGCCCTGGTCTTTATGGTGCTAAGTGACTATAAGAGTTATGTGTTATTAAGTATGTCCACCCAGTAGGGTTGGGAGTATTATTGAGCATGTCCACCCAGTAGTGGTGTGAGTATGTTGAGCCGGAGGGCCTAGTACTAGATTTCGTCTTTTTGTACATATAAATTCTTTCTCCTAATTTCATATTAATGTTTAAATAAATTTTGTATTTGTATATTGTGTCTATTATTTACCTACAGTATTTACCGTTATTTCTTCCCTATTGCTTGATACTATCATTACACTTACCCACGAGCCTCCTTTCGTCACGCTACCAATGGTAATAAGTATGAGAGTAAAAGGAATTGTTACTGACACACAGGCCGTTATAAAATGGTGGCAGCACAGGCCCTCATAAATGGTGGCAGCTCAGGCCCTCATAAATGGTGGCAGCTCAGGCCCTCATAAATGGTGGCAGCTCAGGCCCTCATAAATGGTGGCAGCTCAGGCCCTCATAAATGGTGGCAGCTCAGGCCCACCTCATAAATGGTGGCAGCAGGCCCTCATAAATGGTGGCAGCTCAGAGCCCCTCATAAATGGTGGCTCAGGCCCTCATAAATGAGGAGGTGGCAGCTCAGGCCCTCATAAATGGTGGCAGCTCAGGCCCTCATAAATGGTGGCAGCTCAGGCCCTCATAAATGGTGGCAGCTCAGGCCCTCATAAATGGTGGCAGCTCAGGCCCTCATAGTCAGTTGGTTGAAAATGTTCAAGGAGGGCCACCGGACTGGTGGCTGCACTTCGGCACCTCAGCCCCTGAGGGGTGGAAGCGCCTGAACTTGCCTAGCTTATACTACAGACGGGCAAGGGGTGACCTAGTTGAGGTGTATAAGCATCTCAGGGGGCACTACTCAGTCGAGTGTCCTTACTTGGAGCTGTGAGGGCAAACTTTTTCGGAGTGAGAGTTGTAAACTCTTGGAACAATCTACCAGAGAGTGTTGTGACGGCACTGAGTGCGAGCTCTTTCAAGACAAGACTTGACCAACACTGGAGCGGGTTCAGGTACATTCAGGAGCCGGTGCATGCCCAGTATTTGCCAACAGTGCGTGACAGAGACGTGACCGATCGCCCGGGCGGCTAGCGAGCCGATCTATTGGTGAAGAATATAAATGAAAAGAGACGTGACCGATCGCCCAAGCGGCTAACAAGCCGATCAGTGGCGAAGAGGATAAAAAAAAAACCTACCAAGAGGATATTATATTTGTTCTCGTTGGACAAACCCTAGACCCAAAAACGTGAGTGTGATTGTGAACTATTAAATCCTCTAAGAACTGTAAATAACTTTAATAAGTGTATTTATGTACTGTATATTGATCATATTATACAAACTGTGTTCTCATGTATCAGCAGTTGTAACATGTGAGTTATATTTAAGAGGTTAATAGGTTATGTACTGTATATTGATTGTACTATTCATACTGTGTGTTATGATATACCAGCATCTGATGTATGTGAATTGTTCTTTAACAGGTTTTGACTTGTTACGAGTTGGGGATTTAGAATATAGTTATACGTCTACCCAGATCCCAACAGGTAACAAAAAAAAAAAAAAAACAGACAATCGGACTATAAAAGGGTAGACAAAGGATGCGAGTTTTCGTTGTATATAATAGAGTACCATAAATCCCTTAACAAAATATTCAGCTTATAAATTACCCTTAACCAAACTTAACCTAAACATTAACAGTATATACATATTAATACAACATAAACAATCTTGAAGCAAGTGGACGTGGGGGAGTTAATACAAAATACAAGTACTTAAGTGAGGAGCTGAGATGGCTGACGAGTAAGGCTGAGTATTGTAGAAGACGGTAGGTAGTCACTGCACGTAGGTTTAGAGGATAGATGATCCTGTGGTCACTTCCCAGAGCCAAGTCCTCTCTCCTCGAATTGGAGCTGACAAAGAAGACTTTGAGGAGGTGACGCAACAACCAGGATAGGAAGAAGGGAAACCTCGGAGTGGTAACTAAGACGAGTCATACTCGTGTCTCGTCCCTAGATGGCGTTGCTCGTGGTGCTGGGTAGGTAGATCAGGACAATAGATGGCGTGGTTCGTAGTGCTGGGGTGGAGGGGTTCGTAACAGACTGAATTATACTCATCGTGTCAACGACAAGGGTCTTATTCTCCTGCCACAAACCAAAATCGCTCCTATGAGCGATTAAACTGCTTCTGGGACAACTGTGCAAACAAGATGTCCATTGACTGTATTGTATATTGATTTGTTGTAAAGAGGCTGCAACATACATTACCACATTAGATGTATTAAGCTGGGTAATTATTCATTTTAACATATGACCTGGACTTTAGTATGAAAGCTGGTTTTCAGGCAGGTGTATTTCGCTGTGTTTTGTGGGATTCAAACCTTCATTCTGAAGTGATTCCCCATTTGGTCCCCGAGATATGCTACAGACTGTCAGTTGGTTGAAAATGTACAAATGAGGGCCACCAGTTATCCAGAGAGATTATAATGCCTGCAACTGCCTAGATTATACTGTAGCCTACTATAAACCTCTCAGAGGGCACTACTCAGTGGAGTGTCCATACCTGGAGCTGGCGGACGCCCACCACACAAAGGATCACAGCTCAATGGTCGAAGAAGCCACAAGTTCAGAAAATTGTGAGGGCAAACTTTTTCGGAGTGAGAATTGTAAAATCTTGGAACAATCTGTCAGTGTCATGGCACGGAGTGTGGATTCCTTAGACTAGTTTTGACCAATACATTCTGGAGCCAGTACTTGTCAACAGTGCATTTCAGAGATGTGGTTGACCGCCCAACCAGCTAACAAGCCAATCAATGGCGAAGAGGATAAAGGTAAGAGATCTCAAGGTCATGTGCTAAAACGAATACAGGGTTATATAATTTAATTACCACTAAACAATACATATTAACTTACCTTTTTTTATCTTTTGGTAAATGATGGAATTTCAGACGGTTGTATAGGTGTAATTCCTCTTGTCTTTCCCACACATGGCACAGTCATGGGTACTGTATTTGTCTTCAGAACTATTTTTACATACGTATTTGACAGGTTGAACATGCCTCGGTATTCTTCACAAATGTAAACAAACAGCCAACACGCAGGGAAAGACTCTACATTTAGTGCAAAATTATTCCAAGGCATCTACACTAATATGCAGGAGTAATAGTTCCTTCCTCTACATTTCTTGGGATTGAATGTGGAATTATTTCTTCAGGAAAATGTATTATTTAACGATTATGTCTTATTAACCCAACACGTACAGTAGAACGTCGATATAACACGGATACGTTCCAAGAAAGGTCGCAGTAAATAACAGGGCTTATGGAGAAAATAGGGTAAGGCGCAGATTACTCGAAATTGAAAAAAAATTAGTAGTTAGCCTAACACAAAAGATAGCACAGTCTAAATAAATGTTACATTCATATCTAATAATGAAATCATACAGTAAATGTAACACAATTAATACCACAAAATTAGAGAAATAATAAACAAAAATCACTGAGGATGTTTCAAAACAACTCACATGTTTCAACTGATCGTGTGATGGAAACAGAGAGCGCGGGTGTAAAAAGCTATTAGTCCTCACTGCAAAACATTATTTTTAATTATTTTTTTCATATACAATCGGCCCTTCACATACGCGGGTTTAGCATACACGGATTCGCAAATACGCGGATTGCCCCGCCGGAGGAATATTCTGTACATTGAAGTAATTGAAGTACATTCAAATTGCGCGCCATTCAAATCGCGCGCGGCACCGCACACCGCCCGCCACCCCACACACACACACACATACGCGTGACGCCACCCTGCGCTCCCTCACTCAGTCAGTTTCGCTGTAACCACGCTTGTGTTGACATCAACATTGTAGGTCAACCCTGATTTTTTGACCAAAAAATCGTTAATTTATGATATTCCTTGTTTATAGGTCGACCCAAGTTTTTGAGGGTATTGGAACAACAAAACCTTCAGTAAAACACTCTACGTCCTATAAACTGAGGCTCGCCGTGCCTGAAACACAGAGTGCCGAAGGCAAATTGTTTACCATTTATTATTACGACACTTTACACTGAAACGCGTGTAGTTTCAACAAAAATATTGTATATTTCCATTCAAGTATTTATTCACATAAATTAGGAAGGAATATTATTGTAATACAACAGTTTTTTAACTGAAAACCAGTACTGTACACTAATGTACAACAATTTTTATCTCTTGAGCAAAATATATGACGTTTATATTCAAATTATTGGCTGTCTTGCAAGGATTCCAGCAATGCAAATTATAATCTCCTAACTTTAGTCTGAGATATTATATAAGATAAAAACTGTAAGCCTAAATAAACACCCCCAGCTGAGAAGGGGGATGGAGGGAGGGAGGGAGGGAGGGACGGAGCCAGCCAGCCAGAGAGGGGTGGGGAGGGGGCGGGTTGAGGTGATATGTTTGACAGTTTGAGACGAAGGTCTCTGTGTGTTTGTTTATTTAACAGTCCTACTATGCTTCTCCCATTTTAAAGTGCCAGTGAAATGACCTGGGAGAATATAATTAACATTGCTGGGATTCTTGTAAGACACTGATTAATTTGAATAGCAACATGCTCTAATTTGCACTAGACATAGCAATTTTAGTACCGTAATGAAATTAGTACATGTACACTCCAGCTTTGCACTAAGGTCATTTATTTCTTTTAGTACGGTGTGTGCATGTAAATGGATGAAAATAAATGAAGAAATTTATGTAAATCTACCCAAAAATACAGTTGAAAACTTTATACTGTATTATAAAATGTACTACACAGTATTGTACACTAATGTACTACATTTTTATATCTTGAGCAAAATATATGACGTTTATATTCAAATTATTGGCTGTCTTGCAAGGATTCCAGCAATGCAAATTATAATCTTTTAACTTTAGTCTGAGATATTATATAAAATAAACACCTTAAAGAATAAAGTTATCACCAATCTTTTGTCTGGGAACACAAGGAGGCAGGTAGCCAGCGAGCATGGGGGGCGGGAGGTGAGGTGACAGAGTGTGGTGTTTGTTTATTTATTTGAGATAAGATTTGACAGTTGGCGTTGAAGGCCTGTGTGTTTATTTATCATTACTTAAGAGTGACTAAGCTCTTCTCATAATTTGCCACCCAAACGACCTGGGTGAATATAACTTACATTGCTGGGATTCTTGTAAGATAGTGATTTATTTGAATACCTGTATAAACAATCTATATTTGCAATAGACATAACAATTTAAGTTCCGTAATCATTTAGTACATGTACAGTACAGGTTTGTTCCACGGTAAAATCTTTTGAACAATGAAAGAAAGCAAAAGTCATTGTTTTCGTCATGATTTTATCCCACTTTCCACTGTAATACGTACATCATTTCAGCAAAAATATTACATTTCCATATTTATTTCTGAGACTATATTCCTTTAGTCACAGTTAAGGTAAAATATACCTGTGATGAAATATTTTAATGAAAATACCCGGTATTTAGAAATACGGTATCGAAGTTTTCTTTTGTTTCAAATTTAATTAACAAAGATTGATGTTTCAAATGTAATGAACAAAAATTTATGTACAGTATCTATAAATAAACTTTAAAAAATGAATACTTTATGTTTTACATCGTTCTGTGCATACCATACCATGCATTTGGCTACTTTGGGCTTGCTATGATGACGCAAGAGATCTGCCCTGGCAACTGTACCGACACTCACAGCTGGTGGTGCGTCATTTCCATTGTTTACTGGCAGTTACTCGGTAATATTTTTCAACCTAACAAAACTATTACCCGTTTAGAGGTCGACCCCCAATTTTTTGCCAAATAATTTGGTCTTAAAAACTTGAACTACACACAGGTATATACGGTAAATAAGGACATGGGGGGCCAGGGGTTTTTTAGGGGGGGGGGGGCAAAAGTACACGGATTTTTAACATTCACGGGTATCTCTGTTACCTAACCCCCGCGAATGTTAAGGGCCGACTATGAGTATTTATGGGAACAGCTAAATTTGCAAAAAAAGGATGAAATTTATAGTCCCTATCAAATAACACTTCACAAACAAAACACATGAATCAATTGAACATGTGATGTCGAACGTGAACTGTAAACACTACATAACCCCGCGCCAAGCGACAGTACACTTAAAACGTTCGAGTGGAAGCGTTACAGCCAACACGCGTTCGCGTTTTACAAATATCGTTCTTCTATTCAACAATCGTGTTGATAGCCAATTCGCGTTGACAAAACACGCGTTGTAGAAATGACTGTATTACAAATATGTGATACGAAATATATAGGTACAATGTATAACGAGGATCCTCTATAGCAGTGGTTTCTTAACCTGGGGGTCGTCAGTAATTTCCAGGGGAGCAAGCCCTAGGGAAAAAGTAGGAATTTCTCTAATTATAATTATAGTTTTTATTCTCTTAACAAGAGCGTGGGCTAATATTGAGAAGTTTATGAAAAAATGCAAAAGTATCGCCTTATAACTTTAGTTTTCTATAGGCTACTTTTTTGACTTAGGGCTTACCATTTTCTGTACTTATTGACCCCCCTCCCTATCCCTCGAAACCCATGGGGGGGGGGGTTAACTCGTCCTGGACCTGTATACTGCTCGTTGGTGACTGGTGAGCCCCGTTCTCTCCCAGTCTTCTGCACACGTCCGTGGCAATAATTCCTCTTCTCTCACATTTATTCAGTTAAGGCTGTTGAGGTATGTTTTATCCCAGTTGTTATATTTACCTAAAAATAGTAAGCAGCCATAAGTTTATTGGTGAATTGTGAACACGCATGTGTTGCTCTGTTGGTTATTCGCAAGTTTTGAATTCCGTTTGTATTTTATCAGAAGTTGGTGGTGCTTAAAATCATGTGGTGGTAACAGGTGGTTATGGTAAAGTTGTATTTATGATGATATTGATTTGTTTCTTAATAATCATGTGTTTATGATCATGATGTGTTTACTATAATGTTGTGGTGTTTGTTAATATTTACTTAATAATTATGTGGTGGTGTTTATGATCATGTTGTGATCATTGATGTTTGTTAATAATTATGTGGTGTTTATGATCATGTGATGTTTGTTAATGATATGGTGGTGTAGTGGACTTCTCCCCTACAACTGCGTATCCGCATTCCGATGCTATTCCCTAGCAACCAAACGAGCGGCGTCACCAGATGTTACCGTATCCTAGCAACGAACCAAAGACCGGCGACTTTCTCGGGTTTTCCCAACATGACTCATAGATGACTCACGGCTGCTGGGTATATAAGCTCTGTCTCTCCATTGAGATTCATTCTGGTCTCTCTTCTTGAACAAGCAACACCTCCTCCAGCAAGCTCCACGCTGTCCAGCATTCATTCAACCAGGAGGCCAGCAACAGGCAACATCTTCTCTAACGAAGCTCCTGCACATCTACCTCCTTCAACACGCTACTCACCGAACGTCTCTACTGAGCAGCTCCTCACCACACGGCACCTCCAGCACCAGACTGTCTATCATATAACTTATATTATACAAGAAAACCACCTTAGAGTTTCCATCCATTCTGAGTGCTAGACAACATTATACCACGAATTCCTACAAATGGTGACTCCCGGAGATTAGCACTCACACAGGATGGAGGAGACACTGATCACGCTCCCAGTCTTCAAGCAGCATAGAAGACTGGCTTATCCACACAGAAGCAGCTCTGTTACTCTAAGCAGACACCAGCTCCTCTTCCTGCCCCAAGCACCACATCCTACCGACCCCAGCACACCCGTCCTGCCTCAGACGCCGACCCCGGCCCAGCAGTAACCCCTGCCGCCCCTGACGCGGCCTCTGTTCCTGAGTGCGGACCCACACACACACCCCTCTTTTCTCCCTCAGGTACTCCCTGCTAATGTCCTGCACCCTGCTGCTGTCGTGGACCCAGCTGCTGTCACGAGCCCTAATCCGCTTCTGCTGACGCAGCCCCTGCTCCTGACCCAGGCCCACACACACCCCAGCAGGCGCATCTGACGACCCTGTACCTGTCGTGAGGGAAGCACAACATTCATCGCCTCCACACACCCTCTTTTCTCCCTCAGGTACTCCCTGCTAATGTCCTGCACCCTGCTGCTGTCGTGGACCCAGCTGCTGTCACGAGCCCTAATCCGCTTCTGCTGACGCAGCCCCTGCTCCTGACCCAGGCCCACACACACCCCAGCAGGCGCATCTGACGACCCTGTACCTGTCATGAGGGAAGCACAACATTCATCGCCTCCACACACCCTTTTTCTCCCTTCTCCCACAGATAGTGTGTATCTAGACAGTTGTATTTCAGCGATCGGCTCATTCACGCCATCGCCGTTGTCTCACATGAGGCATGCACCGCCCGGTCTGCCTCACATGTGCTAAGCAACTCTACAGACAACAAGTCTCCTACACCGCCTGGAGGGAAGGGGGAGTATTGTAGTGGACTTCTCCCCTACAACTGCGTATCCGCATTCCGATGCTACCGTATCCTAGCAACCAAACGAGCGGCGTCACCAGATGTTACCACCTTCCCTAGCAACGGAACCAAAGACCGGCGACTTTCTCGGGTTTTCCCAACATGACTCATAGAGGACTCACGGCTGCTGGGTATATAAGCTCTGTCTCTCCATTGAGATTCATTCTGGTCTCTCTTCTTGAACAAGCAACACCTCCTCCAGCAAGCTCCACGCTGTCAGCATTCATTCAACCAGGAGGCCAGCAACAGGCAACATCTTCTCTAACGAAGCTCCTGCACATCTACCTCCTTCAACACGCTACTCACCGAACGTCTCTACTGAGCAGCTCCTCACCACACGGCACCTCCAGCACCAGACTGTCTATCATATAACTTATATTATACAAGAAAACCACCTTAGAGTTTCCATCCATCCTGAGTGCTAGACAACATTATACCACGAACTCCTACAGTGGTGTTTATGATCATGTGATGTATGTTTATGATATAGTGGTGTTTATGATCATGTATGATTGTAGTCTCTTGTAGTGTTTACGAACTTTACGATCATATGTTTGTTATTGATCATGTGGTTGTGATTATCATGATGTTGTGGTGTTCATGAGCACGTGGTGATGTTTATCTTACCTTACACGTGCCTTATGTTTTGTTCATAGATTTGTGTTGTCCACTGCACATCAAATAATTCGCAATGAGTGCAAAGAAGCGGAAGTATCTTGACGAATATATTCGATTTGGATTCGTGTCGCTCCAAAAGGGTGACACAGAGGTCCCCCAGTGTGTGATATGTTACAAGACTCTGAGCAATGATGGAATGCGGCCCTCACGCTTGGAACGCCACTTGAGGACAACACATCCTGCTCTAGCTGACAAGCCCAAGGCATTCTTTGAAACAAAAAGACACTCCTTGAAGCAAGTTAAGTTGGATGGCAGTGGGGCATTTCGGCAACAAACTTCAAAGGTTGTTGAGGCTTCCTATGGGATCGCCATGTTGATTGCAAAGAGCAAGAAGAGCCATAACATCGGAGAGTTTCTCATAAAACTAAGCATACTCCATGCAGCAGAGCTCGTTCTGGGGAAAGACAGTGCAAACAAGCTTTCCCAAATTTCACTATCAAACAATACAGTCAAGGGAAGGATCGATGAATTGTCTCAAGACATCAAAGATCAAATTCTCGACCAAGTAAGAGATTCTCCTGTTTTTGCCATCCAGTGTGACGAAACGACTGACATCGCTCAGTGTTCTCAGCTACTGATATATGCTCGTTTCGTGTCAGGCAACAGTGTAAAAGAGGAAATGCTGTTCTGTTACCCCATGGAAAGTTGTACAACAGCAGCAGCTATTTTTCATGATGTATCAAACTTCTTTCAGGAAAACCATCTTTCGTGGGACTCGCTGGTAGGGGTGTGCACTGATGGAGCTCCAGCCATGCTTGGTCTGCAGTCTGGATTCATTACAATGGTGAAAGAAAAAAATCCGTCTGTTGTAGGTACACACTGCATACTTCATCGTGAATCCTTAGTATCCAGAACTTTACCTGCTGAAATGAGGGATGTCCTGAACGTGGCTATCAAGGTAGTCAACTTTATCAAAGCTGGAGCCTTAAACAGTCGTCTCTTCAAACTGCTGTGTAAGGATATGGAATCTGAACATGAAACCTTGCTTTTTCACACGAACGTACGATGGCTATCAAAGGGGAACATGCTTGGACGGCTTTATGAACTACGAGAAGAAGTAGCAATATTTCTTGATTCGAAGCAGAAGGCAGATCTCCATGACAAGTTCCAGTCTGAAGGCTTTCACCTATCTCTAGCTTACCTGGTGGACATCTTCGAAGCGTTGAATGCTCTCAACCTTAAACTACAAGGGAAAAACATCAACATCATCATGCACCACGACACCATTCGAACCTTCATGGCCAAACTCGACCTCTGGAAGTGTCGAATTCAGCAGGGAAATACAGCCAGTTTTAATAACTTGGATTCTGCTCTCATTCACGGTAACCTTGATTTTGAGTTAAAGAAACAAATAATCACTCATCTAACTGACTTGAAAACAGAATTCATCAGATACTTCCCAGAGATAGATGAGAAGCGTGAAGCCTGGAAATTCATCAGGAACCCATTTCAATGTGAAGTAGCTGATGTTTCGGATGAAGTGCAAGAGGAGTTTCTTGAGTTGACGTTCAACTCCACAGCTAAGGAAGACTTCAAAGAACTGGATCTTGAGACGTTCTGGGTCAAGTACCTTCCTGTTTACCCTCTGATCTCACATCAGGCTCTTCGGATTCTAACTATGTTCGGATCCACGTATCTTTGTGAAGCTGCATTTTCCACGCTCGTTGCTGTCAAGCAGGCTGAATGTTGAAGGGGATTTATGTTGTGCACTCTCTGGCATTCAACCACGCATTCAAGATCTTGTAGCTAAGAAGCAGTGTCAAGTATCTCACTAATTTATACTCAATAAAAAGACTAAGAACGCAATATTTTTCATTTTTCTTTAAAATCTGGGAGGGAATTTTATTCATAGATGCAAGGGGGGCGTGGAGGGAAGGACCAATTCACTAGAGGGAGCGTGGTAGTAAAAAGGTTAAGAACCACTGTTCTAAAGTATTGTAGGGTTTCGTGATATTATGTTGTCTAGCACTCAGGATGGATGGAAACTCTAAGGTGGTGGTTTTCTTATATAATATAAGTTATATGGTAGACAGTCTGGTGCTGGAGATGCCGTGTGGTGAGGAGCTGCTCAGTAGACACGTTCGGTGAGTAGCGTGTTGAAGGAGGTAGATGTGCAGGAGCTTCGTTAGAGAAGATGTTGCCTGTTGCTGGCCTCCAGGTTGAATGAGAACGGGACAGCGAGGAGCTTGCTTGGAGGAGGTGTTGTGTGTTCAGGAACCGAGAGCAGAATAAGAGAGCTGGTTGGTGAGGAAGCTCAGAGAAGGACAGCTGGTGGGTCGCCATGCTCGCCGGCGGGAGCGAGGGCCGCCAGGCAGGCGGAGGAGAAGCGAGGGCCGCCAGGCAGCGGCGGAGGAGGTGTTGCGTGTTCAAGAAGAGAGGCCAGAATGAATCTCAATGGAGAGACAGAGCTTATATACACAGCAGCCGTGAGTCACCCGTGAGTCAACCGTGGGAAGTCGCCGGTCTTTTGACTCCGTTGCTAGGATACTGTGGCATCTGGTGATGCCCCCCCCTGGGCCGCTCGTTTGGTTGCTAGGGAAGACGTAGCAGGTGGCATGCGGTTACGCAGTTGTAGGGGAGACGTCCACTACAGTATATTGTTTTTGTAAAATAATGTTTACATAAATGAATACAGTACAGTAGGATCTCAAGCTTAGCAAGTTTTAGATTCACAATTCATATGTTTCGCGTCACTTTTAAAATTTCCAGCCTCTCAAGAATAGCGATTTTCATTACCAGTTTTGCGAGTCATTGTTGAGTGGACAGCGCGCATTGTCACGGTCTTCTGTTACCGTCGACCCGCCGAGTGTTTATTGTTTTTGGCGTAACGGCAGTTAGTTTGAATGAGCGAGCGGTGCAGTGACCTTGGATTATATAACCCATTGTGCTTACGTTTTGCGAAATTCTTGTTTAACTATTAATGATTCTTGTGTATTAACGATAAGTGAAGTGTGTAATGTAAGTGTCGGGAGCGGTTCTGGTGGTAATGATGGCCGTAGAGAAGGTCAACAAGGGAAGCCCCAAGCCAAGCGTGACTACCGTAAGTGAGTCAAGAAGAGGAAATACTCCCTTGAAATGAAATGGGAGATGCTTGAAATGATCAAAAGTGGTGCTCGTACCAGTGAAGTCATGAGTAGGTTCAACTACCCCGAATTAACCATAAGTTTCCTTAAGGAGAACAAGGAAGCCTTAACTGCTTCTGTGAAAGTATTCTCAAGATTTTCTAGTAGCAGGACATTCTCCGATACCTCACAATGACACCTACTGCTTGTTATCACAGAACATTACCTTCACAAGTGGGTGGAAAGAAGAATCGTGAGCAAGACGACCTGTCTGGGCCACAGATAAGGCATCAGGAATGTGTTTATTACGCTGCAGTTGTACAGAAGAAACTCATTAACTCTCCACCACCGTTCAATGCTTCTGTTGGTTGGTTGGCTGCCTTAAGAAGCGTTATGAAGCCAAGTTTGCCCACTACCATGGGGAGAGTGCATCGGCTGATGTCATAGCAGCAGAAAAATATCCACCTGTCTTTCAAGCTCTTGTGAAAGAGGGTGTCTATTGCCGAGACCAGATCTTCAATTGTGATGAAACTGGTATTTTCTGGAAGTGTTCACCTAAGGGGTGTAAAGACTTCAAAAGACAGGATTAGTTTTATTCACAGCTAATGCAAGTGGAGATTTCTTGATGAAACTCCTGGTTGTTAACCTTGCTGCCCGTCCTAGAGCCTACCGTCATGCCAATATGCCGCAGCTCAATGTTTATTGGACGTCTAATAAGAAAGCTTGGGTTACAACGTCTTTATGCACCGATTGGTTTGACAAGCACTTTGTTCCTGACACCCAACAGTATTGCCGGAGGAAGAACATTGACTTCAAAGTGATCCTGGTGATGGATAATGCTCCTGGACACTCTATGTTTCTAATTGGATACCACCCTGAGGTTAGAGGAGGGAGCAGGGAGGAAGCAGTAACCAGCCCTCCCTGCCTCGGAACCCATCAACCAACCCCGTCAAGCATTTCACTGACCCCATCAAGGTAAGTTATTATAGAGTATGAGCATATATAAATATTGTTATCAACAGTATGTACAATATAATATGTATGAGTACATTACTGTAATGTAATTTTCTTGGTGGGTTGTAAGTCATTATAGGGGGGTTTGGGTGATGCCGCAGAACTGATTAGGCTTATTTGCATGTATTTCAATGTCACTTGTTTCGCGATTTTAACTTTCGCAATGCTAAAACCGGTACCAATTAGTCAATCATTCAACATGAGATCCAACTGTACTGTACACTTGTGTATCTGTCCGACTGCCGTTAAGCCTCCATAGAAGGGGTCTCTGTTCAAGATACACAATTTAGATGTGGAACCACTCGCCAATATACCAGGAAAAATTTTGTAGATGTGCTATTTTTTCTGGGGATAAGAAAATGTCTCAACACCAGAATCATTGCACCAATTGTTCTGGCTACTGGGGAGATTACTATACTGTATAGGTATTATTGTACCAATAAAATTTAAGGAATATGTCCTAAGTAGCTAGGATGCCTTCATTGAAGTGATTATACCTGTACTTAATGTATCAATTGAAAATGAATTTGATATAAAAAGTTTATTATTTCTGTTCATTCTTTATTTCTTGATGCACTCAGTGTACCCAATATTTATCTGAAATAGTTGTTTTGAAAGAACCTCCAACATAATTCAAACTTCCTTGCAGTGTTGGGAGTAAAGGTGTTATTAGTAAAGGTTGCAGTAATGCCATTACAGCACTTAAGAAAATTTGGAACAATATTGGCAACAGCATTACTTTTGTGGACAATTCAAATCGTTACTTTTATATTTGAATAAATTAAAGTATATCAACAGTGGAAAAAAATGCACATGAATAGCTGAATGTTTTATCATCGTCATTCCCTATTGAGCTGTGACATTTACGCATTTCCATTAACCCACGAAGTAGTGTCTATACAAGATGCTTTAGGACAAGCGTCGACATTGGCGACTTATTTTAAATGATCCGCCTGCATACATCACATTTGGAAACATGATTTTCATTATGTCATTGCCTAAACCAACCAATAAATGAGTAATAGGACTGAAAGACGCCAGATTCAGCTATATTTTTAGAGGTACAATTTGAATTGCACATGCATGAGTGGATATAAGGGGGATCGAGCATAGGTAATGCTATTTGTGTAGTTCGACAGTACTGTCATAAAATAATATACAGTGACCCCTCCGTTAACGAACTCAATCCGTTCCAGAAGGTCGTTCGTTAACCGAAACCATTGTTTCAATGGGTTTTTGGGTAATTGGTTCCAGCTCACCGAAAATTTTCTAAATTCAACAAAAATGGTAGAAAAGTTCACTTACTTTGAGGTGTGTATGTAGAAGGCTCCTGAATGATGATGATGATGATGATGATGATGATGATGATGGGAATTAGAATGGGGGTGGAGGAGAAGGAAGAAGAGAAGGCATTGGGGTGGAAGAGAAGTCACCCCATGGCACCATTTCACCCATAAAATTTTAGCTTTCTTGGTGTAATTCAAGATTATTTTCTTTAAATCAACACTGCACTGCATTATATATTGTCAATATGTAAAATATATTTCAAAATGACCAATAATTTGCTTGGAAACACAGAAAAAAAGCGTTTAGTTGAAGAGAGTCTCAAGCAAGATGTTACCTCCAGTGAAAACAGAGAGAGACTAACGCCTGTTTGCTGTGTTAAGAGGCTGGATGCCACACATTAAACTAGTCACTTTACCTTCAATTATGTTCAATAATTGTTAAAATGACTAAAAAATTGAATATTAAACTTTTAAAATTATTGAATAGTATAAACTTCTTGATATTTACTAAAATAGTAAGGAATTTAAGCCCTAGAACCGATTAATGTATTGGCGGACTGATACTAAAGCTGGTTGCCCGGTCAGTGCAAGCGAAAACATGTTGAGGTCGGTTCGTAAGAACTTCGTTAACCTAATTTTTTTTCGTTAACCAAATTGAAGATCCTTATGGAAGGCAGTTCGTTAATCGAAATTACGTTAACCGAGGTGTTCGTTAAACGAGGGGTCACTGTATTATCAAAATTTTCTGATTGTTTGTGAGCTCTTTCTCAACTAAATTATGCTGTTATATAGAATAAAAACAGCAGATTATTATAAGTTTATGGAGCTAAGCAGCACGAAAGTAGAAAGTGGCTTGTGTACCAAAAATTTACACTGACTCACTATTTCATTTTGTTTTCTTACTACATAGCTATTCAAAAATCCATTGTTTACAAATTTTTGCTTGTCCAATTGCTAGTTATATGACCAATATTGTGTGCACAAAAAAGGTAACTGACTTGTTACTTTTTAAAAAGTGTAACAGCAGTGGTAATGGCATTACATTTTCTACCAAATAACAGTAACGTTGTTACTTTTAAAAGTAGAGCGCACAACACTGCTTCCTTAAAACAGATACAATACTCCCTAACCTTCAATGGATGAGCAGTTATATGCCTGATATTAAGCTCAGAATTGCTAATGTTGAGGAGGTGCGATGGAGTGTAAAGAAGGTCTTTGGTCAGCTTCTATGAGCTGGAAGGATGCCTTTTGGAATGTTTCTATTGTAAGGTCACTCAGTAACTTCTTAGCTTCAGAGTATGGATGGATTAATTCCATTTAATAAATACTGGATAGTTGAGATAAACTAAATTACATAAACAAATTATCCACTGTAGCATTCGTTTTACGAGTTGGATAATAACCAGAATGAATTGTCTACCGCACTGCCTAACCAGCAGTAATTGGGGACCTGGATGTTAATCACAGCATTCACCGCTAACCCACACAAGTGCGGATAATGGCTGTAAAATATTGATGATGAGTACGGTATAATAGAAAAATAAAGTATCATGAGTGCTACTGCTATAGGTTAACTATTAAAAGAAAGAAGAAATTATTACATTTTTATTTTAGATATGTCTTCGGTGGATCACACATGAAAACTTTACTGAGATCAGAATAAATACTGATTATACTAATGTGCATAACATTGTGTTCTAACATTTACATAAATTATGCACAGCTATATAATGGTTAGTTTTAAGCATGAGATCAGTACCATTGCACAAATAATTGATTTGAAAGTATATGCCCTGTTAAAGGAAACATAATGTACTTCAATATACCGGGGTATATTTTTTCATCATGGGAATTAAATATCACAGCTTCCAGTGCAAAATAAGAAAAAAGCCATTATTTTGTATGGCACAATACCTTGTAACACAGCATGAACACAACTGTACCTTAATAGCTATATGAAAGACCATCACATGGCACCAACTCAGAATAGGACCATAAGACAAGAACAAAAAACCTTAAAATGAGATTATTTTAACTACAAAAATTGTTTTATTATTATTGGTGATGTCTGGATTTTGCCTAAATGAAGATTATTTTTCAAAATCAGATGTATACCGTATTAGTTTATTTGAAAATTAATAAACTTTATACATTAAACACTGGAGAGAAAATATTTTCTGTATAAAAAATATCCTTCATAATTTTATTTCTATAAAATAAATGGGGAAGGCACACTGGATCCTGTTAGAACTGTATTTGGTTATAAAGGCCAATTTGTGATTTTTCAGTTTTTTTTTTTAAATGCTCTTAATAATGGGACAAAGTATAGACATTCCCGTAGCTTTAATAGGTGTACAGTGTTCATAGGCTACATAAGCTAAAATACCTCTCCTCATTATGTCTTATTTTATGCAAACTATTATTTTTTCACAATAATGTTTACAGTTAGTGAAGGAACTCTACCCTTAAACTTCATTATTTAATGATAAAGGGGAAATACAAAGGAATAAGTAAAGCTTATGAACTCCTATAGAATCAGTTTTCTTTCAGAGCACCTGATACGTACTGTACACATCAACCCTCAACTGGCTGTGTAAGTACACTTAAATCTCAGCTCATAAAAGGCTTTTACTGGTGAAGGCACTGTCAAGATCCAGAAAGAAACGTCTATATTTTTACGTACAATTATGATCACTGTACGTATAACCTCGTGTTATACACTTTATTGTTTGTAATTTATATTCAATGCCATTTTTTCACTTAAAGCTTAATAGATTAACAATGGACTTCACTACTTTAGGCATTTGTTTGTTACCTGATCAACCAATGTCATGAAACAGGTGATTGTCATATTTACATATCCCAAACTCTCTAACCCTATTAATGATACATTACACTTCTACATCACTAATTGATAAAAGGACCAAAAATCTATTTCCTGTTAACACATAAATGCAGAATATCAATTCATGTTTTCAGAACTATCCTACTTGTAGTAATAATCACATTTCAAAGGCTGTGTACAGTATTCCATAAAATGCAATAGGTAATGCATTCTTTAACTCACTCTACAATGGTACATTCCTTGAAAGTTCTCTATTACAAAAGACAAAGATTGTCCAAGAAAAAATATTTACACAGATTTTGCAAACAATATTTACAAATGTGTATTTTTCATGTATAAATGTGTTTGATTGCTTCTTTATGTATAATATTCATACATTTGTGTGAAGTGTCTACCTGTTAGCAGTCCATTTGACTTGCAAGGAACTTAAGTGATTATACTGCATATATTCATACTTATATAATATCTGCAAGGTATATACAGTAACTAGTAAATATGTGTGTAGGATTATTTACATCAGTTTCTCATATCATCAGAATTTGATATTTAGCAATTCTGATAAAACATTATTTTGGTAAAGTTTAATATTTTAAAACATATTCACAAATTAATATTGTCATAAACACTAAATTATTGCACGGTTTTATCTGGTCTCAGTTTCTTTATATAGATGTACTTGATTCCTTAGCTTAATCCACTGATGCATAATGAACATTTTAACTGTAAAAGCATATGGTAACAAATATGTTGTTGTAATGAACTTTACTGTTGTTCCTCTAGTAGTCATAATTCAGCCTCTTAAAAAGTTTTAGATAAAAAAAATAAAAATAATGGGATACAGGAGGAATGTAACAGTAAAACTAATAACCTGCATATCTTTACTATGAAATATTCGAGAATCACTAAAATCAAACCTAATTTTGACAATTTCCTCTTATCTCCAGCATGTATCTGATGACTTCATAGGTGTGGTCCACTTGGTTACTATGTCATTTCTTCCAGTGACCCAAATTTATAAATTTCAAATGTTTCTATTAAACCTGATGTAGAGTCAACATTTCATTATGATTGTACAGGTATCCCTCGTTTAATGATGGGGATGTGTTCCTGAAGAACATAACGTTAAGCGAAATTATCGCTAAATGAGGGATAACGAGGAATAATATCCATGGAGATGGCGTGCTGCCAATGTTATGTGTAAGGAAACTATAAAAGTTGTCGAATAATCACTGCAATACTTTCATGTGATTTAGAAATAAAGAACATAAAATAAGAAAAATGAAAAGCATGTGTGGGGAGTGAATGTATGTAATGAGACTTCACTCCCGAGTCTTTCCCAATAAATCGAACATCGCTAAACTGAATTCTTATTAATTGTTAAACAAGAAAGGGTGTTAAACATTTTATATTGCTAAACCGAAATATCGCTAAGTGAATGAATGTTAAACGAGGGATACCTGTATTAACATTAAATGAATTGGAGATTCCTTCCCCCACAGTTGGCGAGTGTAGTGTTCCCACAATGCATGATACTTCTTAAGAGCTTTCCCATACAGAAGTGTCCATTGGTGCATGTATGGAAGCTGCCAAGGGGGTTAATGGTAACTTGTAGAATATTCAACATCAGATAGGCAGAACATTAAATAATCAGTTTCATATAAGAAATGCAGAATGGATGACATGCTTTCTTATACACTACAATAAATTATACATAGTGTACTAGTTTTACTGATATTTTCGAGAATATAAAAATTAACGATCACAGATCTAATACATATTGTGCAAAAATATTTAACACTAACTATGACTTTTCAAGTGATTGCTTGATTACAATGAGTACCTAAAGACAATAATAACCCTATACACTGTACTGTAGTAATGTCTAAGTTGGCCATACTACTGTACCTAGTTAACCTCTGACAATTACCAATAACTTGATAAGTCAAGTTCACCTTTAATCATGTATGTGCTGACAGGTGTGTAACATAGAATGCAGTGTCATTATTGAGCAACACTAATGGCCTCACAAGTAAATAAGAACAGATGTTAAGGGATTAATTGAACCTCAAAATGTATATTAAGTCTTGTCCAAAATTACAAATACCTGTAGTAATTCAAGCTTGGGTGAATCCTGAACATATTAAATTTCTATGTCGATTCTTACCTCATGAATCAATATTATTGTATCTCACAAAGAATGTCTAGCAAATCAAAAACCAATGTCAAATAACATCTTTGTATTATATGTACAGTATCTCAAAAACAGTATCTGCTCACACTGTGAAATAATATGAGACCACGGGTGATAGATATTGGGACATGTATTTACTTTGGTACAGGTGTATAGTTTCATATAAGTTATGCAATGTGCATTTATTTTGGTGTAATTAGTATGATGTTTGGTTACCAAATTTAGCAGGATCAGTATGCCAGAGAGCCACACATACCAACCCTCCCGGGACATCATGAGTTAGTCCCAAAATTGTAAAGTAACGAAGTAAATTTACGTGAGTACTGTACTCAAGTAATATTTTTGGGTATTTACTTTCTAAAATGTACTCAAAATTTTCAGTAGTTTTACCTTTACTCAAGAATTTTTCTAATACTTTTACTCCAATACGTTACGTGCCCCAAACCGGACACAGAACAAACTTGGTAGCTAACCAATCACATGTGTTTCTTCATGTCTGGACCAATCGCACGAGTTCTTTCATATAATTTTATCTACGTACCCAAGCGACAAACACCGAGTTTAAGCGGCCAGCATTATACGACTTATCTCTCAAGCTTAACACTCCATTATCTGCATCTGCTGCTTGAGAGCATCTGTTTACTCATGCTGGGCTTATATTTAGGCCTAAAAGATCCAAATTGGACAGCTATAATTTTGAGTTACTGTAATTATTGATTATCTCAATACAGATATTTGCAAATAAACACATTGTAGTGGACTTCTCCCCTGCAACTGCGTAGCCACAGCCATCAGCTGCTACCATCTTCCCTAGCAACCAAACTAGCGTGCCTTCCACCAGATGCCGCAGTATCCTAGCAACGGAACCAAAGACCGGCGACTTTCTCGGGTTTTCCCAACATGACTCATAGATGACTCACGGCTGCTGGGTATATAAGCTCTGTCTCTCCATTGAGATTCATTCTGGCCAAACTTCCTGAACACGCAACACCTTCTCCTCCTCCGCCGCTGCCTGGCGGCCCTCGCTTCTCCTCCGCCTGTCTGGCGGTCCTCGCTCCAGCCAGCGAGCATGGCGACCCACCAGCTGTCCTTCTCTGAGCGTCCTCACCAACCAGCACTTTCATTCTGCTCTCGGTTCCTGAACACGCAACACCTCCTCCAGCAAGCTCCTCGCTGTCCAACTTTCATTCAACCTGAAGGCCAGCAACAGGCAACATCTTCTCTAACGAAGCTCCTGCACATCTACCTCCTTCAACACGCTACTCACCGAACATCTCTACTGAGCAGCTCCTCACCACACGGCACCTCCAGCACCAGACTGTCTATCATATAACTTATATTATACAAGAAAACCACCTTAGAGTTTCCATCCATCCTGAGTGCTAGACAACATTATATCACGAAAACCCTACAACATGCTATGCACTTTTTAGTTTTATCTTTAGTTAACCAGTTTTTATTTTATTTTACTGTGGATTTATTTTAAAATTTGAAACAATAGTTTTGTTGTTACGGTAATTTTTACTTTTAGTACTCGAGTACAGTTCTTTATGAATTAGATACTTTTTTACTTCTACTTGAGTACATTGAACTTTTGATACTTTTACTTAAGTAATAAAATCCGGTACTTTTTAAAACTTTGAGTTACGTGTAGAACTTCAGAAGTAATCGGACTCATCCTGGCAGATACTTTTTTGAGATACTGTACAGATGGACAAAATTTCCATGAACACTTAGCAATATCTGGTACCTACATCTGAGTTATATAAATGATTGTTTTATACTGTTTCTAATCACGTATTATGTCGGATCCACAAAATGGGAAAAACACTCCTAATCAAGGAGGTTTAATAAAGGTGGAGATGGCAATGAGGCGCGCTGAGTGAAGCCCGTGCAAGTGAGTGGCTGCCAACAATAATCCCACAACTCAGCAATTTTCAGCTGCCTACATGAAATTGGTTTTGCACAATGAAATACAAGAAATTTGGCAAGGTAACTGTATCCCTTTGGAATCTGTTCCTATCTTGACAGCTCTGGTAGCTTTGAAAAAATGGCAAAATTTGGAGTACAGTACTCGTTCTGTACATGTATTAGGTGTTGATGCGATTAATAATAGCTCAACTAAGAGTAGAGTCTTTGACGACCATGAGCTAAATCATCATTTGGGAGAAAAATATCCTGATGTTCAGGTTCCGTGTCTATCAGAATACTCTGAGAAGGTTGTAACATACATTGCTGGCTTTGTTGTATCCAAACTGAATAAGAAGCTTAACTGTGAAACCTGTACCTCTGTTCTGACAGTGCCATAGCCTCTTTCAATTATTCACTTGTGCTTCAGAACAGAGGGAGACTAAGTTTTCCTTCACTAGATGTTAATAAGATTTGTCAAAATTTTGAAGAAAAAAATCAGGAATAATATCACTTCTCTGACTTCTAACCCACATGACAAAATAGTTTCCTACAATAAGCAGAAAATCGTTCAGTCTGTTTAAATTAGTCATTCAAAATTTTTTTTTTTTAGCTTCTTTCTCACATGGCTCATTAAACAATCATCTTTTTTATTGATCAAAGCAGCTCTGTAAAATCTACCTTGAAGTAAGATATTCCTCTGCAGGAAAACAATACATGTTTAATCTACACAAACAGAAAAATTTAAAAGTCGCCAAACCCATGATAAGTTGGTTTTGTTCAGTGGATTGTAGGTAATGTACACAGAGTGCTATGTCACGAAAAGCAGTGTATGATCCTATTATTTCATTAATTTTGTATAATTTAGTCTTTAATATAAAGTGTGTCATTAAAAATATTGTTGTACAGTATTACAAAACTGACTCCATTTTATTTGGCAGTAATGAAAGGTGAAGAATTAAAGATAAGTTGGTTGCTAGCACCATACCCCCTACCAGTATACCGACCACCAGCCCATGCTGGTTTCACTCCCCATTGAGCTGTGTGGGGTGATTGCTGCCTCCACCTATATTAAACCTCCTTGCTCCTAATACAAAGAATATTTTGAAAATATGTTAAAATTCCAATCCCCTCACCTAGTGATCAAGTACTTATGTACATGCCAGATACTGCCAAGTGTCCAGGGAATTTTGTCTGCAACTGTACAGTACTGTACAGTACAGTACTTGAATTTTATAAGTTCAATGTTCTATACGAAGGCACTTTTTAATACCGAGAAAAAAAAAAGGTAACTATCCCCCGATTAGCATTAATTCACTTAACAATAATTCAGTTTAGCGATGTAAAATTTTTAACACTAGTTTAATGTTAGGTCAAAATTCAGTTTTCCATAACTTGACTTACTATGATGGGAGAAAAACCGGGGATGGGGTGGCCTGTGAGATGGCATGTTGAAACTATAAAAGTTGTGGAAAAATTATTTCAATACAGTATAGTACTGTACAGTACTCTAATGTGAGTTAGGAATATAGGAAAGCCTCTAATAATGACGGTTCTACTAATGACGATCCATATTTAAAACCCTGGTTAATTTCGAACCATATCCAATTTTCACCATTACACTATTACCCCGCTTTACGCGGTTTCACTTTCCGGGATTTCTCATTTACGCGGTGCCTCGCCAGAACCGAACTTTCACTTTCCGCGGTGCATCTACTCATATACGCGGGAAGCGGCGCGGGCAGGATGCGCACAAGGTCGCCCATTCATCAAAACATTACCGAGTTCTTCACCCGCCACCCACCACAGCCGGCCTAAGTCAGTGATAGTGATAGTGAGGATATGGACTTATATGGAGTTTGAGGGGTTTGACAAAGAGGCCCTGCAAGCCTATGTGGTGGATAGTGATACAGGTGAGGGCCAATAATCTGCCCTCTGCCTCGGAACCAACCCCCTATCCCTGTGTGCCCAGCCATCTTTCCTACTAATGTAAGTGTTAAAAAAACTAATATTATTGATATTTCTCTTAATTATTAATTGTGTGTGCATACCATCATAAAATTAAGATGTAATTTTTACTACAACGTAGGTATTATGTCTGAAAAAGTGGAGTTTGGGGATCTGGCCAGTCTCTATTGGAATTAATCCCATATGTTCTGTTGTTCACTTTACGCGGTTTTCACTTTCCGCGGTACCCCATGGGTTCAACTGACCGCGTAAATCGGGGTACTACTGTGTTTTATTCACATTTACGTCAAAAATACACTGAAAGGTCAAATATAATTACATTTTCACGAATGTTGCCGGGCTGGTGAGTAGTGATGCCAGCATCACAAATAAACAGTTACAGCTTAGTGGGCATTTTGTTTTCACGCATCTGAACAGGAACAGGAGAAAAACTTTCTCGGGTATCTTACAGTATTTTTGTGCCCCTATTCAACATGAGCAAGAGAACAAGTGATGGTTTAAAAGCTAAAACAAAGAGTATAAGCTTAGCCAAGAAACTACATACTGTATGTTGAAACAATATGAAAATAGGTGAGAGGTCTTTGGCTATTTCACATGCTTTGGGGATGGCAGAATCAGCAGTGAAAACTATCTGTAAGAATGAAGAAAAAATTAAGAAAATGCTCAGTTGATGAAAAGAATGTTCAGGAGCTATTTAACAGTCACGGAGAACACCTGACAAATGAAGAACTGATGCAACTTGAACAAGAGTACGAGCAGAACACAAAAACACTAACAGATTACCCTTACCTCCCTATCTCACAAATTTATGACAACATTGGTTAGTAGAATTTCTGTTTTACATTCATAAGCATGAACAGTAATAAGTGTTGCTTCCATATTCCTATGTAGATAAATGATGCTATGTTTTCACATGAGTGTAGGTACATATGATGTCCTTACGCAATCCATCTCACTTTTTTTTTACCATCAGTGGTTACTTCTACTGTACAGTACATTAATTAACAGTATTTAAAACACAGATTTTTTTACATTAATTTTACAGCAGCAACAACCATCTTATTTTCTTCGATTTCAGATGGAGAACTGTCATCATGGATATAGACACTGACAACAACAATGGCATCCCATTGTCTCTTCTGAGACTATATTATTATTGATTTATATTGTACAGTAAACCCTTGCGATTCACAATTTTGACGATTCGCGGTAAGCAGATAGTGGCTATGGTGGCTAGCTTAAGAGCCTCTCTTGCAGCACAACTAGTCACCCCACACGCCCACAGTGTCTCTTCTCCTTCTCTTTGCACTCAACCAATGCCTACGACGCAGCATCTCTTGTGTTGTATTATCAAAACTTCAGTGTTTCTGTGTGAAAATGGCCCCTAAAAGACTGCCGAGCATCAGTGCTAGTGATGCTAGTGGAGTGAAACATAAAAGGCAGAAGTCAATGATGACCTTCACAATGAAAGTTGAATTACAGTATTAGATAAGTTAAAGGAGGGGACGAGTGCTGCCGCAGCTGGTCAGTTGTTTGGTCACAAGAAATCAACAAGGCATTATTTCCCTACCAGAAAATGTTTAAAAGACCTTAAAGCCAAGAGGAAACAACTACCAATCTCTATGTTTTTTCAAGAAAGAACCAGCCACACGTTCAGCTGATTTGTCTCACTCAGTCAGCTGCCGCCACCACTCCACCACCCTCCTCCCAGCCACCTCACCACCCACCACTGCATCACCCTCTTCCAACAGTGATCCTGATGATCTCCCTATGCTTCAGTAACCAGATTTCTCCTTATGTACAGTACACCATTTCATCAAGCTCCAAACTTCCACATACAAAGGTAAGTAGTATGAGTGTCTTAAATTTCTCATACACAGTACAGGTATACATTAGTGCTCTTAGGTAGTTTAAGTTGCTATTCGTGGTTTTGCCAATTCACGCCATTCCTTGGAGCCTAACCCAGCAAACAGCGAGGGTTTACTGTATAAGGTGCATTCATAAACATTATTTAAAGAATATAGTTTTCACTTTTCACTGATTTTATTGTTCTGGGGGAAATGAGGGTAAAAAGCCACACAAAAGATATGAAAAGGTCACACTTGGGAACGCATCTCATTATTATTGCTTTCTATTAAAGGTAATTAATGATTCACGATACAACGAATCACCTTACACTGCAGTATTGGAGTACACACATTACCGTCATTATTCGAGGCTTTTCTGTAGAGAAAACATAATATAAAACTGTAAAATAAGAAAAATGAAGAGCATGAGTGTGTATATGTGGTAAGTGAACCTTTGTATTGAGACAGTGAGCTATAACTGAGACCAGCCACACTCTCTCTACTCCCTAAGTGACATCATGGCATACAGCGCAGCAGCCACACACATCTCTTGAGTCAGCTGGGTGAATAAATAAAAGAAATCAAAGAAAAAATACTGCATTGCCATATGGCAAACATTTCACAACACACGAGACACAGTGAACAGCTGAGATCCCCCACTCTGCTACCCCCTCCCTTCCCAGATCTGTTTATTCCATTTATGTTTTTGACCTTAGGATAATTATATTTTGTTTTTTGCTCATTCCATATGAAAAATTGTGTGCATGTAACAGGTAAAAAAAAACAAAAAACAAAAACGTATATCAACCCAAAAGTAAGAGTTGAAAAATAACCATAACATAGTTCACAGCTCAGCCTCACCCACTATGAGTGGCAGGTCGGCAACACAGTTACAATCAACTGCCTCCACGAGCCCACGCATACAATCATTCGCCACACATACTCACTCATGCTCTTAATTTTTCATATTTTATCATTTGTATATCTTTTCTTTTTTTCTAAGCTACATTAAAGTATTGCAATGATTATTTGACAACTTTTATAGTTTCATTACACGTAACAATAGCAACACGCCATCTCCACGGATATTATTCCTCGCTTTCCCTCATTTAGTGATAACTTCACTTAATGTTAGGTTTTCAAGAACACATCCCCATCATTAATGAGGGATACCAAACTTAAAAAATTATTGTACATCATAGATATTAAAGTAAATACCTACGTATTAGCACAAGACAAAATGTATAATATTTGAATGGTTTGTTACAAGAGTGGTTATGTAGCCTCGGCTTTCACAAAAATAAGAATGGAACGAGGAACATGTTTATAGCTTGTGACCTAGTATGAAAAGCCATTCTAATGCCGATAGAATTAACAAAATATGAAAAATAGCACATTAGGTACAGTCAGGGTCAAAGGTCTTGAACACTTAGCAATATATCTGGCATCTACTTCTGAGTTGAGTTAACATACCGGTATATGATTGGGATATACTAATAACACTACTTGTCATCACATACTATGCCTGAACAACAAAATGGGATAAAACTCTCCTTAATACCTAAGATCTTCGGGTACTTACATGCTAAATACTGTCAAGTGTTCAAGACTTTTGACCCCAACTGTACATATAATGTGAAGTGCTGACTAATTTGGGACAAAATTAAACAAATTCTAGTTCATTATATTTGAATTTCATGATTGTACATGTGTAAAAACCAGCAGAATTTCAAGAATTATTAGTGGCTATTGAGACTGATACTTGCCTGAGGTGAAAAATCATCATGCTAATACATCAGGAAGATAACCCAATGTATCCAAATTGGCAGCTTGAGCAATTTCCATGGCTCACAAGTTGAATCTTTCTGTATCATGAATGCCAATACTCATCCTGCCTCAAATTTCATGCACATAATGAGGGAGAAACAGAATCAAACTAAGAGACCACTGTTGATAAGAGCTGCAGATATGTGTTAATATTGGAAGGGTGTGGAGGTGGTCCTGTGGGGTCCACTTTACACACAGCATGAAACAGTCAACAGGTCATAAACTGAATTTAAATAATGTTGTACACTGGCTATAGCTACAGCAAAGTGATAGGCCATTATAATTTAACTGCTACAAATTGAATCAGCAAAATAACACGGAGACAATTACTGATATCTACTGTGATTCACCATGGACCCATGTTAAATAAGATACATAAATGTGTAATGTAGTTCTCCAATTTATATTTTTAAAGAGTCTTTGTAAGTAAACTATGTCACTGATGGATATTAGTAAACTGCCAATTAAACAAGGTTAAAGATATTTTTGATTATTATAGAACTACCATATGTATTAACATGACCTTCCCCTTCAGTAAGTTACGTGGAAGACTCCACAGTAAGAAATATCAGTCTGTTTAAGTATGATTCCATAAAGCCTTCTGCTGAAGAACTGAAAACCACTCCAAAATCAAGGAGGTACTTTATGAGAACTGTACAACACTAATTTAATTCCACATACCGGTACTGTATTATTGAGATCCTTGTGTAGCACATCAAAATGTTGGCTAAAGACTTGAAAATAAAAATTTGTGGAGGGCTATATTGCTTTTATGTAACATACAGGAGCCAGAATACGAAGCAATGATAAACCATGATGGTAAATGTACCGTAATCTGATTGTGCCTCAAATTAACACATAATAATAACTAAAACCCTGAAATAAATTTTCTTAATATATAATACTAAGACAAATGCAAATGTTATACACAATTAATCATCTTCATAAGTGTCATTAACTAATGAACATATACAATAAATTAAATGCCAGTGTAGTGCCCACTCCTGGACAGACTAGTAAATGATTACAGTAATTACTTCTCTATCTATCCACAAATCCTCTATGGCACATTATTCAGTGTTCCAATTTGCATACAGTACTTAAGAATAGCATATACTTCAGTACAGTATACCATAATGGTGTAATAATTTAACATCCAAAATACTGCACACCTGTACAGGCAGAAGTCTTCATCAAAGTTGGAGAGTCCTGTGTGGTTTATTGGCAATGGATAAAAAATATTTTAATTGTTGAAACCAAACTTCCCGTACTTAGTAAACTGCTCACTGACAAAATTTGACATTGCACCAAAGTAATGAGTATTTAATCATATATATATATATGATATATGTGTGTGTGTGTAAACATGTACTGTACTGTACAGCACTCACACTGTAAGGTTTATCTTATTTGTTGGATATTTTCAATACTACAGCACATACATTTAGAGGTCCATCAATTTACCTGTATAAATAAGTAGTACTGTACCTGTAACAATCTCAAATATCATTATTTTTTACCATTATGAGCTGCATCTTCCCCTTAATCATGATGTATACTATAACTAATCTCATGGCAACTTTGACTATTTTCCTATAATATTTCCTTACTTGACTCCCTGCCGTAACTCCCTATATGCTGCAGATGATATTGTAGCATGCTGAGAATATGTTGCAAACAGTGGATGAGAGGGTTTGCTACTGTACATAGCATTAGAGTATTTTGCTGGAGATCTATACATGGCCTCACGCCCAACAATGCTACTGTTTGTAAGCCCATTGACAGATGAGACAGCATGTGAAGACTTTTTACCTGGGCTTATTTTTTGTAGAGATGCCTGAAAATGAGAAATTATTCATTTTTGTGGTTTCCTATACAATATTATCTTTAATTTATGAATATTACAATACCTTACACATCTTACACCCAAATAAGCAAAGTGCAGTAATCTTCCCGGTAGTTGGAATTCTGGTCCCCGGAACTCTTAAATAGCTGGAATTGAAATCGAGCCAGAAAAATTCTGGGAGAATTCTGTCCATTCTGATTCTGGGAATGAGTTTCCGCGGATGAAAATCAGCCTCATTGTTGGTAAAAAAATTTCATAAAAAATCTCTCCAAACCTCTCTGTTCGGGGCCTAGGAACAAATATTTTGGGAGTTTAGAGACATTGCATCATGCTGCAACACATCCCTAGGTTCCAGGTGACTGGGTGGGCTATCAGCTAGCTGCTTGGGTAACTTGAGCCATAGGTTTGTGTCCTGCAATTGGCTAATGTGACTGCATGGGATGCCTGTGATAGACTGATGCATCCTAAAAGCCTAGCATCATGACACACTTAGTTCATAGTCCTCTGCCATTGTACAAGGTTGAACCCTCACTTGGTGCTGTTTTTGCATAAATTTGCATTGGGCAATACTGTACAATGTACATTACTCTCCTCTTGTGTGTTTTAATATTCTATGTATTATTAATGAATTGTATTGTTCATTTCGCACATATAAAGATTAATTCAATCAAATACATATTCAGTAAACAACAATAATGAATCTTTTGTCCATATTCTTAAAAAGATAAATGACGCGGTATCCTTAAATGCTCACGTACGTAGATGTTGGCGTTCCCAATCCATCTCAATTTTTTTTCTTTACCATTAGTGGTTAGTTACTTCTATTGTTTAATTTATTAACATTAAATAACATTACTTAAAACAAATTTATTCATTTTTTTACATTAATTTTACTACAGCTACAACCAGGGTCATATTTTCTCAATTTTCTTGTGTAGAACTATCGTCCCGGACTCCCGGCTGTAAACACAAATGAAAACAATGGCATCCCATCTCCTCTTGTGTGACCATATTATTATTCATTTACTGTATATTGTACTGTATAAGGTGCATTCAGAAACATCATTTAAAGAATATAGTTTGCAATTTTCATTAATTGTCTTGTTTTGGGGGGAAAAAGAGGGTAAAAAGCCACACAAAAGATATGAAAAGGTCACACTTGGGAACACATCTCATTATTATTGCTTTATTTTAATGCTAATTAATGATTCGTGATAAGACGATTCACCTTACACTGCAATTTTGGAGGACACATTACTGTCATTATTTGAGGCTTTACTGTATTATTATTATTATTACATTCTTACCCCCCAGACCCTGATGTGGGTCAGTGACCTGTGCCTGGGTGGGCTGATCCCTATATATATAAAAAAATAAAAAAAATAAAAAATCCGACGAACCAAAAAAGCATGTTTTGCTCCACTAAATTTTGTTTTCGGTTTTCAGAGGTTTTCGGAATTTTGGATAAGGGGTTGTCAACCTACACCACAATTATGAGTTAAGCTCAGTTACTGAATTCACTGAATATTTAGGCTCACACTTGTAATACACCAAGACACAATTTACAAGCTAAATAATGTTATCTTTAATGGAACTACTTTTGTGCAAAGAGAGTGAGCTTGATTAAAATTTCAACCCAAATGACATCAATGAAATATTGCAAGTGGCAACTATTTTACCTTTCATACTGAATCTATGATACATGAAAAAAAATATAATTTATTCCTACTATCTAAATACTGTACCAATTTTTTTATATTAAAAAAAAAGAAGTAAATAAATGTTTTTAATCCAAATCCAAGATAATGACAATGAAAGAAGCATCTAAGGCAGGTTTTTCCAGGAATCAAACCTTATCTGTGAGGCATTTCATGATGTCATTGTGTAGTTTAGTTGTGCAGATACTACAGCTGGCATTAAGTGAGGAAGAGTAAAAACTGAACGAACACAACAGTATCACAGATGGTGTCATAAAAACTCAACTGTGCTGGTTTTATAACTTTTGAATGTGCATGAAAATTGTGTGGAAACATCTGAAACATATTCAATCTCTAATGTACATCAGTGGTTGAACGCAGGTGCAGAGAAAACGTGCAAAAATTAGATGAACTTCCCTTTTTCCCACCAAGGTTAATATCTCAATGTGAATTTCCTGAACATAAACAAAGGTACGTCTTAAAAGATTGATCTCTCCTGATTCTTTCACTACCAGATGCATATGAAATAATTCTGGTTCAGATGCTTCATGTAAATGAAAGTAGAAGTGTTTACTGTACAGATATATTGTATTGTATTTCCCTTAATATCTCAGAATAAAATGATTTAACTTAAAATGACTGTGGCAATAAAATGTTAAATGACTGCGGCAACAAAATTCACCTTTTTTATTTACATTTTTGTTTCTCAAACAAGAAATGTAAAAGCTCCATTACTTCAACCAATCAATCAAAATATGTGTGTGTGTGTGTGTGTGTGTGTGTGTGTGTGTAACCACACACCAATGTACTAAACTAAGCTAAATAAATTTGTCAGTGAGAGCTGTAAAAGGTAGATATGTTTTAGGTGTTAACTGAAGAGGTTAAGAACATGTGTTGAGGAGTATGATTGTGTGTTACAGGACTGTGTAACCTACAAGGATATAATGAAGAGATACAAGAACATGTAAGAAGCAAAAATGGGAAAAGGAAGACATAAGAGAAAAGGATAGGTGAGATGGGTGTTACTATGGAGGAGTAAATAGAGTTGAACGAGAATGAAAAGCTCGGAAGAGATTGTAACTGCAACAAAGAGGAGCGAGAAACAGTGTACTGTACAGTGCTGTACAGGATGGTCAGTGTAGAACCAACAATAATATAAGTTTTCTCAGATGTGCTGCAAATTTTGAAAATATCTTCCTCTTCTCTGATAGTATTGAAAATTCTTCCTCTTACTCATTCCCTGTTGTAAGTTTCTTTTTTCTATTATACTGTACTTTATACTTTCTATAATTCCCCACTAAACTAAATTTTGGTAATCTTTTTTGGGGAGGGGGGAAAATTAGTCCACTATGAGATACTCACTTGTTTGTTATAACTAGTAATAACCTTGGTGGGTGAACCTTCATTTGTTGAAGGGAAGGTGAGGGATACAGACCGAGTGAAAGGCCCACGCTTCTCACCTGACCCACCTCCCCCACCAAGTGTGACAGTAACTCCTCCAGACCGGGCAACAGGGACTACACCTTGGAGCACACCCAGTCCATCAAGACTACGATGCTTTTGTGATACATCTGAAACAAAACGTAAACCTGATGCAGGAAAGTCCATGATGAATTTTTGTCGGGTTAGAAGATACTGTACTTACAATACTGTTTAAACATTATACAATGAAATACTGTACTGTATATGAGATCTCTTATGTAATATACTAGGCAGCTAAATAACTTGGTTCTGGAGGGAGAGTTTATGACAGGTTAAAGGTAAGAATCAGGATGGGACCATCTACTGTAAAATAATATCTCTCATAAAAGTTCAGGGAGTTTAAATCTATTACACGTTAGGCTAGGATATGTTATTTAGTCTTCACTCAAACTTTGCAACTGAGGCCTAGGGTCAGTTTGTAACAAGACAGCCGATTGGCCAGTGGATAGTCACCACAGTTCCTGATGCAGTACAGTACTGTATTTAATATTTAATCCATAAATTCCACACATGGAAGCAAAAAGCAACTCATCAAATGCCCTGGTAATAAAAACACATTAAAAAAGGGAACACAAACATGATGAACAGGTGATGTCACGGGTGGAAGTTGTTGTTGAAATGATGTAATATTTTTCTTGTTCTCATTATTTTATTTTTATTACCAATGCATTTCACAAGCTAATTTTTGTTTCCCCAAGTGTGGAAATTGTCAGAGATCAAAACAGAATAGTTAGTTTCCCTTAAAATATCAGAATACAAATAAAAGAGATTAATTATTACAGAACTGTAATGAATTTTCACATGTCCGTCCACCAGCCAATCAGCTGTCTTGCTACAAACTGACCCTTGGCCTCAGTTGCAAAGTTCGAGGGAACAGACTATAGGCAGACATTGTATTCTGAGCTGAAAGACATAAGTTGATAGATAAATACTATGTATCAGCAATAGAATTTTACAAACCTGTTGGATGCTGATGGTAAATTCGTTCACGTCTTTTCTCTGGAGTTAACTCTGTGGGTCGGGATATTACAGGAGATATAGACTTGCGACGGCCATTACTGGCTGGACTAGAGCTACTTGATGACTTGGCAGATGACTTGGCTGATGACTTGGCTGATGACTTATCACTATCTTTAGAGGACTGGCGAACACATTCATCTACACTAGCAACCAACTGTCTATCTACCTTACGAGCCACGACTTTCACTTTTATTGGCTGGTTTGATTGTAAGGTTTGTGTGCCTCTTATTGGACTGATGTTGTTTGCAATATGAGAATTTGAAGTATTTTGGTTATTACACTTAGATTGTGAGCTGCTGTGATCTTTGGAGTGATTGTGACCAACACTTGCTTGATTTGTGTTGCTTCTCGAACTGCTAATACCATTGGCCCGGTCACTGCTGGATGGATTCTTTAATCGAGTCTTACGAGAGGCTATGAGTTCATACAGTTTATTGCGGTAGATGTCGACACTAAGCTGCACGTCGTCACGAATACAAGGCACCACTGCATGTTCCAAACACGGCTCATTAGCAGCATTATGAAATCTAGAAGAGGAAATAATTATCACTAGGAAATGTGGTGCTATACAGTATATAACATGGAATTAAAATAGTTTTGCTCCTAAATCTACTCTAATCCAAAAATAGTAGTGATCATTACTCCAAGCAACAAAAGGAAAGATTGAATGAAAATGAATATGACAGTAAGATAGTTCTACACAATGGTGTTGGAATATAGAAGTTCAAATATTAAGATATTGTCACAGGTACATTTAAATTACTGCTGGCATTATGTTCCCCAAGTTTAGTTCCTTGTGAAAAAAAATCCACTTACAGGCAGCTAGTTTGACACAGTAGCATATGGGTGACTGAAATAATGACATGATGTACTGTACTAAACAGCTGAAGTGCACATGACACTTTGGAGGGAAGATTTTAGTCACAGGTGCTCCACTACTTACCAACATTTTAGAGATACAAATACTGTATCATCGTTGAGGGGGTTACCTGCCAGAGTAGGTGTTTAATGTGGATGAGACTGGATTATATTGGAAGAAATGCCTGATAGGATCAAATAATGTCAAAGACGAGAAAAATATGTCAGGTTTTTAAGCTGTACTGTACACCCTTTATTTATTGGTATTTTTTTCACAATATGTTCGGTATCTCCATGTGTGAGCTCTTTCAAGACCACACTTGACCAGCACTGGAGCAGGTTCAGATACATTCAGGAGCCAGTGCATGCCCAGTACTTGCCAACAGTGCGTAACAAGAGACGTGACCAACAGTCCAAGCGGCTAACGAACCAATCAGTGGCAAACAGGATAAAAGTAAAAGTAAAAAATACAGGAGTCAAGTTGGACACACGATCAAGCCTCAGGAACGTAATACGTAAGTAAGTAGAGGAGCTCCTGTACTGTACTTCTCACCATATAAAATGTCTTTCTTTCAAAAATTTCACCCCAAATTACCATGTGTCTTACATGCCAATAGTCACAGATTAGAAGATAATTACTATACTATAAAATCTCATTATTATCTTTAATTGTCATGTCATACTCTTGTACAGTAGTCACATTTCAGCTAAAATAATATTTTGGGGTTCTTAAATTTAAAGATAAATAAAAGATTATATTAGAAGAAGAAAAAAAAGATGGGGAAATACTATTTTGAAGTTAGGGAGGTACTACCACCAGGGAAGATATTGGAAGCATAATGTATTGTCTAATGGTAGACCCTGCTGCCATATGGCATCACAAAAATTGTGACCAAGTCCTAGGTTGCTGACCTGACTGTCTGCCTCATTTACACACAATTGCAGGGTCTCAATTGTTTCTCTTACAACTGACAACACAACATATATACAGTATATTGTTTCTCATTACATTATTGATATTTTTTTAATTTTTGCTTTTATTTATGGTCATTTATTATTATTTTTATTATTATTATTATTATTATTATTATTATTATTATTATTATTATTATTATCATTAGTATTAGTATTATACATGTACCAAGGTGTTGGCAAGAGTGTAAGTACAGGTGCTCCTCCACTTACGAATGATTTATGTTCCCGAGGCTTGTTTGTAAGTCCAACTTTACTCTTGTAGATACCAAACATATTGTAAAAAATGAAAAGATTATGGATATTTAGTACAGCTATACCCTTTAATACAGTCTTAAAACCTGGCTCACTCTTCTCCTCTAAGGAAATGTTTGTTCTATCTGGAATTTTCTTCAAAATAATCCAGTCTCATCCACATTAAACACCTGTTCTGGCAGGTAACCCCCCCTCAGTGATGATGTTTGTAACTCTGAAAGTTTGTAAGTTGAATGCTCATAAGTAGAGGAGCACCTGTACACAAATTAAGAAAAACTTCCTCTTACCTTGCAACATATGGGTGTTTGAGAGCCTGTTCAGCTGTAAGTCTTTTGTCAGGACTAAACACCAGCAACTTTTCAATTAAGTCTATGGCATCATTTGGTGCACCTGCCAGTATATCTTTAAGGGGTTTAGGAGTTCGTCCTCCATGAGGTTTACTAAGAAGCGTAGAGGCGTACTGTGAGGAAACGAGGTGAAGATCTGCAGAAGAGACAAAAATAAACTAAGCAGCCATTTATAAAAAGTTCATATATACAATGAGAGAGCTGATCCCAAAGGCTTGGTAGCCCATTAGGGGCAGTACTATGCTCTACAGTATAAAAGGAAGCAGTGTTGCCAGAGCTACACTTGACTGCCTTCACTACCCCAACTATAAAACTTTGGGTGAACTTGGGTTTCCCTGGAAGGGAATCAATGACAGTGAGCATAGGAGGTGCAGTTGGCTCCACTCCTGAACTCTTTAGTGTGAATTCGAATTGGGAAGGAGAAAGGAGGGGTGTGTCGGGGTAGGTATATTCAGGTGGAGCTCCCTGAGGAGGAGGAAAATTGTACAGTATATCAGTTGGGAGAGATTACAATGCAGGGTAACTCTTCAACAATACCAAAGGGGTTTCCTCAGCTGAAAGTGATTGTCAAGTGCTAGCCAGATGATAATAGTTACAATAGGATGAGGAGAATGAATACATGTTTTAAGTAAGGTGTTCCTTTGCTAAAGGGGACATTTATGAGCAAATGGATTATGGATATGTTTGAATCATGCAGTTGAAAAAATCGTCTGGCGGTAGCCCGAATAAAATAGATAATTAACAATCAAAACCAATCAGGAAGTGGGCATCATATACTTATTGTAATAAAAACTTGATGTGAACAAAAATACTGTGGCTGAGTTGGCAGCAGTCCAGTATAAAATCAGCGAGCCACATAGTTCAGTTGCGACAAAATGCGAGCATTAACTCACTGGCGAATGCTTCAAATTCACACTTCAGAGTTTGGATTTCACACCTCAGGGAGAGAGAGGATTTGAAACAATAAGTAGTAAACAAAGGAGAAGAACCAACTGTACATATACAATTCACACCAAAGGAATGAATGGATACGAGACATTTTAGTGATCACAATACTGTACTGTTGTCTCTACACATGAACAAGGTCCTACACCTAAGATTCATGTGCACATTTGTCATTGCTGGCCAAAACATCATGGGCTCCACAATATATGAACTTTATTCAAAATAAATACTTCACACAGTTCAATATAATACATATGGTTAGGTTATACAACAAACAATAAATTATAAAACTGACTCAAAACTCAAAACCACTAATCCCCACTAATTTGAAAACTGCCACATCACCTGTCTTAATAGAAGTCAAAGTATTTTAAATAGAGGTTTGATGAAGCTTTGCACACACACAAGGCAATACCTAATACTGTATTATGGAAGTGAAAGCGAGTCTGTCAATAATAATAAAATACATGCACTAAACTATATCTAAAGTGGACATTGTCTACAGCAATATCAGGATGAAGTGTGACGGCCAGCCACTGTTACAAGTTCCAGGTATGTAGATACGTATACTGTAAACTTCCTCTGGTAACATTTACAGTCATGTTTTGCAACATGAAAAATGACAAATAATTTAGCCAACTCATTCTTATTATTAGTTTATAGAGATTTATACAAGATTTTAAAGACCAGTATAATTGAGTGGGTGAGCTGACTGTGTTAAGTTATCTCCAGCCAAAAATAAATGGCATCTCAGTGTAAACAAAGTCATCCCTACTTATGAGTTTAATTTAATTAAATACAGTGTAATAAGAAATACAAGATTGGGAGAATTAAATCTGTTCATAAAGATCAACTCTAAAACAAACAAGTAATATTTGGTAAGAGATTTTGTTTGTTAAATGCATAATTAATGTGACTGAACTGTGCCATTACCAAATGTTTTATAATTACAGGTAGATCACCGATTTGGCGGCAGTCACTGCTCCAGAACCTCTGATGGTCCAGACAGTTTAACGGCGGTAGAATTACAAATTTACCGCACATTTATGGTGAACAATAGGCCAACCTTACCGGGCTGTGAGGTGTTATGGTTATTTTTGAACTCTTATTTTCAGGTAGATGTACTGTACATGACTTTATTGTCTTTCTACTCATTTACATGCACACACAATCTTACATAAATAATGGGCAAAAACAAACTTATCATGAAGTAAAAAGGATAAAAGGAAATAAACTTTCTTTGTCTGTTAAGAGTTCACACTACATGTAGGAAGGTGGAGTGAGGGATCTTTGCTGTCTATTGTGTGTAGTCAAACAATTGATAAATTTCATTGTCCAGCAGCCAAATGGGAAGAAATCTTTTTTTATTATCTTATTTACAGTATTCTTATTAATTCAATTTAATCCTCACATTTACTGGTATATAATATATTATCTTATTCCTCATAGGAGTTGGTAACTGCCGGGAATTCAGTTTCAGAATTGGTAACACTGTTCATAGCGTCAGCTGTTGTGGTGGTCAAGGCCACTTGTTGGTGTGAATCTGGTGTGTTGTGACAAATTATGTTAAGAATTTTACCTATAACTAAGCAGTTCCTAAAAGTTGATTATTATTATAGGAATATATTATGAAATAGATTAAGGGGAGCGTCCAGCTGAAGCACGAAATTCGTTAATAATTGATCAATCAACATCAATTTCCTGTCACCAATTAAAGACATTGTTATTATACCCCTGAATCGGTTCTGGCTAATACCTGATTTTTCCCTTATATCCTTATAAATTTTCAAAGTCCTAGTTCTCCATAACTTCTTACTAGATTATGATGAAATTCATGTGTATTATAGGCAATTTACTCCTCTTGAACCTGACATAGGTATTTCTGATTACTGCCTTAGCAAATAATAAACCAAGCCAAAAATAAAGAAAATCTAAATGTTCAGCCATGCACAATATGTTATTCTATGACAGTTCTTAGTTTTTCTTTTATTAGAATCAGCCCATAAATGGCAGAGCCTTAGGGATTTGAAGATTAGAAAAACTCATTCTGAGATATGGGCTGCTAGGGTGGTGTGAGAGCAACTCATGATCGTACCTCACTCTCTCATGTTAGATGGGTAACTGACTCGTGACGAAGGTCTTCTGTGGTTAGCTAGCTGAGAAAGATGCCAGATACTGATTTTTACCAAGTGATTGGCATTTTCCTATGTAAATAGGTGGAGAAGTCACCCTTTCTGACCATCTACAGTACCTGCAGTAATTCTTCTATGGTACTATAACACTTCCATGGGTACCTGAGGCTTACACACCACAGGTGAGGGTTATTAAAACTTAACAACATTTACCTTCTCTACACGGTGGAGAAATAACTGACATAATTCTCTCAATCTGATCAAGTGTTGATGAACCAGGAAACATTGGTTTACCGAGCAACATCTCACCCAGAATACAACCAAGGCTCCACATGTCCACCCCTAAGGTATATCTGCCGAAGAAATGACTTATTACAAAACAGAAATATATTTTGTCACAAATTGGGATAACTGTACAAAACAAATTAAAGATAAAATAAAACAACATTTTAAATAAAGACCTTGGTATTGTACTGTACTCATCCACAAAAGGAGATGCTCATCACTGTGTTTTCTCTCTATTATCACCCTACATGTTTGCCTTCATTAAATTTCATTAAAAAAGTACCGGGGTAATCACGTTATACATTTTCTAAATTACTATTGTCAATACACACCCACAAAGATATTAAGATATTTAAATAAAATATTTAGCCAGAAGGAGAGGGCTGGCTTTGTGGGTGAGAGGTCACGTGAGGCTCAGTGCTGCTCGAATTTAAAATGAAAGCCACGGGACAACTCGCAACAACTCACACGTGCTGTAGGTGGGTTGCCTTCATGTTGGGCAGACGAGTGTCACAAATAGTTTCACACATGTAGTCAGATTTGTGTTATATTGTGACAACCCACTCCATGGTTTCATCCACTGTGGGCTTTAATATTTGCATTTATTTTACCTGTTTTCTGTATTCAATAAGTTATGATCATATACACTGTATTGTACTGTACTGTACTGTACTGTACTGTCATATGTGGGAGTCTGGATTATAGTCTAGTACTGGGTGCAACTCACATGGTGGGAAATACCGGACTGACCAACAATGGGGTAAAGGATCCCTCCATTGTACTGTCGTCTTGTAACTGATCATTGGTTTATATTTTAAAAGCTGTTGTTTTAGCAGCTGTAATAATTTAATACTTCTATTTGTTTTGTTGGTCTCAAACATATCTGTAAACTGTAGTAAACTTTCTCTCTAAAAGGAACTTGTGCTTTAAAAAATAAAACAAAATATTATAACTTATTATAAAACAGATTAGTAATGATGCCATATATAGTTTATTTGTATTATCATTATCTATATGATCATTTACATATACAGTACAGACAAGTAGGAATTTTTAGGAAAAAACATTGTACTCTATGTACTGTACACCTCATATATAATATTTCCTTAGCAATCTGTCGTCTCAGTAATAAATACAGTATTTGTTTTTTTGTCTTAAAAAAAAAAACCCTGTGCTAGTCTACTACTACTACTACTACTTTGTTGTCACTCGAAATCGAGTATGACGATCATCCAGCTATGGTACAATGATACGAGTTATTAAGGATTTCACCTACGCTGGTGAATTCTGAGGTGACTAAAGAGGCCGATATGGGACTGGCAGAGTCGTTCACAGATGTTGCACATGTGTAAGGCTACATTTAGTGCGGGAGGGGCGACAGCAGCGTCTTTCCGGCGTTGGCACTTGTCTGCCTCGGTTTCCAGTCGGGCTAACTCGAAAGTATTGACACCTCGTGTGGTGCTCCTCCAAGCATTACTGTGTGGAGTTATCGTCTCCCAGGTGAGGGGTCGATTTGGCACTTTTTCATGTTTGTCTTAAGACTATCCTTAAACCTTTTCAGTTGCCCGCCAGCGTTACGTTTACTATTCGTTAGGTGACTGTTAAGTAGCTGCTTTGGCAGTCTACTGTCGTCCATGCGGGTAACATGGCCAGTCCAGCATAGTTGTTCAGGGATAAAGGTAGCCTCAATACTCCTACAGTTGGTGTCAGCGAGAATACTGGCATTTGTTCTCGTCTTCCCAGCGAACTCAGAGGATGGAATGTAGACTACGTTGGTGAAAGTTTTGAATGCCTTGAGGTGCCTCCTGTATGTGACCCATGTCTCACTGCCATATAGCAGGGTGGAGAGGACCACTGCTCGATATACGTGCAACTTTGTAGATAATTTCAGCTCATTACAGCTGAAGACACGGGTACGGAGTCTGCCAAAGGCTTGAGATGCACATCTGATCCGATGTTGAATCTCTTCATCAATGTCCGCAATGGTGGACAGGTGGGAGCGAGGATACAGAACTTGGGGTAACATTAGAGAGGGTAGTGCCATTAAGCTGGATGAATGGTGGAGGTGTGGCTGAACTAGGGACAGGCTGAAAGAGAATCTGAGTCTTACGTATATTCACCTCAAGTCAAAAGTGTGCATACGCATCTGCGTAGATATTCAGGATCTCCTGTAGGTCGCGCTCAGTGTGAGTGACAAGGATGAGGTCGTCTACATACTGAAGTTCAGTAATGGAAGTTGCTGACACCTTTGTTCCTGCCTAGAGTCGTCTTATGTTGAAAAGACCCTTCATCTGGTACTGGATGTCCACCCCGCCGGCAAAATTAGCACTGGCACAAGTAAGGAAGGCAGTCAAGAAAATGGAAAAGAGAGTTGGTGCCAGTAGACACCCTTGTTTTGCCCCCGGATTGGATTGGAAAGAACTCAGACCGGGTGCCATTGTGCAGTACACTGCAGTTCATGCCTTCGTGGAATTGCCTCACAATGGCGATGGATTTTGGTGGGCAGCCAAAACAGCTGAGGGTCCGCCAGAGGGCTTCTCTGTTGACTGAGACGAAGACGAAGACATGTACAGGTCACGACGCTGTTCTCTGCACTTTTTCTGTATCAGGTTGGCAGCAAAGGTCATGTCACTGGTGCCACGTGATGGTCTAAAGCTGGGCAAAGTATTTGGCCCGCCAAATTAGCCACTGCATTTGGCAATCAGAAAAAAAAATTCTTATTAATTACAGAAAGGACAATTTTGGAAGTTGGGTGGACATAGCAGCAATACTGGCTCGTCGCTGTTAACCTGTGGCCCGCGAAGTGTGCCACCATTCATGAAGTGGCCCTCCATCAAAAATAATTGCCCACCCCTGGTCTAAAGCCACATTGAGATTCTGGGAGGAAGATTTCTGCCTCATGAAGAAATCTGTTTAGGACTAAGGCAATAATCTTGCCAGCAGCGAGATCCCGTGGTAGTTGCCTCAATCTGACTGGTCTCCCTTGTTCTTATAAATATTGATGTTGGGGGCATCTTTAAGAGCTTGGGGGATATTCTCCTTTTCCCATATATTCTCCAGGAGAGTGGAGACGGCTGGTAAGCAGAGGTCCTCCTGCTTTATACACCTCGGCTGGGATTCCATCAGTCCCTGAGGCTGTTATTTTTCATCTGTTTGATGGCAGTAGCTACCTCATCCTGGGATGGAGGATAGCTGAGGTGGGTCAGCTCTGGATTCTGAGGGACCTGCTGGATAGTCAGGACATACACATCAGTGCTTCGGTTGAACAGTGAATGGTAGTGCTCTTTCCAGAACTAAAGGATGCCTTTCTTTGTTTTTAATTAGGGAGTTAACATTGGATGAGCAGAGGGGGCTGTGCTATGAATGACTGGCCCATAAAATGTTTCAGTGGAAATGAAAAATCCACGCATCCTGTGCTCATCTGCACGTTTTTGGTGTTTTTCATGTTTTATTTTTAAACCAGTCATTCTTTAAATTGTGAAGATCGCACTAGCTGCCAATTTCTTCTTGCGGAAGGTATCAGCTTTGGTTAAAGCAGCACATTTATCATCAACAAGTACACTGATTGGCGGGTAATTTTCATCAAACCAGTCCTGGTGTATTCTTTTGATCTGGCCGAGGATCTCTGCAGGTTTTTGTCATGACAGTGTAGAGACTATCCCATTTGTCACTGGGATTTTGGTTGTTTGTTGTCGGGTTGTTATCAGCCCATGTTTGAGCTGCTCTCTGAAAGCATGTGCTACCGCTGGATCCTCCAGATGCTTTGTGTTAAAACCTCTTCTGGGGGATTGTTGCCTTCACCGTTTTGGGGCGACGTGAAGTAAGAGCCTGGCTCTGACGCTAATGATCAGTGTTGCAGTGGTCTGAGTCACGCATTGCACGGGTGATGAGGACATCTCGGCAGTCTCTTTCTCTGAAAATGATGTAGTCAATGAGATGCCAGTGTTTGGATTGTGGGTGTTGCCACGAACCCTTGAACTTGTCGGCCTGTCTAAACAAGGTTTTGGTGACAGTGAGGTTGTGTGCAGCACACTTGTTGAGGAGGAGTAGGCCATTGTGATTACACTTACCTAGTCCATTTCTCCCTATGGTTCCCTGCCAAATGTCAGCATCTCTGCCAACTCTGGCATTGAAGTCACCTAGAAGCATAACCTTATCTTTCCTGGGGATAGAGGTTAGCACTGAGTCAAGGTCGGTGTGAAAGGCCTCCTTGATGTCATCCTCTGCATCCAGTGTTGGGGCATATGCACTGATGAAAAAGGTGTGACGAGTGATTCAGTGGGACTCGGAGCATCATGAGGCGCTCGTTCATCCCAACAGGCATTTCAGTTAGCTTGTGTAGGATGCATTGGCAGATGGCAAAGCCAACTCCATAAATGCGGTTTCTCTCTGCAGCAGGCTTACCCTTCCAGAAGAAGGTATAGCCAGACCCCCGTTCTCTAAGTCGACCTTGGTCTGGGAGCCGGGACTCACTAATGGCTGCTATGTCAGTGTTATACCTACCCAGCTCTTTTGTCACAAGGGCAGTTCTTCTCTCATGACACTCATTTGTGCCAGTATCTAGAAGGGTCCTGATATTCCATGCAGAGACCATAAGAGGTTGTATAGTTTGATTTTGTTTTGATCTGTGATCATGATTGTGTTTTCAACTGCATAAGGATGACCTTACTGGGTGTGGTTACCCAGTCAGGTTGGTTCTTTAGGCAAGCTATGCTTAGGGTACCTTTTCTAGCCCCCTCCCCATGTGGGGTGAGCAGAGTGGGTCCTCAAAAGGGCTGCTCAGTCACACAGACAGAACTGGATTGCACTGTTGCCTTGATCCCAGTGCATAAACGACCATTTTATCTGTGCCGCCCATGTGCAGAGTCGTGACTAGAGACTCCTAGCAGTCATCTCTGCCTGTCCCCGTCGCCACTCGTCCGTCACCATAGGACTTTTGGGGGTATAGGGGTTTTGATGAGGAATATGATGAACTGGGTGATGGCTGTATGTGAGTTGATTTATGTGGTGAGGCAGGAGTGCAGGCTGCAACCACACATCTTGGCTCTCCCTTTTCCTGATCCGGTGGTGCAAGTGTTGCAACGACTGGGGAGAGGGAGAGCTGCAATGGACTGCCAATAGTCTGGTTTGTTGGGTTACACCTTACACCTTAGTAGCCTGTCCATCATGCATTGCCTTTGTCTGCTGGTGTAGTCGTTGGGTTCCAATGTTGGTCTCCTCTTCCGCAATATGCCCCAATGTTATTAGGATAAAAATTAAACATCCTTCTAAATAAACTTTTCAAGCACTTTAGTTTAATAACAAGCTAAGAATAAGAATGTACACTAGGAGTACAACATTACTTCTGACAAAACTAACCTTTTTGAATTCAATAAAATTTCAGGAGCTCGATACCATCTTGTGGCAACATAATTTGTCAGTGTAGGGTCACCTTGTGGTTCTACAAGTGCACACGGCTCCACAGAGCGAGCCAATCCAAAGTCTGCAACCTTAACACGGCAATCACTGTCCAGTAAAAGGTTCGATGGCTGGAAAAAAAAAGCATAATTAAGAAACAAAACTCAAACACTGAAAATTTACAATTTATACATTCAAGGTACTACTTCAAGATGCAGTCCAGAACCACCTAACACATCTTAATAAATTATATAAAAAATAAAGGGTAAAAACACGTTTCAGTACAGCCTACATATCAAGATTTATCTAATTTAACACAAAAGTACTGTACTGTATGACAAAATATCTTATGTTGCATGGTATTGAAAGCCAACTGGTATATTGCAATGTTGAAGCTGGTTACTGAGAGTATTAGTGAGGTGTTGTGTAGGAGGGGGACAGGTTCAGGTTGGAGAACTGTGGAGAACTGGATACAGAAGTACTAAGAAGAGAGAGGAGAACAGGGTGGTGTGAGGGAAACATTTTCCTCCATCACCAATCCACCACTTACCCCTGTGCTATTCTACCTCCAACACCTACCCTCCTCCTCCAACACCTACCCTCCTCCTCCACCACCTACCCTCCTCCTCCACCACCTACCCTCCTCCTCCAACACCTACCCTCCTCCTCCAACAGTAAGCCCAACCATCTACCTCAGTATATAATGTTCACTATGGCAGTATGTCTAACTAACTATCATGTGACTTACCTTTAGGTCTCTATGTATGACAGAGCCCGAGTGAAGGTAGCGAGCAGCCCGGAACAACTGGTACATGATATAACGTCGGTGGATGTCTTCTAAAACATTGCCTTTCTTGATAACATTGTGAAGGTCGGTCTCTGTAAAAGAATATCCCACCATTAACAAAATTCACCTTGTAAGATCTCCATTGTTACATAATATTCTACTTTCTGAAGCTGCTTGAGAGAACTCCGATCGACTGAAACCGACCGAATTTGTAACCCAGAATACGTCAAGTCTCTGAGCCAAGTTGGACACACCGGTAATACCATCACAAGGACTCACAATCAGCATAATTAGAGAGAGCTACCTGAGCCCCCCCCCCTCCTCCCCCCATGTCATCTCCCTCTCATGCCAAGGAAACAATCCAATCATGGAGGGAAAGCCAGACATGTGGTCTCCAGCCTACATCCAGGTCAAGGACAAAAGACATACCAGCAAAACCTGACTTGCACTACATAATACGACACAAACTCAACTAACTGTCAATTACCCCCCACCCCCCAAAAAAAAATTTAATAATAAGTAAAATAAATACAAAATATATACGTACAGTCATTACAAACACAATATTTTTAGAGGTATACGGACAAAACCCCAGTGGACAAAACCCCAGTGGACAAAACCCCAGTGGACAAAACCCCAACCCATTATGTGAATAGTGGACACAACCCCAGTCTCATATATAAAATAAAACACTTATATTTGCAAACACACATTATTTATACATTTTATTTTTCACACTCCACAAAACCCTTTTAAATTTGTAGGGAATTGACACTTACAATATACTGTATGGTCCACTTATGAGAAAAAAAGTCACATGACTTGTACACATTGACAACACAATATGCTGTATATATGATGGCATTGCATGTAGGTTAGGTTAAGTTAAGTTAGTACTATTGACCTCAGATTATCTCCTAATATCAAGTGCACATGGCCTCAAAATGTCCATGATATCGGTCAGATTTAAAAAAAAATTGTGTGTGGGGGGGGGTGGCCTTACAGCACACCCCAACCCCTCCCCCCAGCTGGGTGTGTGGGGGGTGGGGGGAGGGGCCTTACAGCACACCCCAACCCCTCCCCCCAGCTGGGTGTGTGGGGGGTGGGGGGAGGGGCCTTACAGCACACCCTAACCCCTCCCACCAGCTGGGTGTGTGTGGGGGGTGGGAGAACTGCAGCACACCCCAGCCCCTCCCCCAGCTGGGTGTGTGGGGGTAGCCCCTCCCAGCTGGGTGTGTGGGGGTGGGGGTGAACCTTACAGCACACCCAACCCCTCCCCAGCTGGGTGTGTGGGGGTGGGGCCTTGGCACACCCCAACCCCTCCCCCCAGCCGGGTGTGTGGGGGGTGGGGGGAGGGGCCTTACAGCACACCCCAACCCCTCCCCCCAGCTGGGTGTGTGGGGGGTGGGGGGAGGGACCTTACAGCACACCCCAACCCCTCCCCCCAGCTGGGTGTGTGGGGGGTGGGGGGAGGGGCCTTACAGCACACCCCAACCCCTCCCCCCAGCTGGGTGGGCTCTTTGTGCTCATCATGTTCTCCCACCCACAACTTCTTGGACTCCCCCTTTTAATATTCCTGGATCCACCCGACGTGACAATAAACTGTTTCACTGTCCGTGCTAATGGTAACAATCTTAACATTACTTTTGGGTTATGTAGGATATAAATTTTGGTGCGTTGACCCGCTGAAAAAAAGCCTAAATCATCATGCAGCCCATGACTGAGGAAAGGTTGCCCATGACTGAGGAAAGGTTGCCCATGACTAAGGAAAGGTTGCCCATGCCTGTGCTAGGAGAACTTTAGCAAGTTTCAGTTTATCAGAAAAGACATCACAAGAGAAGGAGTTACAAATGTGTAAGAGAACAGGTAGTAATAGGTGGGCGACTTTCTTAATGATGTTCATTGGTGCATATTGTCTTCACCTACTGCTTCATCCTTGGATATTTTTGATGGACAAAAACAACTCATTTTGTTGTCGGTTTTGCAGGTAGGCTTCCATTACAACTGTATCATTTATCATAGAAGCTGAGTGGGGGGCCATAGGTTGAATGTTCCTGTTCTAAATACAATTGATGATACTCCAGGTTTTCTTACTGTGGCCCGATGTTGACTCTAGCTTATTTGTATAATTGCTATATCTGGCATTTCTAACTGCTTGTGTTACTCTATGTTGGATACTTCAATAAGCATCACCTGGATCCTCTTGCAAAATTTCTCTGGAGTTTGTGTTTTTCTTTTATCATTGCTTTAATTTCACTTGTGATACAGGGCTTGGAAATACATATACTTTTTACCATACCCTTTCCACACTAAACTGACCCGTAGGCCCCGCCCTTCTTATATCCCAGAGAAGATAAGGTTGCCAACTCTGGCATTGAAGTCACCAAGGAGCACAGAGACGCTGACATTTGGCAGGGAACCATCGGCAGAAATGGACAAGCTAAGTGTAATCCCAACGGCCTACTCCTCCTCGGCAAGTGTGCTGCACACAACCTCACTGTCACCAATACCTTGTTTAGACAGGCAGACAAGTTCAAGGGTTTCTGGCAACACCCACGATCCAAACACTGGCATCTCATTGACTACATCATTGTCAGAGAAAGAGAGCGCTGAGATGTCCTCATCACCCGTGCCATGCGTGGCTCAGACCACTGTGACACTGATCATCGGCTCGTCATGGCCAAGCTTTCACTTCATATTCACCCCAAAACGGTGAAGGCAACAATCCCCCAGAAGAGGTTTTAACACTAAGCATCTGGAGGATCCAGTGGGAGCACATGCTTTCAGAGAGCAGCTCAAACATGGGCTGATAACAACCTGACAACAAACAACCAAAATCCCAATGACAAATGGGATATTCTCTACACTGTCATGACAAAAACCTGCAAAGACCCTCGGCCAGATCAAAAGAATACACCAGGACTGGTTTTATGAAAATAACCCGGCAAACAATGTACTCGTCGATGATAAATGTGCTGCTTCAACTTACTGACAGAACAATCCTCAGTCTCGGACCAAAGCTGATACCTTCCGCAAGAAGAAAGCGGCGGCCCAGCGGGAACTTCGCAACCTAAAGAACGACTGGTATAAAGCATGTGAAACACAAAAATTTACAGATCAGCACAAGATGCGCAAATTTTTCAATTCCACTAAAATATTTTATGGGCCAATCACTCGTGGCACAGCCCCCTCCGCTCATCCAATGGTAACTCCCTAATCAAAGACGATGAAGACCTCCTTCAGCGATGGAAAGAGCACTACCATTCACTGCTCAACCGAAGCACCGATGTGGATGCCCTGATTACCAAGCAGGTCCCTCAGCATCCGGAGCTGACCCACCTCAGCTATCCTCCATCCCCGGATGAGGAAGCTACTGCCATCAAACAGATGAAAAATAACAAAGCCTCAGGGTCGGATGGAATCCCAGCCGAAGTGTAAAAAGCAGAAAGACCTCTGCTTACCAGACATCTCCACTCTCTCCTGGAGAATACTGTATATGGGAATGGAGGAAATCCCCCAAGCCTTTTGTCAATATTTATAAGAACAAGGGAGACCGGTCAGACTGTGGCAACTACCACAGGATCTCACTGCGCTGTCTGTAGCTGGCAAGATTATCGCCCGAGTCCTCCTAAACAGACTTCGTGAGGCGGAAAACTTCCTCCCAGAATCTCACATGGCACTACTGACACGATCTTTGCTGCCCGTCAGATACAGGAAAAGTGCAGAGAACAGCGTCGTGACTTGTACATGGCTTTCATTGACCTAACCAAGGCTGCCCACCAAAATTCATCGCCATTGTGAGGCAACTCCACGATGGCATGAACGGCAGTGTCCTGCACAATAGCACCCAGTCTGAGTTCTTCCCCATCTAAACAAAACAGGGGTTAAACAACGGTGTGTATACTAGCACCAACTCTCTTTTCCATTTTCTTGGCTGCCTTCCTTACTCGTGCCATTGCCAATTTAGCCGGCGGGGTGGACATCAAGTACCAGATGAAGGGTCTTTTCAACATAATACGACTCCAGGCAGTAACAAAGGTGTTGGGAGCTTCCATTACTGAGCTTCAGTATGCAGACGACCTCACCCTTGTCGCTCACACTGAACGCGACCTACAGGAGATCCTGAACACCTACGCAGATGCGCATGCACACTTCGGCTTTGAGGTAAATGTACATAAGACTCCGATTCTCTTTCAGCTTGCCCCTGGTTCAGCCACACCATCACCATCCATCCAGCTTAACAGTACTACTCTCTCTAATGTTACCCACTTTCAGTATCTCGGCTGCCACCTGTCCACCACCGCAGACATCGGTGAAGAGATTCACACCCGTATTATTAAACAACATCTTCCCTTGAAGAGGGTCGTCGTGTTTCAACCTGAGTTTTAATCTAAATGAGTCCTGAGGGACAACGCAGTACAGTAATTAACGGGGTGGTGTGGCGGTAAAATTAACTAATTCCAATATTATAAATTATTATTGGAATTAGTTAATTTAAAACTCGGTTGAAACACGACGACCCTCTTCAAGGGAAGAGGTTGTTTAATAATACGGGTGACACCATCAGATCATATGTGCATCTCAAGCCTTTGGCAGACTCCGAAATCATGTCTTCAGCTGTAGGGAGCTGAAATTATCTACAAAGTTACACATATATCGAGCAGTGGTCCTCCTCACCCTGCTATATGGCAGTGAGACAGGGGTCATATACAGGAGGCACCTCGAGGCACTTGAAAACTTTCACCAACGTAGTCTACGTTCCATCCTCCGAGTTCGCTGGGAAGACAAGAGAACAAATGCCAGTATTATTGTTGACATCGAATGTAGAAACATCAAGGCTACCATAATCTATGAACAACTGCGCTGGACTGGCCATGTTACCCACATGGGCGACAGTAGACTGCCAAAGCAGTTACTTTACTGTCACCTAACGAATAGTAAACGTAACGCTGGCGGGCAACTGAAAAGAGATAAGGATAGTCTTAAGACAAACCTGAAACAGTGCCAAATCGACCCCCTCACCTGGATAATGATTACTCCACATCGTAACACTTGGAGGAGTACCACACGAGAAGGTGTCAATACTTTCAAGTTAGCCCGACTGCATAACGAGGTAGACAAGCGCCAAGGGGCGTGGCTTACGGACCAGCTTTATGTGGAAACATTATAACTTAGTCATGAGGTGGAAGCAGGAAAGCATTTTTCATAGGAGTCATTGAAGATACAGAAGTTGCAGCAGATCAAGTTAGGGCTGTCAGAGGCGTAGAACAGGAGCAAGTTGTCGGCACAGTAGTCTCTGTATTTTATTGCGACTTTACTTGATCTTTCTGATCTTCTGGCTCTTATACATGGCAAAAAACAGGGAAGTGATCTGAGATATTGTTATAAATAATTCTACTTACAACATTGTCAGGAGTGTTGTTAGACCAGATTATGAACTATCACAGTGGCAAAGGTGGCATATACTCTGTTGAGTTTGGTTGTGTTGAAGAAGAGCTTAGAATGACAGATAAGAAGAAGGGCTTATCACTGAGGTGTTCGTCACTGATTTCTGCAGATCCTCTCTGAACCTATGATAGAGATTAGTTCCGATAATTTATCAACAAAGTTCCTTACACTGGTGTGGGGTCTTCTGTTAATTACTCCTACCAAATTATTTTGTGCCGATACGTATTTCAGTGAAAGCATCCCACGAACTCCTCCTAACCGACATAACCAAGTGACAGGTGTCCGCCCCACTCAAACAGGAAGTTACTCTCAGCAGCACCAGTCACCTTAAAGTGTAGCGGGAGAGAGAGAGAGAAGCAGTGATACCATCTTGGTAGTTTAGTGTAACAACTCTGTATGTCCTCGTTACTTATACAGTAATTATAAGTTTTCTCCTGTAGAATAAATAAACACCATTACAGAAATTACAATTAATAATGTCATAGAGAGCGGACCAGAGGAGAGACAGGAGAGAAGAAGGAAAAGGAGTAGAAGGAAAAGAAGAAGAAGAAGAATTAGAACGAAAACAAACCAATAAATTAACCAGTCAATCAAAACTCACCCATAAACTGAAACACCAGATAGATGTCCTTGTTATTATCAGCTCTCAACACATTCAAGAGGCGGATAACGTTCGGGTGAGATGAGAACTCCAGCAGGAAGACGATCTCCCTGAAAGTGCGTTGGGCATCCGTCTCGTTCCTAAAAGCGTCGAAAATCTTCTTGACGGCCACAACCTCCCCCGTCCGACGGTCAATGGCTTTCCACACTATACCATACGCCTGTTAAGGGAAGACACCAATAACGGAGAAAGGTTTAGTACATATATGTAAATTGCATCATAATGTTTAGTTATTTACTCTAATCTAAAATCCTTGTGTGAGAGGGGTGGGGGTTGTGTGAGGTGGGGGTGTGTGAGGGGGTGGGGGTTGTGTGGGGGGTGGGGGTTGTGTGAGGGTGGGGGTTGTGTGAGGTGGGGGTTGGGTAGGGTGTGGGGGTGGGGTGAGGGGTGGGGATGTGTGAGGGGGTGGGGATTGTGTGGGGTAGGGGTTGTGTGTGAGGGTAGGGGTTGGGGGTTGTGAGGGTTGGGGGTTGTGTGAGGGGTGGGGGTTGTGTGGGGGGTGGGGTTATGTGAGGTGGGGGTTATGTGAGGTGGGGTGTGTCAGGGGTAGGGTTTGTGTGAGGGTGGGGGTTGTGTGAGGGGGGGTTGTGTGTGGGGGGTGGGGGTTGTGTGGGGGTGGGGGGTTGTGTGAGGCAGGGGTTGTGTATGGGGTGAGGGGTTGGTACGTGTGTGGAGAGGTGGGGTGTGGGAAGTGGTTGGTATTTGTTTGTGGGGGTTGGTGTGGGAGGAGGAGGAAGGGGAACGGGGAAAAGGAGGAGGAGGTAAGGGAAACAAGAAGGGTAGGAAGAAGAGGAAAGAGATGTAGGGTGGAGGGGGAAGGTGGAGAAGAGGAGGAAGGTGGAGAAAGAGGGGAAGGTGGAGAAAGGGGAAGGTGGAAGAGAAAGGAAGGGTGGAGAAAGAGGGAAGGTGGAGAAGAGGGGGGAAGGTGGAGAAAAGAGGGGAAGGTGGAGAAGAGGGGAAGGTGGAGGGAAGGTGGAGGAAGGTGGGAGAGGAAGGTGGAGAAAGAGGGGAAGGTGGAGAAGAGGAGAAGGTGGAGGAAGGTGGAGAAGAGAATTGAGATGGAGAGGAGTATAGATATAAGGAAGGAAAAGGAGTAGAGGAGAAGATGATGATGATGATAAGAAGAGGAAAAGACTAGATGGTGGAGTGGAGAGAGGAAGGAAGAGGAGGAGGAAAAGACTGGAGGGAAAGGAGGAGGATGAGGAGACGAAGAAGGTAGAGAGGAAAGAGGAGAATCTTGGTGGGAGGAAAAAGGGAGGTGGAAGAGGTAGGTGGTGGAGAAGGCAATACGACACCCCCCCCACCCCTCCCGTCTCTCACTAGGGGGAAGGAAAGGGAGTCTCAGATTACGCACAATAACACACAGCCAGACACATATTCAAGACACACGGAGGAGGAATAACAACAAAATATCCCCAATAACACCCTAAAGACAGCTAGCTTTCCTCCAGGGTACAGTACACACACCCCCTTGGAACACACACACACCGACTGTTTTAAACTGGGCGCCTCTCTCTGGTGGTGAAGGCTGAGTTAAGCACGTCACCTGTCGCCTTGGAAATCCCAGACCGATGAATCAATCTTAAACATTTACGGAGACTTGATGGGTGAGGGCACAGGGGATGATTTTGGGGAAGGGGGAGTGAGGGAGGTGTGTGAGTGAGCCAGACGAGAACGACAACACTTATGGATGAGGACAAGGAGCTCTGGGGAGAGGTTGAGGCGGGCGAGAAGGTGAGAGGAGTACAAAGGAAACGTGAGAGAAAGAGAAGATCAACGAGGGAAAAGAAAACCGTGAATGAAATCAAGACCAACCAGATGACGAACACCTGGATATTGAAAACGTACGAGTCACATATTCTAAGAAGGTAACATTATACATAATATGTTGGAGGAAGGTACACTCAGAACTATTGCTTTATACATGGAAAGAGAAGAGAAACTGTTAAAACATACCAAGAGGGATCACAGAGTACGGGGCTTGTTGACTCCTGCAGGCTGCCGCGTCAAGATATAACAACACGGGTTATCAAGCACCTATTCTCTCCTCCTAAAATTCACTTCAATCCTCCCTTTATCCTTCCCCTGAACCTCCTTCCCCCTGGCACTAGCATATTATGTATGGATCGTTCACAACAATATTGTCTCGTGTAGCGTCATGGTCAATAATTCTCCAGCATTTAGTACACTTTAGATAGATATTTAATGAGTAATATCGTCATGCAAGTTTACATTGATTGAGCAAGTATATAGACATTGTGGGTATACAATGTATGTGGACAATGCAGGTATACAATGTACACAGACACTGCATGTATACAAACAATGGGAAACATTGAATGGAATTGACCAAGGATAGCCATGAGATGCCTAAGTTAAGGTTAAACTTCCCAGCTACCCAGACTAACATGCCTACCTCTGAACAAATCCCTGTTAAGTAACGATTTACAAATAAGAATACAATTGACGAGGAGGAGACGTGTGATGACTAACCGGTAAGTATATTAAACCAGGTAAGTCTCTCATTACACAAGTGGTCGCCGCAGACACCACCACCAGACCCGGGGCAGTGACGACGTGACCACCTGAGTGTAATAAAACTAATGCCCAGTAATACTTTTATTACATTCAGTTGAGGCAAATTAAAAAATAAATCAGACGTAAAGTGAATATAAGATAGAAAGGTTATTAGTACTGTACTGGATAATCATTAATGAACTGACTGACCCTGGCCTGCAGAATCACTGACGCTTTAATTTCTCAATAGCACTTATTCTAAGACTAGCGTGCGTAATAGTGTACTAACAAGATACGAGAAACCTTATGAAGTCATCAGATATATTCGTACGGGTGTTACAAATATGGAGTCATTACACAAAGCACTGGGAGAGGACCTTGTGTGAAGGTTGCGGCTACAGCTGACGTATACAGTATTCCCACGTCCTTCACGACACAGCACGTAGTAGTGTAATGTTATACACTAAATTATTGTCAGGAATTCGATAACACTTCTTGTGATATTAAGTCAGCAACATTAGGAAATCACAAGCATTATACAAATATTCAAATTTATAAACGAAGATACGAGTATAATTCTCATTCGGGTTTACTACAAAGTTTTACATTCATAATTTTGTACAGTAACACACGTAACCCCCCAGCCCCTCTACTGACTGATGATCTACAGTAGTCCTCTGTAAACTGACGGGTAACATGACAACTGTGTGGGTGGTGGACGAGACAATATTTGGCTGACTGAACTTACTTCTCTCTTTTTCGAGGGCTCTTGGTACCCTTCACACAACCTAAACACTGCCAATACCACACATTGTTCATAAATACCATTAATAAGACCACTCTGAAAACAGCCTCCCTAACAGGTCACAGAAAATGTACCCATCGTAGCTCAAGAAACTAAATAATTTTTGTCCCAATCACACATCACGATATACTCGATCTAACAATATCTATCACTAATTGGATTACACAATCTGTAACCACAAAACCGTTACAGTGAAATAATACAAAACCGTTCTATTTACCTACGGAAATGTTGAAAATACGGAGCGGATGTCAACAATGACGTACTGTACTACTGTGGCGGGAAAAACGTTCACCATCACAACCAAGATATCGTAGCTAGATACCTCTCACTCCTCACGTTTCTAGTTTATACCACAAAGGCTGAGACAAACATGAACATCCTAACACTTATTATTATTCTTTATTAGTTAACGTTCCGGTTATCTCAGCAAACATCACAAGAATCTATAAAAAAAAAAAAACATTGTCCACAAAGAAACGAAAAGCAAGTGTGTATTAGTTCGCCAACAGCAAACTATTAAAAAAGCAACTTCAATGAAATACTTATCATGACCGAAGAAAAATTTAACTACGAAGTTAAGTGCAGTTATGACAACACGATTAATCAATTATTTATTAGAATATGTAAGCTTAATTATAAAGGTACAAGGGGCCCAAGTAACACTCTAAAAACAAACACTCACACTTATACCAGGTACACAGAAACACAAACACATACTTGTTACAAATATACACAACCATACACAAATACAAGTACAAACACACGCACAGTACAAACACAAACAGACAAAAACACAGACGAAACTAATTGTGGCGATGGGTTGCGTTACTTACGGTATAATAACACAGTACTGTGCTGCCGTCACTCAGTTCCTGCTACGTGTTACTTTTTTCATCTAGACTCTAGACCGACAAAAAATGAAACTACATTAAACATAATACTCGCGACTGAACAAAAATGACCTTCCGGGGTTGGCTGTTCTTCCTGTAAAACTAAGTCTGGTCACACACACACAAACTTAATCTAGTGACATTTACACTCACTTCGATAACCTGTTGGGATATTTCTTGCCTTACTTCACCTTCAGTCTCATATCACGTGTAAGATGAGGAAGATTAAGAATTATGGACAAAAGGAAACAGGAGGACGGCAGTTCTGGCACCATCACATATTACTGAAAGCATGGTGCACAAGAGGATTGCATGGTGCACGTGAGGATTGCATGGCGTACGTGAGGAACGCATGGTGCACTCGAGGACTGCATGGTGCACGTGAGGAACAATGGTGCACGCAAGGAACAATGGTACATAGACACTGTAAGGATAGCAATGATAAATAGTAAATTGAATCAGCCAAAGACGTTTAACTAATCAGTTTGGTCATGGGTTGGGTTGAGTTAGGTTAGGTCTAATCGGCTGTGTGGACCAGACGGAAGGAATTACCACTCCTGCGACCTGTGGCGTAATGTTCAGCGTGTTCGCCTCGCAAGCGAGCAGACCCGGGTTCCATCCTCGGGCAGGATGAAACTATGGACAAGTTTCTTTACGCCATTTGCCTCTGTCTACCCAGCAGTAATTGGAAACCTGGATGTTAATCGATTTATGGATCGTGTTCCGGGGTAATGGTTAGCCAGTGCAGTTGGCGAGTTGTCCGGTCTTCTCGGACTATTCCTTGACGCTGGGTCATGTAACTCGTTAACTCAGGGTGTGGTTGTGTTGACGACAGCTTCTACACCTTAAAAGAAATTCGAGCCTAGGTGGCCCTCGGGCCGGCTATCCTCGTTACACGAGGGGCAACCATTATTATTATTATTATTAATTACCAAACTTCAACTCTGACAATTGTCAACACAAACACCCCCTACACACACAAACACCCCCTACACACACAAACACACACACACACACACACACACACACGGATCTTCCTCCGCCAGTCTGTTTACATGCGATATATTGTATGTAACATACCACGTGTCCCCTGACTGTAATACGTTAGATGTATGCTTGGTGTTATAACGTGACCACAAAAGAAAAAAAAACTACAATATCCCTTAATCATGTACAGTACAATGAACAAGAATTTACAAGTATTTTTCCGAACCGTGCAACAACCCCGGAAAGAAATTAAATCGATTTATACAGTTTCAAAACAATACTAATGTAACCATATAGTATACACTCTTGTCATTATCTGCTGTAATTTAGTCATACAAGGTTTATCCAGTGTATATTTTTGGGTTATGTATATCCAGGTGACTCAACGATACCCGAGGCGACTGGCGGGTCAACGTGGGACCGTCATTCACTCTACAGATATAGCAGTCATGGTGTGCACGGTATAGTGTATGGACAACTCTCATATTCCTGTGTGTGTGTGTGTGTGTGTGTGTGTGTGTGTGTGTGTGTGTCATATTCTTAGTCTAACTAGGAAATATGAGAAAATCCTCCTCATTAGAAAAAACATGCAGTCATAAAATGTAAACATGCTAAGTCACGAATGTTACCACACACACACACACACACACACACACACACACACACACACACACGTTTAGATAATATTTGAAGAACACGAAGAACGAGACGAAAGAACATGCAAGATAATTTAGGAATTACATGAATACGCTGAAGAACAAAGAGATACTGTAGTAGAAAGTAATACGAAACTAAAAAGAATGAAGACTAGAATGAACAATATGACAAAAATGAAGACAATGAGGAAATATAAAGATATGAGAGAGGGGACGAAGAGATAACACAGTGAGTCTTCATTTCGGAAAAAAATATATCAGAAACAAGGAAGTTCAAGTTAAATATAAACCGTCAACCTATCAACAGGCGGAAGATATTGGAAGCATGTGTTGTCTAATGGTAGACCCTGCTGCTGTATGTGACCAAGTCCCAGGTTGATGATCTGACTTTCTGCCTCATTTACACACAATTGCAAGATCTAAATTGTTTCTCTTACTTTGACAACACAACATACATAATGTGTATCATTTCTCACTCTCCATGTATTTTTTTTATTTCGTATTTATTTATTTATTTATTATTATTATTACTATCACCAATTTATTTGTATTTTTATTATAAATTTATATGTATTTTTTATTATATTTTTTATTTGTTATTAATTTAGTTATTATTATTATTATTATTATTGTTATTATTATTTATTTATTTTTTTTTGGGGGGCGCACCCCCTACATCCTGTGCAAGGTGAAGCGCAGAAGCGTTTACAGCGCCCATCTCAGATGGGCCATCTGGGAAGCATGCCACGTTCAGGCTTGCCTTTATGTCTCATGAGTTAAGGGCATAGAAGTCTGAAGGGTCATAGGTTATTACATTTTCGCCCCCCAGGCCCTGATGTGGGTCAGTGACCTGTGCCCCGGGTGGGCTAATCCCCGTGTAAAAAAAAATCCACAATTACAGACATCACAACACTGTACAATACCACAACACTGTACGATACCACAACACTGTACAATACCACAACACTGTACAATACCACAACACTAAGTACTGACACTACAATACCACAACACTGTACGATACCCACAACACTGTACGATACCACAACACTGTACAATACCACAACATCACCACAACACTGTAATACCACACTATGATACCCACAACACTGTACAATACCACAACACTGTACGATACCACAACACTGTACAATACCACAACACTGTACAATACCACAACACTGTACAATACCACAACACTGTACAATACCACAACACTGTACAATACCACAACACTGTACAATACCACAACACTGTACAATACCACAACACTGTACAATACCACAACACTGTACAATACCACAACACTATACAATACCACAACACTGTACAATACCACAACACTATACAATACCACAACACTGTACAATACCACAACACTGTACAATACCACAACACTGTACAATACCACAACACTGTACAATACCACAACACTGTACAATACCACAACACTGTACAATACCACAACACTGTACAATACCACAACACTGTACAATACCACAACACTGTACGATACCACACTACAATACCACAACACTGTACGATACCACAACACTACAATACCACAACACTGTACAAACAACCCAGCCACCACACGTCACATGGTGTAGCTCGCTGCTCCTCAAAAATGCCAAATATGTCACAATATGAACCACACATTCTTGAAGCTCACCCGCTGTGGCCTGTGACTAGCGCGCTCCCCTTCCCTCTTAAAACATTACCCCGACAAACTTACAATACTACCTCATCAGTATTTTGTCCGTAAATTACTAAATGAGTATTAGATTATGAGCATAATTGTAACTCCAAATAACTGAATTAAAGAGAAATATTTTTTGGTACTTGGTGCATGTGAAAATAGATGCACCGATATATTTTGGTACTTGGTGGGTGTGAGAATAAACGCCGGTATAAACGGTTGACAAAACTCAAGACACCCAATCACCCACACTATAAATATATTATAGCGGAATAAAACACTTCAGATGTAATACAAAGCCGCAATCAAGTTTCATATTGGTACAGTTACTATCATAAAAAAGTCGAACAAAAATATTCACAAAAACATGAACTATTACATGTAAATTCTCAGAAACGTAGTCCAGGCGGTCACAAGTCCGGTGGAAGTTTCAATCCTGTCGTCTTACGACTTTTATTCACACAAACAAATCATCTCATTCCTTTTTATGTTATCGTTACAACCATCATAATCATCATCATCTGATTATATTTAGCACTTCCTCAATTTGTATTAGAAAAACACATATCAATCTTCTCAAACTAAATCTATCATCACAAGGTTATATCATTCAACAACCGAGATAAATTCCTCCCTTTTAGTGTTTTATAATATCTATCTGGTGTCTTTCCTTGGTATGGAGGAAATGACATTGTTTAAATCATGATGAACCAACACGTAATGTTCACAGTAATATTTTTCTCACACCCTGCTACTCTGGTGCTCTCTCTCTCTCAAAACAGAGACACGTGTGCTCGCTACCCACAGGTCTAGTAATAAGGTATACATTATCTATATTGAGCGTGTTGAACTATACTGGTGCGTGTTATACTTGTCCTCTCACGACCAACATGATAATATAATATTCACAATGACACTAATCACTGACCTACATATATCACTGATACTATATTTTATTCTTTACATGTCAAATACTTTTGTGACTTTTTCTCAGCAGAAATTAGCAAGTTAGTAAATTGCGATGTTTATATAGAACGCAAAAAACAAACATTGGATGATTATGCCAGTCACCCTTAAGTTATCACAGAAGATGGGAAATGTTCAGTTGTATTTCGTCTTCTATCAAAAATCTAAATAATAATTAATTATATCGCAGCAAATATTACAACTGCATATTCACAACAATTTACACAGTCCAACACCACTATTACAACCACCAGCTCCTGACACAGTTTAAGTATGAATAATATTACAAATCACAAAGAAACTTACTTGGAATACAACACAAATGGACCCCAGTCCTAATGGGCCCCAACCAGGCCATTAAAATTGGACCCAATGGGACTGATGAAGCCCAAATAACCGGTTACCCATCCAATCACACTCACGGCAGGAACCATTAATTAACTTTACTTAAGGAGATTAAGTCGACGCTTCGTAAGACACACACTACTACAGTAGCCGCACAACATGGCCAAGCTCATACAACATCATAGACCTTGTGCTTTACGATAGATAATTATGCAAGAATACATTTACAGGTACAGGTTAATAAATTAAACATCTTGTTAAATAGGCAGCCTGTGTATCGTGTCTGGCGAATATTTAGTACACTATAAAGGTCGTAACATCCCTAAATTCTACGTGTTTACACTATTTTCAATATCTGTTGGCTCAAAGAATAATTAGGTAACTAATTAAACTAGGTGTGGGATTAGCTGTATATGCGTCAGCGCAGAATAACAAATGAGCCTCGTCGCTGCAGGGGTGTGTGTATGAGGCGAACAGGCTGATTCCCGCCATATTTTGTGAGGATAAGCAGGCACTAGGGAGGGAAGGGCTGAGTGGCTGCTCCCCCCACTCATAACAGCCTTTAATTATTATGTCCAGTCGGAGGAAGCACAGTGCCACCCCTGTACTAATGCAACAACCCTGGCCACAAAAACGCCTTTCAAAGAGAGGTTCACTGCAGTTACAATTAAACATATACAGTTAACATATCAAAGGGACCCGCAATGGGGTTAGTTTTTACTACCGAGAACAAACCAGCCTTTACGGTGTGTACAAGTAATTACAGGGAACTACGTATATATTTTTATTACAGATAGCATCCAGAACAAGTGTCACGTCAGGTAAAGAGACAAGTTCGTGGTGCAGCACAAAGACCCTCAACCTACGGAGGCAAACTGCAGATGTCAGACGTAAAAATTAATGTTTACACTTACTAATACCACCACCATCACTGCACTACCCTCGTACCCTGACGTCTGCAGCCTGATGATAAACACCTGTTGTGACCACTACTCTGTAATCCTTCTGCGCTACCACTCACATGATGAGCTGTTGATATTATAATGTATTACTACACTTCAACAACTAAGGTCTTGTTGATGTTATAATGTATTACTACGCTTCAACAACTAAGGTCTTGTTGATGTTATAATGTATTACTACACTTGAACAACTAAGGTCTTGTTGATGTTATAATGTATTACTACGCTTCAACAACTAAGGTCTGGTTGATGTTATAATGTATTACTACACTTGAACAACTAAGGTCTTGTTGATGTTATAATGTATTACTACACTTGAACAACTAAGGTCTTGTTGATGTTATAATGTATTACTACACTTCAACAACTAAGGTCTTGTTGATGTTATAATGTATTACTACACTTGAACAACTAAGGTCTTGTTGATGTTATAATGTATTACTACACTTGAACAACTAAGGTCTTGTTGATGTTATAATGTATTACTACACTTGAACAACTAAGGTCTTGTTGATGTTATAATGTATTACTATACTTCAACAACTGAGGTCTTGTTGATGTTATAATGTATTACTACACTTGAACAACTAAGGTCTTGTTGATGTTATAATGTATTACTACACTTCAACAACTAAGGTCTTGTTGATGTTATAATGTATTACTACACTTCAACAACTAAGGTCTTGTTGATGTTATAATGTATTACTACACTTGAACAACTAAGGTCTTGTTGATGTTATAATGTATTACTACACTTGAACAACTAAGGTCTTGTTGATGTTATAATGTATTACTACACTTCAACAACTAAGGTCTTGTTGATGTTATAATGTATTACTACGCTTCAACAACTAAGGTCTTGTTGATGTTATAATGTATTACTACACTTGAACAACTAAGGTCTTGTTGATGTTATAATGTATTACTACACTTGAACAACTAAGGTCTTGTTGATGTTATAATGTATTACTACACTTGAACAACTAAGGTCTTGTTGATGTTATAATGTATTACTACACTTGAACAACTAAGGTCTTGTTGATGTTATAATGTATTACTACACTTGAACAACTAAGGTCTTGTTGATGTTATAATGTATTACTACACTTGAACAACTAAGGTCTTGTTGATGTTATAATGTATTACTACGCTTAACAACTAAGGTCTTGTTAATGTTATAATGTATTACTACGCTTAACAACTAAGGTCTTGTTGATGTTATAATGTATTATTACACTATAACAACTAAGGTCTTGTTGATGTTATAATGTATTATTACACTATAACAACTAAGGTCTTGTTGATGTTATAATGTATTATTACACTATAACAACTAAGGTCTTGTTGATGTTATAATGTATTATTACACTATAACAACTAAGGTCTTGTTGATGTTATAATGTATTACTACACTTAACAACTAAGGTCTTTTGATGTTATAATGTATTACTACACTTAACAACTAAGGTCTTGTTGATGTTATAATGTATTATTACACTATAACAACTAAGGTCTTGTTGGTGTTATAATGTATTATTACACTATAACAACTAAGGTCTTGTTGATGTTATAATGTATTACTACACTTACTAGGTCTTGTTGATGTTATAATGTATTACTACACTATAACAACTAAGGTCTTGTTGATGTTATAATGTATTATTACACTATAACAACTAAGGTCTTGTTGATGTTATAATGTATTATTACACTATAACAACTAAGGTCTTGTTGATGTTATAATGTACACACATCAACAACTAAGGTCTTGTTGGATGTTATAATGTGTCATTACACTTCAACAACTACAAGGTCTTGTTGACGCGTTATAATGTATTACTACACTCAACAACTAAGGTCTTGTTGATGTTATAATGCATTACTACACCTTGAACAACTAAGGTCTGCTGATACATATAATGTACACACACTTCAACAACTAACCATGATGTTATAATGTATTTTTCATTGCTAATTTTGAAATCAACCAAGGTCTTGTTAATGTTATAACGTATTACTACACTTCAAATAACTAAGGTCTTGTTGTTGATGTTATAATGTATTACTACACTTGAACAACTAGGTCGTATATATTTGATACAACTGCGCAACAAAACACACACACACACACACACACACACACTTACAAAACAAATAGCCAGTTATAAACAACTCAGTATTAAACAAGCCCACGCAACCATTACCGACACGTCATCAAGGAAAATATTAAATTCAAGTAAATACATTCTCTCTTTGCATTGTTCTAATATTATATTTTTTTTGCTCTCTCTCTCTCTCATACATTATTCTGCTGTGCTATTCTTCCTTCGTATTCTTCCATTATTCTATCCTCCTTCATCCTGCTGTCGAATGTAAGTAAACTGACCCTATCGTTGTTAAGTCTTATTTATCGTGTTTTTATATACCATTAACCCGTACGTTTCATATAACACAAGCACATGAATAAATACGGAAGAATATCAAATAAACTGGTAATAACACGGATCACAAAAACCTGGGGGGTAACACGGAATAATCTGATGAACACGGAAGCCCTTGAAGGTCAATAATTTATTATTGTTGGGTAAAATCGTACAAGGGGTAGAATGCGACTGAATATTGTACACGGCGGAAGAATACCACTGAATATTGTACACGAAGAATACCATTGAAATATTATAAATGGAGGAAGAATACCACTGAATATTGTACACGGGGATAACACCACTGAATATTGTACACGGGGAGAATACCACTGAATATTGTACACGGGGAGAATACCACTGAATATTGTACACGGGGAGAATACCACAGAATATTGTACACGGAGGAAGAATACCACAGAATATTGCATGCGGGATAATACCACTGAATATTGTACACGGGGGATAATACCACTGAATATTGTACAACGGGGATAACACCACTGAATATTGTACACGGGGATATACCACTGAATATTGTACACGGGGATAATACCACTGAATATTGTACACGGGATAATACCACTGAATATTGTACACGGGGATACCCACTGAATATTGTACACGGGGGGATAATACCACTGAATATTGTACACGGGGGGATAATACCACTGAATATTGCACACGGGCAAGAATACGACAATTTTATACAGGGCGAGACATGAGACACCTCTCCTTACAGCTAAACAATACATAGCGTGTAGTTTAATCAGATAAAAGAGAAAGATTATATTTCGGTACAAAGTTAAAGATTTAATTCAGTAATTCTGGACTGTGACACAACAACCATGACCTAATTCATTCTCTGCTGGACATGTTTACCCCACCCTCAGCGTTTTTTTCATTTGTAACTGGAAGAAAAGGTGTCCACGGTCACACTTTTAACATAATACTAATCATGAAGTTCTCAGAGCTAAACGATAAACACTATTAATTTATTTACGATATCAGAATGTGTAGTATTAGCCTAGCATCTCCTCACTACAACGACCCAGGTACAGTTCAGCCAAAGATCTAGCGACCCCACCCTGAGTCTCCTTCTGGCAATTTCACCTGTTGTTATTGTTGTTGAGATTGTCGGACCATACACGGGCCTTTGCCTGTAGGCGGCCCGTTTGGTGGTTCCGGCTGGAGCTCTTGGAACAGCCAGACCGGAATTGGGATTTGGGGATGGAGGTTGTCCTACCTGCAGATATGAAAGGATACTGCAGGTTTGTAAGTGTGAGCGGACCCTCGGTCAGTGAACGTTTACCACCAACCCCCACTCTTGGACGTGGTCAGTTTCGGAGTGGCGCGCCCCACGAACTGGGGTCCGCACTTATTGGGGAGAATACTTCCTAAGCTATCTGGGTGGTGGGTATCGTGTGATGACCCGGAGAAGGTGGTGAGGGTGGTTTGTTTGGGCCTTTCTGGTTAGAGTGGCCGCAGGTGTTGTGTGTTCTTCTTGGAAGTTTCGAATTCTGTTTCGGAGACTTTGTGTGACTTCGCAGTCGAAGAGATAATGTTCCAGTGGGTTGGCCGCTGGCTCCTGACAGTAGGTGCATTCCCTGACGACATTTCCGATCGTCTGCCAAGAGCACTTGTACCCTAGTCGTAGTCGATGAAGGCTAACTTGGGTTTGTTCTTGGTGTTTTCTTGTCTGCGAAAGGTGGTTCCCTTTGTAGCCACCAGGTACCATTTGGCTGATTGGGAACCAGCGTTGAATGCGTCAAAAGCTCTTTGGATGTGGAGCTTGTAGTCTTTCTGGGTGGTTCTTGATCTGTTGCACGCTTGCTGGAACTTGAATGTGTACGCTTCTAGAACGTGTGGCTGGCTTGGCTGCTTCGTCTGCAATGTCATTTCCCGATCCCTACATGACTGGGAATCCAGTGTAAGACGACTGAGTGATTTTGTCTTTGGAATTCCTGTAGTAGTGCGAGGATCGAGGCCGATGTGGACGTTGTCTCTTGTTGACTGTGTTGCAGCGCCTGCATGGCCGTTTTCGAGATGGAATTATGATGGACTTATTGTGTTGTGTTGCAGCGTGTTGTAGGCCTTTGAGATTGCTACCAACTCTGTTTGTAGGGTGGAGCAGTCATTGGAAAGTCTCCATAGAGGTCTGACCTTGGGTGTAGAAGGCCGCTCCGATCTATGATGTTTGGGTCCACCGAGCCGTCTGTGAAGTATGATGCTGCATCAGCCGGTGTCTGGTGGCTATGGCTTCCTGAGTTATTTTGAGGTCCTCCCTTCTGAGGTTGGCTTTTGTATCGCCTAGGTCGGTTATTTTGAATGTGGCTGGTGGAGGGCTCCATGGTGGAGGAACAGAGTAACCATTGTCTCGTGTGTCTTGGTTGTTCTGACGAGTGTTTCTGCTTGCAGGCGTCGGATGACCTCGCTTGCCTCGTGCGACCAGGTGGCCCCTCGCACTCTGTGGTCGAGGTGAGGGAGGCACTGATTCGCGTTTTGGCAGGTGTGGGCTTATCTGATCTACAGATTTTGGCGAGGAGACCGGCTGTCACCTCCTTGACTCGTACTGCCAGGGGTGTAGTTCAGTTTCCATTTGCAAATTGCAAATTCTGGTCCACATGGGTGCTCCGGAGCATGGTCCTGAGAGCATTATTTTGATGACTTCTAGCTTAGCTATCTGGTCTTCTGATGGCGGCCGTGTAGTAGGCTTTGAGCACGTGTATGTTCGCTCCTGCGGTGTGCTGGTGAGCGACCTCATTATATTATGTTGTGTCTGCTCTTCGTCCTGTGCCTGAGATACTCGAGGTGCGGCTTGAAAGTGAGTAATTTTACCTGGCAATACTTGGTAAAGTAAGGCTGTATGTAAAGGTGATTGTGATTGGTGGATTTATTTCGCTGCATTATTGTCAGGATAAATATTAAACAATCCAAAGGTAGAATTATTATAATAATAAACTATTCATTGTTATTTAAGGTCATGAGAAGTTTCCAAATGTTCTTATATTTGGTTAAATAATGAAGAAAAATTTGGTCTGAGAATCTTGTGGCAGTCCTTGTCCCTCGTTGTAGTTGAGTTACTAATTCATTTATATTATTTCTACATTATTTAACCCAATATACGACCATTTGGAAACTTCTCATGACCTTAAATAACAATGAATAGTTTATTATTATTAAAATTCTACCTTTGGATTGTTTAATATTTATCCTGACAATAATGCATCAAAATAGATCCACCAATCACAATCACCTTTACATACAGCCATTTTACCAATTATTGCCAGGTAAAATTGTCAGTATGAGACTCAGGGTGGGGTCCTGGATCTTTGGCTGACTGTGCCATTCCCCGCTTGGATCGGGTGAGAAATGGCCTCGTCTTAAGTAACTACGGTTTCTCCCTGTGCCAACCATGGACCATACCAACTGGCTACACTAACAGAACCCCCACACCACACCAGACCCACCCCTACACACACTACACCACCACCCCCCTACACTACACCCACACCAAGCCTGTTACTAACTACTCACTTACTTATATCAACACTTAACACTACTATTACTGGCTGGGGGTACCATCTGAGACTAGTTCACAAGATCACAAGAAGATTTATGAGACGTTATGACGGAGTGAGGAGGAAGGTTAAGGTGACGGGAGTGAGGAGGAGGAAAGGTTAAGTGTGAGGGAGTGAGGAGGAGGAAAGGTTATGTGAGGGGGTGAGGAGGAGGAAGGGTAAAGAGTGAGGGAGGAGGAGGAGGAAGGGTTAAGTGTGAGGGAGTGAGGAGGAGGAAGGGTTAAGGTGAGGGAGGAGGAGGAGGAAAGTACAGGAGTGAGGGAGGAGGAGGAAGAAAGGTTAAGTGTGAGGGAGGAGGAGGAGGAAGGGTTAAGGAGGAGGGAGTGAGGAGGAGGAAAGGTTATGTGAGGGAGGAGGAGGGAGGAAGGCTATGAGGGAGTGAGGAGGAGGAAAGGCAAGATTGAGGGAGTGGAGGAGGAAGAAAGGTTGGTAGAGTGAGGGAGTGAGGAGGAGGAAAGGTTAAGTGAGGGAGTGAGGAGGAGGAAAGGTTAAGAGTGAGGGAGTGAGGAGGAGGAAGGGTTAAGTGTGAGGGAGTGAGGAGGGATAAGAGTGAGGAGTGAGGAGGAGGAAGGGTTAAGTGAGGAATGAGGAGGAGGAAAGGTTAAGAGGAGGGAGGAGGAGGAGGAAGGGTTGTGTGAGGAGGAGGAGGAGGAAGGGTTGCGGGAGGGAGTGAGGAGGAGGAAGGGTTAAGGTGAGGGAGGAGGAGGAGGAAGGGTGTGAGGGAGGAGGAGGAGGAAGGGTTAGTGAGGGAGGAGGAGGAAGGGCATGAGGGAGGAGGAGGAGGAAGGGTTAAGTGTGAGGGAGTGAGGGAGGAGGAAGGAAATGTGAGGGAGGAGGAGGAGGAAGGGTTAAGTGTGAGGGAGGAGGAGGAGGAAGGGTTAAGTGTGAGGGAGTGAGGAGGAGGAAGGGTTAAGGTGAGGGGAGTGAGGAGGAGGAAGGGTTAAGTGAGGGAGGAGGAGGAGGAAGGGTTAGTGTGAGGGAGTGAGGAGGAGGAAGGGTTGGAGGAGTGAGGAGGAGAAGAGTGAGGGAGGAGGAGGAGGAAAGGTTGTGAGGAGTGAGGAGGAGGAAAGGTTAAGTGAGGGAGGAGGAGGAGGAAGGGTTAAGAGGAGGGAGTAGGAGGAGGGTAAGTGTGAGGGAGGAGGAGGAGGAAGGGTTATGTGAGGGAGAGGAGGAGGAAGGGTTAAGTGAGGGAGTGAGGAGGAGGAAGGGTTAAGTGTGAGGGGAGGAGGAGGAGAAGGGTTAAGTGTGAGGGAGGAGGAGGAGAAGGTTAAGTGTGAGGGAGGGGGGAGGAGGAAGGGTTATGTGAGGGAGGAGGAGGAGGAAAGGTTAAGGTGAGGGAGGAGGAGGAGGAAGGTTAAGGGTGAGGGAGGAGGAGGAGGAAGGGTTAAGTGTGAGGGAGTGGGAGGAGGAAGGGTTAGTATGAGGGAGTGAGGAGGAGGAAAGTTAAGTGTGAGGGGTGAGGAGGAGGAAGGTTAAGTGTGAGGGAGGAGGAGGAGGAGGAAGGGTTATGTGAGGAGGAGGAGGGGGTTAAGTGTGAGGGAGGGGGAGGAGGAAGGTTGATGAGGGAGGAGGAGGAGGAAGGCTATGTGAGGGAGGAGGGAGGAGGAAGGGTTAAGTGTGAAGGAGGAGAGGAGGAAGGGTTAAGTGTGGAGGGAGTGAGGAGGAGGAAAGGTTAAGTGTGAGGGAGTGAGGAGGAGGAAAGGTTAAGAGTGAGGGAGTGAGGAGGAGGAAGGGTTAAGTGTGAGGAGGAGGAGGAGGAAGGTTGGCGGAGGGAGGAGGAGGGAGGAAGGGTTAAGTGTGAGGAGGAGGAGGAGGAAGGGTTAAGTGTGAGGGAGTGAGGAGGAGGAAGGGTTATGTGAGGAGAGAGAGGAGGAAGGCCATGTGAGGGAGTGGGAGGAGGGAGGAAAGGTTAAGAGGAGGGAGGAGGAGGAGGAAGGGTTAAGTGTGAGGAGTGAGGAGGAGGAAGGGTTATGTGAGGGAGGGAGAGGAGGAAGGGTTATGTGAGGGAGGAGGAGAGGAAGGTTAAGGAGGGAGGGGAGGAGGAGGAAGGTTAAGTGTGAGGAGGGAGGAGGAGGAAGAAGCTAAGGTGAGGAGGAGGAGGAGGAAGGGCTAAGTGTGAGGGAGTGAGGAGAAGAAAGGTTAAGAGTGAGGAGTGGAGGAGGAGGAAGGGTTAAGAGGAGGGAGGAGAGGAGGAAGGTATGAGGAGTGAGGAGGAGGAAGAGTGAGGAGGAGGAGGAGGAAGGTTGGAGAAGGAAGGAGGAAGAGGGAAGGGGAAGAGGAGGAGGAGGAAGGGTTGGAGAAGGAAGGTGGAGGAGGAAGGAAGGGAAGAGGAGAAGGAAGGCTGGAGAAGGAAGGGGAGGAGGAGGAGGGGGATGAGGGAGGAGGAGTGAAAGGTTGGAGAAGGAAGGTGGGAAGAGGGAGGAAGGAAGAGGGAGAAGGAAGGGTTGGAGAGGGAAGGAGGAGGAAGAAGGGGAAGAGGAGAAGGAAGGGTTAAGAATAAAGGGAGAAGATGATGATGAGGAAGAGATTATGATAATGGACGATAGAAGAAATGTTAAGAGAGAGGGAAGATGATGATGAAATGATAATGAAGGAGAAGAAGGACTAAATGTAAAGAGTGAAAGGCCAGAGTAAAAGGGAAGAGGAGGAGGTTAAGATGATGAGCAGAAGGCAGAAAGAAGGCTAAGAGGATGTAAGAGAGCATGAAGGGCAAGGAGAAGGAAGGTGAAGAGGAAGGAAGGAAGAGGGAGAAGGAACGGAGAAGCTTAAAGGTAGAGAGGAGGGGAAGAGGGAAGAGGATAAGTGTGGAGAAGGAAGGAGAAGAGGAAGGAAGTGGAGAAGGAAGGGGGAGAAGGAAGGTTTAAGATATGAGGGAAAGAGGAGGAGGAAAGGCTAAAGGAAGGAGTGAAGAGGAGGAAGGGGAAGAGGAGGAGGAGGAAGCGGCTGAGAATGAAGGAGGAAGAGGAATGAAGGAGAAGAGGAGAATGAAAGGCTGTGAGAAGGAAGGTGAAGAGGAGGATGTGAAGAGTGAGGAGGATGAAGGGCTAAGCTTAAGGAGGAAGATAATGAAGGGAAGAGTAGAAGGAATGGTAGGGAAATGAAGGTTAAGATGAAGGAAGAGGAGAAGGAAGGGCTGGGAGGAAGGAAGGAGGAAGAGGAGGAGGGCGGAAGAGGAGAGGAGGAAGGGTTGGAGAAGGAAGGAGGGAAGAGGAGGGAGGGGGAAGAGGAGGAGGAGGAAGGGTTGGGAAGGAAGGAGGAAGAGGAAGGAAGGGTAAGAGGGAGAAGGAAGGAGAAGGAATATGAAGAGGAGGAGGGGAAGAGGGAGGAGGAGAAGGAAGGAGAAGGAAGGTAAGAGAAGGAGAAGGAGGGAAAGGAAGGTTGGAGAGAAGGGAAGTGAAGAGGAAGGAAGGGGAAGAGGGAGAAGGAAGGCAAAGGAAGGTAAGAGAATGAAGGGAAGAGGAGAAGGAAGGGTTAAAGTGTGAAAGAGGAGAAAGGAGGAGGAGGAAGGTTAAAGGAAGGAGGAAGAGGAGGAAGGGAAAAGGAGGAGGAGGAAGGGTTGAGAAGGAAGGAGGAAGAGGAAGGAAGGGGAAGAGGAGAAGGATACTGAGAATGAAGGTGAAGAGTGGTGGAGAAGGCCGGTTGGAGATGAAGGTGAAGAGGATGGAGGGAAGAGGATGATGAGGAAGGGTTGAGAATAAATAAGAAGAGGAGGAGTGGGGAAGAGGAGGAGGAGGAAGGGTTGAGAAGGGAAGGTGGAAGAGTGAAGGAAGGGAAGAGGGAGAAGGAAGGGTTGGAGAAGGGAAGGTGAAGAGGAAGGAAGGGGAAGAGGAGGAGGAGGAAGGTTGGAGAAGGAAGGTGGAAGAGGAAGGAAGGGAAGAGGGAGGAGGAGGAAGGGTTGGAGAAGCGAAGGTGGAAGAAGGAAGGGGAAGAGGGAGGAGGAAGGGTTGAGAAGGAAGGTGGAAGAGGAAGAGGGGGGAAGAGGGAGGAGGAGTGAAGGGGTTGAGAAGGAAGGTGGAAGAGGAGGAGGGGAAGAGGGGAGGAGGAGGAAGGTTGAGAAGGAAGGCAGAAGAGGAAGGAAGGAAGAGGAGAAGGAAGGGTTGGAGAAGGAAGGTGGAAGAGGAAGGAAGGGAAGAGGGAGGAGGAGGAAGGGTTGGAGAAGGTGGAAGAGGAAGGAAGGAAGAGGAGGAGGAGAAGGTTGGAGAAGGAAGGTGGAAGAGGAGGGGAGGGGGAAGAGGGAGGATGAGGAAGGGTTGGAGAAGAAAGGTGGAAGAGGGGAGGAGGGGAAGAGGGAGGAGGAGGAAGGTTGAAGGAGGAGGAAGAAATTGATGAAGGAGAAGAGGGTGAGGAAAAGACGAATATTTAGAAGAGCCTACCAAAATATGTAAAAAATAACCAATGGCAAAAACACAAATATTTGGCCTGAGCCAAAATAAATAAAATGAATAAAATAAAATATACAATGTAAAAAATACAATATGGGACAAGGATATATATTTTACAGTACAATACAATGGTGGTTTAGTATTTCAGAAAGCTATATACAGGGTTTTTGATGGGTTTTTAAATAATATATGGGACAAAGTAGAAGGGGGGGAGGGGAGATGTAAGCTCACGAGGGAGATGAAGTGAGCTAGATTGAAAATTAAGGAAATATAGTAATGGGACGTTGAACAGAGAGATAGTTAAGAGTTAAATGTTACTGTGCTGGGATAAGAGTTAGTCGTTAATTGACGACAAGATAATGTTAATCAGATAAAGTTAAGAGCAATGTTACTGATACTAAGAAAGCAGAGTTAATGTGATATAAGAAGTCGTTAACAGTTAAGAGGTAAAGTCGTTACAAAGCTCAGGTTGCCTGTTAAAACAAAGAAATACTAGACAAATGATACTGAAGGTTGTTGAACTACAATTATTGAGCCTGAAATGACACGTTTGAGAAATGTTGACAGAGCAAGAGGAGAGAGAGGCTCACTAGTTCAAGTGAGAGGTTGGGAGGAGGGGAGGGGTGGGAGGTAGGGGAGGTAGGAGGAGGGTGTGAGGGGTGGGAGGAGGTGAAGGTAGGAGGAGGGAGGTGGAGGGGTAGGAGGAGGTGTGAGGGTAGGAGGGAGGGTGTGGAGGGTAGGAGGAGGTGAAGGAGGAGGACAGTGGGAGGAGTGGAGGGTGTGGGGCAGGAGGGAGGTGAGGCAGGAGGAGGGTGGAGGGCAGGAGGAGGTGTGAGGTGAGGAGGGAGGGGGGAGGCAGGAGGAGGGTAGGAGGGGAGGGACAGTGGAGGAGGAGGGTGTGGGGGCAGGGGAGGGAGGGTGTGGGAGGGGCAGGAGGGAGGGTGTGAGGGAGGGAGGGAGGGGTGGGAGGGGTAGGAGGGGTGTAGGAGGGAGGTGACAGAGGGGGAGGGACAGTGGGAGGAGGGAAGGGGGTGGGGAGGGAGGTGTGGGGTAGGAGGGAGGTGGGGGTAGGAGGGAGGTAGGAGGAGGGGTGGAGGGTAGGAGGTGGGAGGAGGGAGGTGAAGGTAGGAGGAGGAGGAGGGTAGGAGGAGGGTGTGGAGGGGTAGGAGGAGGTGGAGGTAGGAGGAGGTGTGAGGGGTAGGAGGGAGGTGTGGAGGGGGAGGGAGGGTGAAGGTAGAGGGGAGGACAGGAGGAGGAAGGGTGTGAGGGCAGGGAGGGAGGGTGAGGCAGGAGGGAGGGTGGAGGCAGGAGGGGAGGGTGTGGAGGGTAGAGGGAGGTGTGGGCAGGAGGGAGGGACAGTGGGAGGAGGGAAGGAGGGAGGGGTGTGTGGGGAGGGGTAGGAGGGAGGTGTGGGGTGGGGGAGGGAGGGTGTGAGGGTAGAGGGAGGTAAGATAGGAGGGGAGGGACAGGAGGAGGGGGAGGGGTGTGGGGTAGGGGAGGGGGAGGGGTAGAGGAGGGTAGGAGGGGGAGGTAGGAGGGAGGGTGGGGTAGGAGGGAGGGGGAGGGGGAGGGAGGTAGGGTAGGACAGAGGTGGGGGTAGAGGAGGTAGGAGGAGGTGGAGGTGGGAGGGGAGGTTGGGAGGTAGGAGGGGGAGGGAGGTGGGAGGAGGGAGGTGAGGCAGGAGGAGGTGAAGGTAGGAGGGGAGGGAGGGAGGAGGGAGGTGTGGGGTAGGAGGAGGTAGGAGGAGGTGGAGGGTAGGAGGAGGGTGGAGGGAGGAGGAGGTGTGGAGGGCAGGGAGGAGGGTGTGGAGGGGCAGGAGGGCGGTGTGAGGCAGGAGGCAAGAGGCAGGAGGGAGGGAAGGCAGGAGGGAGGGTGGGGGCAGGAGGGAGGTGTGAGGGCAGGAGGGAGGTGGGAGGGTAGGGAGGGAGGGTGAGGGGTAGGGAGGGAGGGTGTGGGGGTAGGAGGGAGGGTGGGGGTAGGAGGGAGGGTGTGAGGTAGGGAGGGGGAGGAGAGGATTGGTTTCTACAGGTCAATAATAAAGCTACCACACGGGTTGCCTTACCACAGACATGTGTTATTTGACACAGCCCTGCTGGGCAATACTATCATATAACGGGATTTTTCATATAGTTCAAGGGAGGGTGGTATTTAAAGGCCTCGATATAACGTGACTTAATATTTTTATACTCACAGGCAAGTCGTGGTGGATACCTACACATCTACTCAACCAGACATGCACTATCTCTCCACACTCACATGCCAGGGACAGTGTGTGTGTGTGTGTGTGTGTGTGTGTGCGTGTGTGTGTGTGTGTGTGTGTGTGTGGACGGGTATATATACAGCATTTCACCACCACACGCAGTGTTCCGTGTGAGTGAGCAAAATAAGGCAGTCCACTTTATACACACAACACAACACTTTACTGCTGCCTGTGTTGTTACCTGGGTGATAGGTTTTATAGGTGAGGTGATAGGTTTCTATAGGTGAGGGGAGATAGGTTTTATAGGTGAGGAGATAGGCTTTATGGGTGAGGGGAGACAGGTTTGGTAGGTGAGGGGAGATGGAAGTTTTGGTGGGTGAGGGGAGATAGGTTTCTAGGTGAGGGTGATAGGTTGCAGGGGTGAGGTGAGTAGGTTTTGTGGGTGAGGGGAGAGAGGTTTATAGGTGAGGGAGACAGGGTTTAAGGGTGATGGAGATAGGCTTTTAGGTGAGGGGTGATAGTTTTGCAGGTGAGGGAGACAGGTTTTATGGGTGAGGGGAGAGGTTTCTATAGGTGAGGGAGATAGTTTCATGGGTGATGGAGACAGGCTCTAAGGGTGAGGGTGACAGGTTTCTATGGTGATGGAGATAGTTTCAGAGCAATGCAACCGGAAACCCAGCTAACACTGAG